>NC_059110.1:91383745-91683745 GCF_020740685.1 Jaculus jaculus
CATCCACATCTGTGGGTGTGAAGCCCCGAGGTTCCTCCAGCCCCAGAGCTCATGAAGAACCCAGGCTCAGATCAGCATATCCTAGGCATGATCAGTGGATGGTTAGTGTTGGTGGAATCTTGGTTTTAGAAATGGCCTGGACATGCCATCCTACAGCACAGGTGGACAAAGGCAGACAACACAGCTTGAGAATATTCTGTACATGGAATCCCCTTGCACATCCTTTCACAACTCAGGGCTGCCAGGGGCTTGGGCTACTAAAAGGAAGAGAGGATGCTAGAAGAATAAACATCAACTTTATGGGATCAGCATGTTCGCTAAGTGCCCTGGAGATATAAAGTGTCTGTCTGAGGGTTGTGAGTATAAAAACACAGCAGAGATGTTCACATATCTTTCTTACACTGAAATTCCCTGAGGTATGTGTGGTTTACATAAAACCCAGGTGACTATTAGTTCTCATGAGTGGTTTGACCATGGCATCAGGCTTCTCTATTAAAGATAAGAACCTCCTATGAGAAAAAGACACTACCTGTTCAAGAGGAGAATAGAGGGTGAGCAGAGTTGATTAGATCCACTCAAAGCCTTTAGAAAGAAAAGTAGAAAGGCTGGGTCCACCTTCAACCAGGTAAACAAGGAAGTCACGTATCTAGAGTATGATTTCTAGAAATTTTGCCACTGTTAATTTGAGTTTTTATTTTATTTTATTTTATTTTAAATTTATTTATTTGAGAGCGACAGACACAGAGAGAAAGACAGATAGAGGGAGAGAGAGAGAATGGGTACGCCAGGGCTTCCAGCCTCTGCAAACGAACTCCAGACGCGTGCGCCCCCTTGTGCATCTGGCTAACGTGGGACCTGGGGAACCGAGCCTCGAACCGGGGTCCTTAGGCTTCACAGGCAAGCGCTTAACCACCAAGCCATCTCTCCAGCCCAATTTGAGTTTTGTTATCTGTGTTCCTGTGATGAAAAGCAGAATAAACCTTGGAGCTAACTACCATTTGACCCAATTATTCCACCCCGAACATATACCCTAAGGACTTTACTAAAGAGATACTTGTTCAGCCATGTTTGCTGATGCTCTATTAACAATATCTAGGAACTGGAATCTGGTCAGATGCCATCAACTGATGGATGGATAGTGATGATGTGATACACAGGCACAATGGAATTCTACCCAGTAGGAAGGAAAAATGAAATAATAAAATTTTCAGGAATAATGGATGGACCTGGAGAAATTCATACTAAACAAGGTTATAGAGGCTCAGAAAGGGACAGGTCGCATGTTCTCTCTCATATGCAGATCCTAACCTGGTATAGTTTGATTTGTTTATAAATTGTAGTATGCATCAGTAGTGTTGATAAGGAATAGAATGAGGCTTAGTGAGAGGGAAACGGGAAGGGATGGGATGAAGATGAGGGGATATTTGATAGGTGAGTGCAGGGACAGCAAACAGGGACTGGACGGGTCTAGGGGCACCTGGTGTAAGAGAGAAAAGGGTGCAGGGAGCTGCACAAAACTAACGATGCCGTGAACCAGTACTGTAGAAATCGTCCTCTTGATTAGCTCATTAAAAGGCGTAGTTCTCTTGATAAGAGAGGGGGGATAGTTTGGGCAGAAGCTCCCTGCATGGATGGAGAAAGCTTTACCCTAAAAATCATAGGCTGTAGCTGGTAAATACCTATGCCAGAATTGGGTTACTCCATTAGAGACAATGCAGGCCATTACCAAAGCACATTATTACTAACTGGGACTAAATGGTAAGACCCTTGCTGAAGACACTGCAAGCTGTAGTCACAAGACATTGGGAGAGCGTGGGGGGATTGAGAAGGAAGGCATCTCCCTGCTGGCTAGGCCTCACAGCACTGGAACATGCTGTGCAAGCTTCTGGGGAATAATGGTCACCAACAGTGTGAACAAGCAGTGGATCCAACGAGCTACAAAATCAACCAACCAGGCAAAATGTACACATCAGTGCAATAGTAGCACACAAGCTGTGGGAGTAATCAACTACTATTATATATGAGTGGGAAGGAATACATAGCTGGTCCTGAGAACCAAGCCAGAACCTTGGAAGGTAATAGGCTTTAAAGGAAAGCTTCCAGTATTCTTTGGCTCAAAGGAGAGGTATGACTGTCAAAAAGTCTTCTAAATTCCTATCTTTACCCCCTTTGATCCATGCTGCTCTCACTCTTGGTTAGAGATTTACAGATGGGCAGCAAATACCAGGAAGACCTACCCATACGATAAGAAAAGAAAGCTGGCTGCCTAGTATGAGATGAGTCATCTCTGTCACATTTGACAGAGCCGAGGAGACGTTACAGAGAAAGAAGCCAATTAAATATGAGAGCTGCTCTCACTGCTAGCCTAAGAAACGCCTTTAGGGAGATGGCCGTAGGCATGGAGCAGACTCAAAACTCATCAAAGCAGAAAAAATCTGAGACTGCTGAGAGCTCAACACTAAAGGAGACTCAGAACACGCCCTCCAAGGATCAAAGAATATTATGGGGAAATGGGTAGAAGGAATGTAAGATCTACACAATAAAAAGTCATATTCTGAGGCATGGCCCCACCCCACCACAGAGTCTGATTCATGCATTCATGACTCCAAAGTGATTACTGATAACCTGACTGAGGAGAGCCCTTAGGGAAATGGGGGTGTGGAAGAGGGAAAATAAGAGAACAACCTGATGGAAATATGGCCAATAATACCAAATTCTGAAATCTGGCCTCCTCCAATATTACACTGGCCTATATCTATAATATACAAGGTCCGTTATAGCACTCAATAAAGAAAAGAAAAAAAAGTCCTTGGGGCTGGAACACACATGCCCATCAGACATACACACACACACATACACACACACACACACACACACACACACACACACACACACACACACACTACAGGTCTGCCTATAGTCATTTGGAGGCAGAAATTCCCAAAGAGGTCACAGCCATGAAGAAGAGACAAAAGTAGTTTAAATCTTTGGTGGTGACTGGGGACAGGTTGCTGTATATTTGATACAAACCAAGTTACCATGTTAATATATTTTGTCAGGATCTCTCTGATGAGCTTTTATTTTATACAAATAATTATTTTAAATGAGAAGATATCATATAGCATCTGAGATTCAATACAAATCAGAAACACTTTATCTAGGATATCTGCGAGGGAGGGTCATGCTATTGAAATCAACCCAACAAAAAGGTGTCAGGTTATTCATAGGCAGCCCTCTGTGAGGGTTTTATTTCCTTTTTAAGTTCTACTTCACTTATTTAAAAGCTCTTACTCATTTCACTGTGAAATCTGGCCTCCTCCTATTTTACGTTAGCCTGGAACTATAAGATACCAGGTCCCCTACAGTACCGCGGTGTCCTTCTTTATGGATGCTATACCTTCTCACTCCATCAGTCACTTCTAATTGCTTCTGTCCAAGACTTATTCTGAGAAAAGCTGAGCAGTGTGGCCCTCTTTTCCAGGCATCAACTTCCTGTCCTTCCCTTTGTCCTCTTGTCAGAATAAAAGAGGGCTCTTGGCATGAGTGGGATGCGGAGATTAGTCCCATTGGGGCAGCAAAGCCACCCTGTGGACCTCCATCACTAACAGCGAAGCATCTCCTACTGTCACTTTTTTTTTTTCTTATAGCATCTCACTGGTGGGGTTATAAAAGACATTTACATTTCAAAAGGAAGCTCTTAGAAGTTTGGCTTCTCTTTTAAGAAAATGCCGAAAGTCCTGAAATTCACATCGGAGCAGAAGTTTTGTTGGTCTTTTCCTTAGAGTTTTAGGGGCGTGCTTCCTGCCCCCTAGATCACGAGGGACACAGGCTAGAAACAGGCTATGAGATTATGGCCTGAGGATCCCATCTGGCTCCCATGTGGATTCAGGAAGCTCCTCAGGCTCTGGGGATGCTCTGGAATACTCACTGGACCCCAACTTGGTGCAGATGAAGCCCTAAATTCTGAGATATCCTGAAGACCTAGACAGACTCTTCTCTTTTACCTTAGAGGGTTTTCAGTCCTTTCTTTTCCTTTAAACCAGAATATCATAGGATAGTTTGATAACATTCAATATCTATATCTACCTGTCTATATATCATCTATAAGTATTTGCATTTAGATGTACACATGTATATATACATGATATGCATGTATGTGTGAGATATGTATGTTTGTGTGACTATATATATATATATATATATATTAAAAAACAATCTTCTTTGACCTGAAGTAAGTACAGGAAAGAAAGTTCTGGACCAAGCAACTGTGTATTCCGTGATGTAATTCAGTAGCTGCGGGTGTTTATGCATATACGAGCACTTAGCCCATTTGCATCCACTCCTCCCTGCTGACAGAAGGCCTGTCTCTCCCAGGGATACAGATGTAATTATCCTTTCACAAGTGCATGGCACGCTGTCAGGATTTTTCTCTAGAAGAGAGAAAAGGCCAGAAACAAGCTTGTAGAGGGAGGGGTGGAGGGGATGGAGAATAAGGCTTCATGTTTTGTTGACTTGGAACATTTCACCCTTGAAGCAAACTGTCCCACACATTCCTTTCTAGCCTTGGTAAAAATTTTCCTTCAAAAAAAATTTTTTTTTTTTTGCCTTCTCTTTTCTTGTTCCCAAAGTACTGCTGTGGAAAATGGGGAAAGAAAAGGGGGGACAAAAAGACATTTGCAGTGTATTGTTATTAACAGAAAGGGACTGATTGTGCCTATTAGATAAAGAACACTGTCATCTCAACTCCTTTACAGATATCTGCTTCTAGCCTTTACCCCCACAGTGCATGACCCACGTTCTCCAATGAGGAGGGGCCCTTCGGAGCAGGGAGGGCAGGGAGGAGGCTAACAATGGTACCAATGGCTGTATACACACTGGGTACATAACTAATTTTAAAAAGGGGGGCTGGAGATATGGCTTAGCAGTTAAGACACTTGCCTGTGAAGTCTATAGGACCTAGGTGCCTAGTACCCACATAAGCCATATGTACAAGGCGGCACATGTGTCTGGAGTTTGTTTGTAGTGCCTAGAGGTCCTGGCATGCCCATTCTCTCCCTCTCTCTCTCTCTCCCCCCCCCCTCTCTCCCCTTCTCTTTCTCAAATAAATAAGTAAATAGATTTTAAAAAATTTTTAAAAGGAAGGAGGACCTACATAGTCAATTAAGGGTTTTGGCTCTTTCATTCTCACATAGACAGAAACAGCATGGTAGTTTTGGTCTTCATAGGCTAGCAACAGTCTTGCAGTATAGCTGGAATTGTGAGTGGAGGAAGGTGCATCTTCCATACTTACTGACTTCTCACATTACCAAAGAAAACCCAGACATCACTGGAGATGTGAAAAGTCTGGATACGCCTAGAACTAAGGCCCTGAATCATGGCCAAGGAGCGCCGGATCTCACTGTGGCCCTGACAATGAACACAAGCTCAAGCCTGGCTGGCCATCAGTCTCACTGGGATACAGCCTCTCCAGAGCAGCTCAGTGCCTCGGAGAGCTCCGCCAGCAGAGAAGGAACCCCAGATCAGAGGCCGAATCCTGTCAGATTAAAGCTAGTCATACGGTACATACCTCTAATTCTAGCACTCAGGGGCTGAGGGAGAAGGATAGCCATGAGTTCAAGGTTAATAATTCTTTATTTGCTACTAGCCTGGGAGCCTAGAGATAATTCGCAGGCCACTACGAAGCTCCAAACCTGTAGTGTCCACAAAACATGTCCACTGTGACCTATTTCTGCTTCACACGTGCCACGTGGCCATCTACTAGTGAACCATATCTACAGAGGGAGATTAAATACGTTTCTGCCACAACAGCCAACACTGTGTATCTTGCCATAGGACTCCAAATCTGAAATGTCTTTTCTCTAGGTTAATATGGAGGTAGTACTCCACAACATATCAGAGAAATTCTAGTTCATTGACATTGGAAGGGCTGTAAAAATGTCCCTTTCTAGGGGTAGGGAAAAAAAATGTTCCTTTCTTTGTGTTGTTGTGTTGTACTACTGGAGATTTAGAAGCAACATGGGCATCTGTTGTTAGCATGCAGATAAGTAAAATATGACAAAAGGAATATTGCAGAGAAGTTGGAGGAAATCAGTATGATAAACAGGAAACAACACTGTTAGGTTATGGGAATAATATTGACCTAAGCAAACAGAAATACTGAGATTCGAGGCTGGGGAGATGGCTCAGTGGATAAAGTGATTGCTGCTTCAGCCTGATTATCTGAGTTCAGATCAACAAACCCTACAGAAAAGTCATAAAGCCATGGTAGGCTTTTGTAATCTCAGCACACTGGTAAAGAGATTGGAGGCTGATACAAGAGAATTTCCTTGAAAGCCTGTGGGCCTGTGCTCACCAGGGCAGTGAATAACAAGGAGAGAAGGAAAGAGAAAGAGAGAGAGAGATAAAAAAAAGAGAGAGAGAGACTCTGTCTCAAGACAGGGCCCAAGTCCCAAATGTTGTCTTTTGACCTCTACACCCATGTGTACGCCTGTCTCACACACACACACATTCACACACATACACCACACACATATGCACACACAAGAAATATAGTGAGATCTTAGTCAATGAGCACACATATGTGAAAGTCAAATATGGAACACTTTACGGAAAATTATAGATCAAGAAGAAAAATAACAAATATCTAATGTTCTTTGATTGGAGATGGATGGAAAATTATTATTACTCCCATAAGACCATAAGCATCCCAAGGGTAAGGGTTGTGTGACTGTATTATCATTGTCTTTCTGACATCAGGGTAATAGTGGTTTTATAGAAAATATTCTAAAATATTTGCTGAATTGATTATATTATTGTTTTAAAATCCCAAGAGAATCAAAGAAGTGGAAAAAAAGGGAGTTGCTGAATTGAAGTATACTGCCCAAAGTTCTCTGTGATCTGGGGGTAGATAACATGTGTTGTTATTTCAATGAGCTCTCGGCTTCTTTCTCTCTCTCTCTCTCTCTCTCATGTGCATGTGTGTACAAGGGTGGGTGAGAATGCTAAAAAGTGGAAAGGCTCTGTCCAGAAGACAGTCTTTACCTTTTCTCTCTGACTTTTGGTTTTCTTCATCTGTAAAGTGAGGACAGCAGCCCTGCCTTCCAGATTTACTAGTGGTTTAAAACCCTCTTTTATAAGGGGACATTTAGGAAGTTTAATTTATTTGCCACACCCTCATAATGCATTATCACTCTTGATAAACCCATCCAATTTGCTGTCAGTGTTAGTCTCTACACTGTTCAGCCAGCGTTGTCCTTTTCCATTAGAGCCCTTCTCCAGCTAGAAGCCACTTCATAGTGGAGCCAAGCCATGGCATTTTAATAGCTGTCAGGGAAGTACACTTTTTAGCCATGAGAGCTCTGAACTTTATGTTCTGAACACCTTCTAGCCATGGACCCTTTGTAGACAAATCCATCTTTATTAGAGATTTTAAGAAGCTCATTAAATGGAGTCTAGTCCAGCTACTGGTTTTCAATGGTCTCTTTGCTGGAAGACTCCTACCTTATATAAGGAAGACAGAAGCCTGGCTTGATGGCCCATGCCTTTAGCCCCAGCACTGAATCTGAGGTAGGAGGATCATCAAGTGAGTGCAAGGCCAGCCTGAGGCTACAGAGTGAGTTCCGGGTTAGCCTGGGTTAGAGTAGATCCTGCCTCAACCCTCACCCCCGTCCCCCAGTCCCTAGGAATAAGGACATTGCATCAACCATAGTGTTTTCACCTTGGGAAGTATGGGAAAGGCCAGTCGGAGGAAGGGAATGCAGCCATATTTAGCATAAGGAAAAGAAAAAAAGGAGTAAGTCTCCCCTGGCTTGTTCCAGGGCATCAGGCACCCAATGAGACATTTTAATGCTATTGTAGGCAGATTCAGCAACACCATTTCTATTCTCCCTCACTGCAACAAATTTATCTTGCCCCACCCCACTGCCACAGTCACTTGGAAGAACTTGTTATTATCTTCCTAGTGTCAGGATATTACCAGGATCCCTGCTGGGCCCAGACAGTGTCCTGTCCACATTGCTGGCCAGGCAGTGGGGCTTTGCACAGCCTGCCCCCACATTATCAGTGAGCTCACATTCGCATTTCCAACAAGTGATTATGGCATCTTCACCATATGCTATGCATGTGGATGTAGATATGGGCAAGGCAAATAGGACCTGCTTTGATGGAGCTTTCGCATTATAAGACTATAATCCAAGACCTCTCTGTTCTTCTGAGTTTACCTCAGAGGTAGTGCAGCAGAATGGGGCCAGACTGAGTTAAAATTCTGGCTAGATCAGGACCTGTTCCCGTGATCTTAGAAAAGTTATAAGGTCAGTTACAGGTAATTCATTGCAGCTCCCACCTCAAGGGCTTGCTTTTAGATAAACTGAAACACAGAAAACTCTTTGAAAGATTGCAGGTATGTAGGATGTACTCATTTTTTTTTAAATTTATTTATTTGAGAGCGACAGACGCAGAGAGAAAGATAGGTAGAGGGAGAGAGAGAGAGAGAATGGGCGCGCCAGGGCCTCCAGCCTCTGCAAACGAACTCCAGACGCGTGTGCCCCCTTGTGCATCTGGCTAACGTGGGACCTGGGGAACCGAGCCTCAAACCGGGGTCCTTAGGCTTCACAGGCAAGCGCTTAACCGCTAAGCCATCTCTCCAGCCCAGGATGTACTCATTTTTTTTCCTCAAACTTTGATCTAAAAAGACTCTTGGACCATATATCTTCTCATACCCAGTTACACTTAAAATTCCCTTCTTGTTTATAAGCTTCAACCTATCTTAATTCTGTGTATTTTTCTAACTCATGAGTGTCATCCTTCCTGAGTCAGCCAGGGAGGGAGAAGGATTTCTAGTGAATGGTTCATGTTCTCACGGGCTGGCCAGTTGAGACAAGTCTGTAGGGTAGGCAGCCAGAGCGGGTAGATCACAAGCCTGATGCTGTTGCACATGGGTAACGTTATTTCTGTGTCTGGAAATATCTGTTTTGAAATGGCTGTGCATGATTTACTCGTTCCAACTATCAGTTATCTGTACTTGTGGACTCAGGGCTGGTCTGTCACTTGTGACTCAACGAATCCAGGTAAGTATGAGAAGATCACCCTGATAGGGTTTCCTCCAGGGCTGAGACACAAACGGCGGGTTTGACTATGCTAGTTAACCACTGCGACTCTGAGCCAGGTTCCCAACGCACACAGACAGGTTTGAATTCTAGAGGGGACATTCAAACCCTAGTCTGGCCAATTCCAATATATACAGCTTTCACTATGCAGTTATAACTTCTATTGCATTGTAGAGGACTGTCTAACAATAACAACAAAAATACCATTTCCATCCTTGTCATTTTATTGAGTATTTACTATGTACCAGGTACAGTGTACAAGATATAAGAAATATAGCAAAGTATAATGAGAGAGATATATGTGGAAATATTACAATAAAAACTTATTATTTTGTGCTAACTTTATTTTTTTAAAAAAAAAACATGCTAAAAGAAGATGGCTTTTTACTTTCCTCATGAAAAGTTTCAGGAAAGTTCTAAAAATTGCTTTGATTTTTATAATTTAGGGTACTGAATGGGAATTTCAGACTGTTCTATTGTACTGAGAAATTCACAATGTACTTCAAGTGCAGTAGCCTGGAATCAAATACGAAGGCATGTGCTACCTCCTCTTAGAAATCTGTACATGTACATATAATTAAATTATATCTTAACAAAATCCCTTGGCTGGGGAAGTCATAGGGCCTAAGGCGAAGTTGCCTACTGTGATAATACTAGATGGACAGGTGATCAGGCTGCCTTCTTTATATTTATGTCTATGCCCACAGATTAGTAATGCTCTCAGCCTTAATCACAGAATTTCCTTTTTGCAGTTGCCAGAGATTAATGCAGAGATACACAGCTGGCCAAAGTGTTGAGGACGAATGATGATTGTGTGCTCAGCCCAACATCTCTATCACCCCTTCCAAGGCTCAGGGAACAGAAGGAGGGGGTGGCCAGCTCATGAGTATATGACCAGAGGATGGGGAAGAGTGCTTGGGGTGCTGGCTTCTGGACACAACATGGCTGTTACACTCATAAAGTCACAGCAGCTGTGGGTTTCTGCACAAGACTGATCATATCAACATTTCATCATGGAGTGGGGCGGGCTCACAAGACTCCATGTCTCCTAGGGTAGAAAGTGATAGTTAATGGTTGCTGGTGGGGTTGGGAAGAAAGCCATGCTCCTCAGGGGTGTAGCCACTGATAAAATGCCTATAATCCAGTGAGTAATTCCCGACCCATGGCATGCAAGCAACCCTAATTCAACTCAATGGGTCACCAAAAAAAAAAAAAAAAAAAGAAAGAAAGAAAAGAAAATAGGAAGAGGACTAGTTCAGAAGAAGAAGGGGTTCTGTGGGAGTTGGGGGGTAATAAGAGAGGGTAATGGAATGGGAAGTGACTATGATCAAAACACATTTTATACATGCATGAAATTGTCAAAAATAAAATAAAGTAACATAAAATTTATTTAAAAAAAACAAGATATAATTACCTATATTATATGTGCTATTACTTCTCATGTGACTAACGTTTAAAAGACTAATTGTATAATATCTAAGTGCTATCATATATGATGTACGTAATTGATAATGGATAGATGTTAAATGTATGCCTAAATTATGCATATATATAAAACACATAGGTAATTGCTATCATACCTATTTAACCATCATACAGTCTCAACAAGCAAGTACTGTTATTAAATCCATTGTATCGATAAGATAACCAAGGCTTAAAGAATTTAAAGAGGTTTTGCAAAGTCACAAAGCGAAAAGAAAACAAAAAGATGGGATTTAAATTGGAATCTGCCAGTTTTATCTTTTCCATTATTGGCACTTCGCAGCAGGTAGTATACTGGTAGCTAAGTCATTAGGCCATGGTAAATGCCAACAGAGGGTCGATATGTGACATCTGAGACCTTCCAGCTCCGGCTCATCTCGACACTTATTTCCGGGGCTACAAGGTCACTAGGCTTTAGTTCAGTGGCTTCTGGGCATCTCTTTGGCACTTGAATATTGGGCTCTAAGTCAAATAGGTTTCACTGTCCTTGGGCATGTCAACCCCCTAGGCTGTGGCAGGAGCTACTGCTCTAGACACTGAGTGCCCTCTCTGACCCCCCACCCGCCTCCCCGGGGGTGCTTTGTGAAGGCTGGGGCAGTGCTTGGGGATCTTGCTTCATCAATAGCCTCGCTTTTTCCCTGAGCTCTTATTTGCACTTTATTTCACAAATAGTGGGAAATTCAAACAAAACAAAACAAAAATACTGCTGTCCCCTAAATGGAGCTAGTTCCAACATCCACAGAATCCATAATGGCGTAGATATCCAGATAGACCTTAATTGTGATTTAATAGTGTTCACTGTAATTTAGCTCCAGGGGAATGTACTTTCAATTAACCAGTGTAAACACAATGTCTACTTACCCCATAAATGTTTTCCTAAACGTGCTCATTAGGGCCTAGATCCAATGCGCTCTCCTTTTCTGTCTCCAGAATGCCACTGTACTTCAGGATCACCTCAGTCTTGGCTGGGTGGTTGGGGTAGTGATCTCATGCCTGGCTCCAATCTTCCTTACTCCAGGCACCTCAATTTTCCTTCCACAGGGCTGAAATCTGTTTGGAATTCTTCAGTACCTTCCCAAGTGAAGTGGCTACACCCTGGCTTCTGGCCCTGGCGTGCATCAGCTCCGGAAAATGTTCCCTCACCCAGCCACCCTGTCTCCTTTTGTACTTCTCACCCTTGTTTATGAACAACAGGGTCCATGTTTACGTGGTTCTCTCTTGACCACCTCTGGCCATTATCTGTCTATGTATAAACACCAACCTTTGTGATGCCTCCACCAAAACCATTAGTTAAACCATCTCCTGGGAGGCAGCAGGCCTCACTTGAAGCCACCCATTGATGTGCCCACTCTTCTCTAGTGCAACGTGCTTCTGCCACTACTTTACTTGAATAAGGAATTGGGTGGCACAAACCTATAACCCCAGAAGTAAGGAGGCTAAGGCAAGAGGATTGCTAGTCTCAGGCTAGTCTGAGCCACATAGTGAGATTCTGTCTCAAAAAAAAAAACCCCAAAAACAAAAACCTAGGGTTTGTTAGTGGGAAGGGTAGGGGATAAGAGACAGTAATTTGGTGGAATAAGGTAAAAATGCATTTATGTATGTATAAAAATGGAGAAAATAAATAAAAACAAAAGAATCATCAGGGGCCGAGCGTGATGGTGCATGCCTTTAGTTCCAGCACTTGAGAGGCACAGGTAGGAGGATTGCCATGAGTTTGAGGCCACCCTGAGACAACATAGTGAATTCTAGGTCAGCCTGAGCTAGAACAAATTTTACCTTGAAAATCAAAACAAACAAACAGAAAAAAGGGCTAGAGAGATGGGTTAGTGGTTAAAGCATTTGCCTGCAAAGTCAAAGGATCCAGGTTCAATTCCCCAGGACCCAAGTTAGCCAGATGCACAAGGAGCACATGCATCTGGAGTTCATTTGCAGTGGCTACAGGCCCTGGTGTGCCCATTCTCTCTGTGTCTGTCTTTCTTCTCTCTCTGCTTGCAAATAAATAAATAAATAAATTTTAAAAACAAACAAAAAGAAAAGCAATCACAAAGAGCTAAGAGTACCTACATACACAAGGCTTTGAGTTCTGCCTCCAGCACCCTCCACATATACAATCTGGATTTGCATCACCACACATTTGCCTTTTGTTCCTCACTAGCTCATGGGGGAGGGTTATCTCTGTAGCTTCACGGGGATTTGTTCACATAGAAGTAAATGATCATTGAATTAAACTGAATTAGGTTGCAATGATAGGAAGTAGATGAGACCACCCCAATTGTGGAGGTCCTTAGGAAGGCAAAAGGAAGAAAAAAAGAACAAACAATCATTAGGCATCCTTCAGTGTTCCAGAATCTGGGCCCTGCTTGAAGGAATGTTTGGCTGAGTCTGCGCCGCTAGACACTCCATCCATGCCATGCTTTGAGCCCCTGGCTAGTTCTCCTAGCTATTCAGTAGAATCCTGAAGACTTGATCAAATATCTTATGACGTGTCCTTAAAGCATCTTCCCATAAATAACTACAAATGTCAATAATAATGCAGTACTTGTTAAGTGACTGGACTTGAATTAGGAGTCAGGAGGGCTCAGTGGATGCCTCAGAAATATCATTAAATTGCCATAGAACTGGGCTAGCAAGCCTGAGTTATTTCACTCGTGTAAATCTGTACACAGCAATAGTGAGATAATTGGAGAGCTAACAGCATGTCGCTTTATGATCTCATACAGGCTCTGGATCAGTGGTCTGCCATTCCGCCTGCCCATTAAAATCACCTGGGGAACTTTAAAATTACCAATGTCTGCCCCAAGCCAACCAAGAGGGAGAGTTTTCGAAGTCTCCTGAGCATTAGAAAATCTTCACAGCTCCCCCAAGCCACTCCGAAAAGTAGTCAGAACTGAAAACTTCTGCTCTACCTGAAGATTTCTCAGATTTGACTGTGAACACAGGCGAACTAAGGGTCCTTGCAGTCTGGTTACAGAGATGTGAAAGGGACCTTGGAGTCTACATTTATAACAAGGTCCTTGGTGATGTCAACACAGGTCCATGAGCCACACTTTAAAGAACAAGAAGATTCACTGATTCTGTATACATTCCTTGAAAGGGCTGGCTCTTAGAACAACCATTAACTGTATGCAGTAGCTAATTGATTAACAGGAATCTCACACTTGATTTCCAGCTGGTGGAGCCTTGCTGTCTTCTGCTCTGCCATGCTTTCCCCACTATGATAACGCTTCCCCTGGAAACTGTAAGCTTCCATAAACTGATTTTTTTTTTGGGGGGGGGTTCTCGAGGTAGGGTCTCACTCTAGCTCAGGCTGACCTGGAATTCACTATGTAGTCTCAGGGTGGCCTCGAACTGACAGCGATCCTCCTACCTCTGCTTCCCGAGTGATGGGATTAAAGGCGTGCGCCACCACACCCAGCCATAAACTGCTGCTGATTGTATGTTGTGTCCCAGCAACGAGAAGGTAACTGCAACAGGGGAAACTGGAAGGAGGAACACAGGACTCTTCTCTTCTGGGTTTTCTTGTCCTTCCTGCCACGACCAGCATAGATAGTGACAGCTATCATGTAGGAGCAGTGGCAGTTGGTTGTGACTTGTAGCTCCTGCAGTATCCCAGAGCCAGACCTGAGAAGCCACAGCAATGGGGAAGATCCACGAACCTCTTCTCGGCCTGTGGGCTCTGATGAGCTGGCTCCTCTTTTCTTTGCCTAGCCCCAGGTGTGAGATTTCTTAACTCCGGCAGTTTTCACATCTGGGTTCCATCAGGGTACCCTTTGCTCTTTCAGGCCTTCAGCATTTGTCTAAATCTCTTCCTATCTTAATTTATCTTTAGTTATGTTCTTGGTCTGCTTTTCCTGATGAGTGCCTGGGTACTTGTTCTGTACCAACTACTTGGTTGGCACTGGAAACCTAAGAGCAGACCGGACACAGCTGCCTTCTAGTGGGAGGAGAATATGCACCTTCATTACAACGCCTTGTGGTAAGTGCTGAGCAGATTACACACACAGTGTTCAACAGCCCGGGGAAGGGAGTTCCCAGGACAGGAATTCACATAAAGCTCGCTGGGGTGAGGTGTTATTTGAAATAAACCTCAGCTGGGCTTGAATGAAGTGAATAAAAGAACAGTGACATTTGGGGCACATGGACATCTTATGTATGAAGGGAAGAAAGAGCATCACAGCTCAGTGTGCTCTGGAAATAACCCTTCAATGCCAGAAGAAAGACTGTGATTACAAGACAGGTAGACGGCTCAGATCTTGATGGCTCTTTGGTGTGAGGTTAAGATGTCTAGAGCTTATCTTGCATCCTTCACACTGTTACTAAAAGGTTTTAGAAGGGCATGACACGGTCATATTATCATGTCTAAGGGTGGATCCCAGGGTGGCCAAGTAGAAAATTGAGAAGAGGAACTTGACAGCTATTAGAATGGTGGCTTGGAAGTTAGTGTATTAGTCATAGTTTGTGTTGCTATGACACATTGTCCAATATAGATAGCTTAAAAGGAAGAAAGATTTATTGAGCTCAAGGTTTCAGCTCAACATGGCAGGGGGGAATAATGGAATAGCTCACATCATAGTGGACAGGAAGGAGAGAGAGAGAGAGAGAAAGAGAGAGAGAGAGGGAGTGCTTGTACTAGCAGGCTCCTGCTCCTCCCCCCTCCTTATTCCACTGGGCTGCTGCTGCTCATAGTAAGGGTTAAGCCACCTCTCCAGCCCATCTTCCCCTCTTTGTTAATCCTGTGTGGAAACACCATTCCACACACATCCAGAAATAGGCTTTACTGATCTAGGCACTTCTCAATCAAATCAAGTTGACCACCAAGATTCAACATAGTAGCTTTTATTCAACCCTATAAACCAGAAACCTATGATCATGTGTTGGAAGAAATGGGTGGATGCTTTCAAGTTCAAGAATATGAATTCAAGTCTAGGTTAGTTACTGCTTCAGGATTCTTGGTCACATATGTATAAATACAGACAAATAGAGGAAGAAAAGAAGTGAGGAAGGGAAGGAGTCAAGGAGGGAGAGAGAGAAGAAGGGAAAAAGGGAAGGTCAAGTAAGATCATATGTTTGAAAGAATAAAAGTTTCTTATGAGGACAAACCAACAAAACTGGATTGTGTTAGTTAGCTGTGAAGCATAGGGTGGCTATTCTGATGGAAAAACATAATTTTGAAGGCTCCAGAGAGCATTAGTTAAACTTAACAAGTACTGCATTGTGAGCTGTGGGTCCCCCAATCTTCTGAAACCCATGGCCACTTGGACAGGGAGGACTCATGAAGAGAAAACTTGAACAATTAAGGTGTGTCCTTCTTGGGCTGAGTGCAGCAAACATTTAACAATTCAACAGAAATATGACAGACACAGAATTTCTCCTACAGTTGTGGATGAGGTGTTCCCAAGGTTCTGGCTACAAGAATGTCTGGTTTTAAGAGGAAATGAAAGTGGAGCCTGTCACTGCTTAAAGAAACTTCTCCACATGTTTTTGAATGAATGTCTGAGAGCTAGCTCAGCCTGAAGTAATGGAGACTGTTAGCCTCCCAAGGAGACATGATGGACACAATCATGTCTAAGCCAAGTTATCATGAAGGCAGATCCAGTCCCTGGTCCAGAATAAATGAACTCCTCAGCTCAGTTTGATACTGAAATATGCCATTTTGAAACCAAACAGAGAAATGTCACTTTACACAGTAGGAGAAGGCACTGCACTCCAGGACAGAGCAGAATACCAACTGTGTTCCAAAGGCCAACATTAGAGACAGAAGTCCTGGCGGAGGAGGCCATTGGACCCTCGGAGTGGTCATTACAATTTTTTTTTTTTCAGTTATCCTTAGAATCAACTTTGAAGCACTTGGATGTCCTGCAATGGTGCTTAAACGCAAAACCTTAAAAATCCAAGAGGGAGAGGTTAGTCATAAATGTGTGCAATGTTGAGGTCATCGAGTAGTACATTACAAGAGAAACGGTGGCATTCTGGAACCTCATAGCACATGAGCTATGAAAGAGAGCATGGGCAAGAAGAGCAGGAAGAAGGAAGTGACTATCTTGTTCTATCCAAATAAACACAGAATGACTTCTAGCCTGGACGTTACACCCTCCACCCCATACCCAAGAAGGCTGTGGTAATATGGAGCCCTGTGTACTGACTCATGACACATTGCCTTGTGAAAGACCAATCAGGCCTGTTGGAAGAAGTCTCAGAGGAGAGCCAGCATGCGTGAGTGAAATTCCAGGGTGACAGAATCTGATCTGAAGCAGTTAGAGCTGAGCTCTCCAGGCGCTGAGTTGACCAAAAGGCAAGGGCATCTCAAAGGTGCTCAGCAGAAAGGGGCCCAGGATCCTTTGCTCCTGTGTCACGTGCCTGGCAACGAGGTTGCTCTCCTACTCTGCCAGTCGTCTGCAATGATCTTGTGCATCTGTTTACTTGTTGACTATCCATCCTCCACTAGAAAGTAAATTCTCTGAAAACAAGGACCTCATCTGGCTTATTTGCTGCTGAAACTGGAACAGTGCCAGGCATATGGGAGGTGGCCAGTGAACGCTGCATAAATCAGGGGGGGGAAGAAATAAGAGAAGGCTTGGGAAGAGACTCAATCACGTTTGAAAGGTTACTCTTAAAAATTGGCTTTCTAGACTTTAAGACAAATTTATTCCTTCCTTGACTAACACCTCACATGGGACCCCAATATATAAAACAGATGAATTGGACATTTTAAATAGTGTACATTTAATCATACATCTATAAAACATTCGTATCTCTTTGTAATAAAAAAAAAAGAATCACTTGTGAACTAAAAGATTGTTCTGGGAAACATGATAAAACTTCTGAAACCAAGGCTACTAGAAGACTCTGACTGTAATTTATTTCTCTATTTGCTTTTGCTTGCAGAGCACTGCGAAGACTCCAATTCATGCAGAGGAGTAGTTGCAAATGATACCAGTTTCCAATAGCTCATCTGGCAATCTCAGGATAATTCTTCAATTAAACTGACGCAGGAGCTTAAAAAGGGAGTAGATGGAAAATTGAGCTTGCAAGTTGAACCTCTTACAGTTGGTAACAGCAGGTTGTGCCTCTTATTGTACATTCAAAGCTCAAACACGAAGAGGCAAGGCTTACCATAAGCACCAGTGCTGTTTTGATGGGTGACATTATCCTGGCTCTGATGAGTTATACACCCAGTGATAATTGCACAGTCAACCATTGGGCCATGATGGAGTCAAGCATCTTCTCCTTGCCTGACTCTTAATTGAACACAAGGCTGTCTCTCCGTGCCGTGAAACTGCATAATTTTATAGATACAGAGATGCTCAGGCATGAAATTTATCTTTAAAAAAACAGTCACTGCAAAGATGCAATGTTCACCACCAATGACTCATTTCCAGACAGCTCTACATAGACTTTCGAGAAGTGCGCTAAAGTGGTGGCAATACAACTTAATGCATTGGTGGCTAAAGTTTGCTATCTGGGAACGTTATGTTGCATGTTCCTTGTAATAAAATATTAAAATAAAATTTGCATTTATAAAGGTGCCTGATTTGGGTAGCTCTTGTGTCTGTGTGGGAGTATGTGTGCTCATATATGTACATGCAGGTATGCATGTGGAGGCCAGAGGACAACCATGGGTGTTGTTCCTCAGGGATTCCTTCCACCTAATTTTGAAAATGGTCTGTCATTGGCTTAGAGCTCACCATGTCAGTTAGACTAGCTGACCAGTGAGCCCCAGAGACCCTCCAGTTCAGTGTCCACAGTGCTAGGATTACAATGGCATGTGCTGCCAAACCTAGCTTTTTTTTTTTTTTTTTTTTTTTTTTTTTGCTTTTTGAGGTAGGGTCTCACTCTAGCACCCACAATGACCTGGAATTCACTCTGTATACTCAGGGTGGCCTTGAACTCATGGTAATCCTCCTCCCTCTGCCTCCCAAGTGCTGGGATTAAAGGCCACCATGCCCAGCCAAACCTAGCATTTTTATGTGGGTCCAGGAGATTGAACTCAGACCTTCATGCTTGCCAGGCAGGCATTTTACCCACTGATCTATCTCACTAGCCCTGGCATTTGAACATAAATGCTACTAGACAAAGCTAAATTTAAGAGCTCGTCATAGGGGCTGGAGAGATGGCTCAGCAGTTAAAGGTGCTTGTTTGCAAAACCCAATAGCCTGGGTTCAATTCTATAGCATCCATGTGAACCAGATGCACAAAGTGGTGTATATATCTACAGTTCATCTACAAGGCAAGAGGCCCTAGAACGCCATTCGAATTCCTCTCTCTCTCTCTCTCTCTCTCTCTCGCTCTCTTTCTCTCTCTCTCTCCTTGCATATAAGTAATAAAAATATAGAGTTACTTATAAACTTGAGTTTCCCCAAGAGTCAATGGGCTATAATCTTTAAATATTTTTTGTTTATTTTTATTTAGTTGAGAGTGACAGAGAGAGACAGAGAGAGGGTGAGAGAGGGAGAGAATGGGTGCACCAGGGCCTCCAGCCACTGCAAACGAACTCCAGATGCGTTCACCCCCTTGTGCATCTGGCTAACGTGGGTCCTGGGGAACCGAGCCTCAAACCAGGGTCCTTAGGCTTCACAGGCAAGCGCTTAACCGCTAAGCCATCTCTCCAGCCCTGGGCTGTAATCTTAAGTAACTTTCAAGACCTTGCAGATTGCAGTAGTGATGGTGATGTGAGGTATGCTTTTCAGAGTTTCACCTGATTGGCTGTTCAGGCATCCAAGTGAATGACCATAACCCCAGACTCTTCAATCTCAGTAGAGATGACAGATGGACACACAAAGGTAGAGAAGACACCATCTGGGGATGGGATATAATCATTCCCAAGCCTTCATAATAAATATTCCTAATAATAGATAATAATGACCCACATTTCTTTATACCATCTAAAGAAGAAACAAAAGACCTAACCTAGTTAGGAAACTTTAGAAATGTTTTACTGACCATTTTTATGTATATACATAATGTATATTAGTCAAAATCTCCTCCCATCACTCCCTCTGAACCACTCCCTATACCCCTTCCACTGAACCCATCCCTTTCTCTAACTAGTCCTTCTTCTACTTTGATATCTTTTTAATTTTTATCTTTTTTGTGTTCTTAGTCATCCATGACAACATTGCACAGGTGGTGAAAGTCACCATAAGGTCATTAATGCCATGACCACCTTGTGTCAAAAAGTGTCGTCCTATTATTTATATTTAGTGATTATAAAACCCAGACTATAAGTACTGACATTTATTGAATATTTAACTATGTGCCAGAGATTTTCATAATAGATTTTTATAAATTCTTTTACTCTTTTAAACAAACTTCCTTTTTGGAATAGTGGCTTCATTTTGCAGAGGCATGTGTGCTAAGTAACTTGGCTAAAGCCACGCAGTAAGTAAGGCCATGACTCAGGCACACACGACTGTACTCCAAGGTGTAACCTTTTAACTGCTTTGAAATACAAATCAGAGGAGAAATTAAGGATGGAACCCGAAGTGTTTGGTCAAAAGATACAGGGTCTCAAGGGAAAAAATTCAGTCATGGAAATTCTCTAAAACTTCGTTCATTTCTACAGAAGTCAAGTGAGTGCTGTGTCACTGTACTCTGTGGCCTTTCTATCGTTTGAATGCTACGTGGTTGGCATAGTTACCTCCATCTTAGCTCTATCACCAAAGTGGTCACCTATTTTGAGCACTGCACAGAAGTGGTGACATTACTACTTAACGTATTGGTGGCTAAAATTTGCTATCTGTGAGTATAACATTGTCCATGATTTAAAAAAGAAAAGTGATCGCTTCTCCATCATTTTTGCTTTCCAACTCACATCACAAGAACAGCTGTCCTTTGTTCAGTGAAGCAGGCGTCTGTAAATGAAGCACTGAGCGTCAAGATGTGTGATGGGTAGAAAAAGATGAGCCATGTATGAATGGGGTCCCATAGTAGAGTGCCAAGTGTATTTAAGGAGCAGACAATGTCTCTGCCAGTAAAGGATGGGTGACAAGTTTTCTGAGCTGAGAAATGGGTATAACACAGCCTCATCTCCCTTCAGGGATAAAGTGGTTGTTGGCTAGACTTTAAATAGCTCCTAATATGTTAGAACTCAACCTACTCCATTCATTTTTTTAATGCCACCTATACATATGATTCAAATGACCTCATATTAATGTAAACATAGGTGAATATTGTGTCACATGTTGTGATAAGAAATTGGAAATTCTAATGAAGTGTCTATAAATATCCAAGTAATAATGATGCCAGCAATATCTGAAGGTTATTTTATCAGCCCCGCTGCCTCCAGCCTTGTCCATGCTCCTCCTGGCAGTCCTTAGCCGTTAGCTAGAATGGGCTCTGTCTTCTTCCTGGATTCTCTTTCATGGCTTTTGCACTGGGAAAAAAATCTCTAGAGAATTCACACAAAGATCAAATATCTTCAATATTTTCTGCACGACAGATATTTTGTTCACAATCCCCAAAGCCAAAACTATCAAAAGGGAGGGAACACAGGATAGGAACAAAACGACTAAGTGGGAACTTGAGCAAACACCAAAATATTTTCACATCTGGTCTCTGGAGCACACACTTTTTCAGACAACTTCCAGCTTCTGGTCTCTTGTCTCAGGCCCGAGAGGTTATAGCTAGACCCTGTGAATAATGCGGGAGGAGACACAAAGATGTTGGCAGTCAACAGCAGCAGATGTGTCCTGTGCCTGAGCTCAACTGGAACACCAGCCCAGGTCAACTAGTGGCATCATGTCCCTGGATCTTCTGGGGGTTGACCTAATGACCTCTCTGTCCTTCTCGGTGGACACTTTTGTTTGAGGGAGGGCCTCACTCATATCTCTGATTGTCAAGCTCTTCACTGCTGGCTTTGTCCTGTTGTGTCTCACGGACAGCGAGTGGGAAGGGGGAGGATGAATGAGCCTGTTCTAAATTCAGCAGGTAAACTCAAGATGTGTATGATGCCACTCCCCACCATAATGAATATGTTTCCGTCAGTTTAGCTGACATATCCAATCTGACTCTTTTCAAAGTGGGATGTTTGCTGCTAAACACACATGTGTGCCTCCACCCACACACAACACTATACATATTTCTTCCCAGCCCACACCTGGGAACAGCTAGGATGTCTGGTGTCAACCACTTGGGATCCACAGTTACTTTGCTGGGACCTAATTCTCCAATGTTGAGTCCAGAGGACCAGCAAAACTCAGTTGTTCAAATCTGGCCGTAATGCCTCCTCATCTCGGACAAGTTCATCTGTTGTGTCAGCCTACAGATGTTCTCCTGGGCCTTAGCAAATTCTTTTCTCCCCCAGGAGAACCTTGCCAGGGGTTTCGAGGAACAGTCTTCCGATTCCTCCTGGCACATCTAAACTCAGGCAAAGCCTCAAGAAGCTCCAGTGTCCTCTTCATATCCTCTCTGGAGATAGCTTCCTGAGAGACACTGGTGTGGCAAACAGGGGACCCTCAATCAGAGGACCTGTTTGGTGCTGGCTCTTCTATTATCATGCATTCTGGAGAACCCCTCCACCCCCTGAGGCCTCAGTCATTTCATCTAGCAAGTGAGGAACATAACATGCCTCATCCACCCCTAGCTTGGCAGCCAGCTCTCTGCCTGGAAGCTACCAGCTAGTCAGAGCAACTCCTGGACAATGGTCATTACAGACAGTCTCAACACTTTCCCCTCACTCAGCCTGCCTCAGCCCTATTTCCTGCTCTGTTCCTCAGCCCCTGCTATCTCCTTCTGCTCGTAGCTAAGCGCATATTAATCTAGCCATGAGCTTGGCCTGTTCCCCTCCTCTCTACATAGCATCTATGATGCTACTGTGCCCTCAGCTTGCAAGGTAAGTTGGACACAATCAACTTTCCAGTTACTCCATCACACAGAATTCACTTGGAGTCTCCTGTTCACCAGACACTTAAAGGAGAATGGGGTGACTCTGGATGGTGAGGCAGAGAGGCAGAAAACAAGGCTCTGGGATATGTCAGGCCACAGGGAAGCACAAGGGTACCCAGATCAGTGGTGGGAAGCTTGTGAAAGCTTCAAGAGGAAGGAAAAGGCATAGGCATATGGAAAGGGAAGTTGTGTGTGTGGAAGGTGAGGAGAGATGTCTAGAGAGAAGGTCTTGCAAATATAAGCATATTGCAGCAACTAGGAGAACAGCTCACTCTTGGTGCCTTATGATGTATACATACTATATCCACTTGACAAAAGGAGTCATGCATGTAGACAGGCAAGCAGACTTGCGTGAGGTCTCTCAGTCTGTAGATTGCAAAGGGCACATGGGAACCTATATGAGCTCACTTCAGAATTTGGGTTCTTCCCACTCCATACCCTGCCTTTCCAAGTAAAGGGTGGCCAAAACTACCACATGAAAAGCTACTATAGTAAGGCAGAAGTCGGTGTGGCCTTGGGCAGCAAAATTCATTCACTTGGAGGTCAGATGAGCCAGCAGGGTGTAGAAGTTCTTTCTGAAGAAGCGAGTCCTTTATAAAGTGGCTTATTGCCAGAAGCAAGGCAAGTCCCTAGAAGCAAGTGGTGTTTGTTTCCATCATGACCGAATACCCCACACTAGTTCTGCATCGTAGAGGGTAAACAGTCTGGGCTACTGGTGGGGTGAGAGACGTCTGTTTTTCCTTCCTCCATGCTCAGCCACTGACAACACACAACTCTTCTCTCTCTACTCTCTTGCACTCAACCAGTACTTAATAGAAGTGATGCTGCCAACTGTTCTTGGGTAAGCAAGAATGTTCTGATGAGAAAGCAGCAGAGGATGGACTCAGGCATGTCCCACTCCCTGCTTCCCTGTGAGCCATGCTCAGAGGCTCTGGTCCTCTCAGGGACTTCCCACTGATCCTTTTCTGTGGGTATTCATATAGCATTCTCAGAAGTAGATTTGCCTTGTGACTTCATAAAAGGGCAGAAATGACAGCCAGCATTTCAGGAACCTGGTAATTCCTAATTCCCTGTTCCCCAAAGCACTTCAGGCAGCTGCTAGTTGGTGACAGTGAAAAGGTGGTGAGATTCCTACAAGGGGGAGATATGATGTTTGCCATGTTTGCTTTAGATCTTGCATTGGTTCGATCTTTCCATGCAATGCATCTTTTGCAGTGTGGATGTTTACTCTGTGGCATTATGGTTTTGGTTTTACAGGCTCACAGTTAAGAGCCCTTGGACTATGTGGATGTTTGTACAGTGTTGGGATTAATACACACTACGGGGACTTTTAAAGCTGGACTGAATGCTTTGCATTTTACATCATGGATGGGCATGAGTTTATGGGAGGGGGGTGTCAGAGTCAGGATATGGTAGTTTGAATCAGATGGCCCCCATAAGCTCATGTGTTCTAAATGCTTGGTCCCAGCTGGTGGCAATTTGGGAGATAGAACCTTGCTGGAGGAGGTGTATTGTTGGGGGCAGGCTTTGGGGTGTTATAGCCAGCTCCCCCTTGCCATAACTCAGCTCACTTTCTTGTTGCTGTTTTCCAACTGCTATGGTGGAAATCATGTTCAGCCTCTGTTCATATCATGCTTTCCTTTGCCATCATGGAGCTTTCCCTCGAGACTGTAAGCCAAATACCTGTAAGTCCTTAGCTGCTTTTGGTCAAGTGCTTTGTCCCAGCAATGAGAAGGTAACTACAACACACACACACACACACACACACACACGCGCACGCACGCACACACGCACGCAATATTCTACACTATGGCTTCAAACACTGGCCAAAGAAGTGTCTAAGTCGAGAAAAGCAAGCAGGACCTGGGCATGGAAAACCTTTTCGTCTATGGAAAAGAATTTGGATTGTATCTTGAAAGCAATGGGAGGCCAGAATTGACTTCATTCAAAGGAGAGAGCTGATCCCAATTTGCATTTTCAGAAGCTCACTGTTGCTGTAGTACGGATTGCAATGTAGCAAAGCCGGAGGTAGAGAAACTGGTGGATGTTGTTACAGTCCTGGGTCATTACTTACAAAGTAGCATTAATAGGGAGACACATGGTATTTTTCTGAATTCTGATATGTTAAAGATTTGGTACTTGTTGGGTCAAATACATCCTGGAAGATATGGTCCTCACCTTGCTGAGGCTTACAAGCTCACTGTGCCTATCATTCTTCTGTTCCTGTCCTCTTGTGCTACTCCACAGAAGCAAGGGTTATGGTACACTGGGGCTTAGGGATCCGTTTTGAGTCTGAGAAGACCTGGCAGGGGCACAGCAGCAGGCAGGCAGGAAGATGCACTGTGCTGCAGCCATTTCTTCCCATTAAATCTCAAGAAACATCTGCACATCAGTCAAAAATGAAATAAAAGATTGAGATGTAATGACCTGGACCAAAGGATGCTGTTGCAACATCGCCCACTTGCTATCATTTTCCCAACCTGTAAGAAAGCCAGATAATGGGACACAGTTTTCTCCATGTTTAGTTCGTCTCGCATAAATTTCCTTAAGCCTCTGGCAGCAATTACCACTTGTCTGCTAGCAAGTAGCAGCAGATGACAAAGAGAGAGAACAATAGCAAATAGACATTAAAGGGAGAAGTTGAAAACAGTTGATTTCCGTAGTTTGACAGCCTGTCATTGGTCTTGGTGTAGGGGAGGTGGTTTGTGGCAGGTTCCCTCTGGGTTGGGATGGGAGTGCACACTCATAATCGAGAAATATTTTCTACAGCTGAAGCTACTGTCGGCTCTCATGACAGAAGGACATCTATCAATAACTACACACACTTTGCAGTGAACCCCAAGGCATTCAGCAGGAAGACTCAGTTTCCTGTTCCACTCATTTTCACAGTCTTCCTCGGCACTAGAGGCCTGCAACCAGGGTCAGTCACTATCAGAGTTCTGGAGACTATGGGTAGAGGAGAGACCTTAAAAAGATTCCTAGCAGGGGAATGAAGAGGTTCTCACTGTGCCATTACCAAGTGACTTTGCACCTCAAGTTCCTTGACAATAAAAGATATGGATCTCCAAAGATGTGGGGTTAGAGAATGAATTTCAAACCACTCTTCTAGCTCACAAAACTGATTTTGGTGGGAAGGGACCACTGTATGTCCTAACTTCCAAAGAGAAGGCGTTTGTAAGAGGAGCACTCACAGAAGGGGAGGGGCCTGTGCAGAGGAGGACTCCCTCCTGCCACTCACCCTCAAGAGAACTGGGCTCTTATGTCAGAAGATGACGTTGGGAGGGGAAATAGAAAGGAGTTGGCTTCCATGACTGGCATTGATGTGGCAGGACATCCAGAGTGACAAAAATCTACACTTTCTTGTCCAGAGCAATACCTGGTTTCAAAACAATGACAGAAACAAAAGCAAAAGAACAAAGGGGTCTTAAAAAAAACAACTGAATCCTTGCTCCTGTTTGTAGCTGGGACATATGGTAGATCTATTTTTAACTGTCTTAGGAAACTCCACACTGATTTCCACAATGGCTGGACCAGAGTAAATATAAGTTTAAGGTCTATATGTTCTCTACTTCAGCACTATTGAACTTTTGTGGTTGGAGGATGCCCTGAACCTTGTTGGATATTTTGCTAAAGCCCAACTTATACCTGCTAGATGTCACCCCCTCATGCCCCGTTGTGACAACCAGAAAATGTTTCTAGACGTTGCCATATGTTATATGGCATATGCCTGGTACCAAAATCACCTGCAGTTGAGAACTATTGCTGCAAACAGGCCTTTTAAGAAACTTGCTTTTATTTATGTCCCAAATGGGATCATCCTTGCTCTTCTCAGTACACACAGAATTAGAAAGACCTCCCTGGGGTGTATCAATGTCCAAGACAGGGGTGTCTGCCACTCTCAAGGCTCAAAAGAAAGGCAAAATAAGAAGTTAGATTACAGGGACCATCCAATCCACCAGCAGTTATCATGCTGTGATGTATGCTAAGCATGGGACGTGTGCCCTTAGCCTGCACGCAATCATTCAGTCCTGGGCTGCTTCACTTGGACCAAATCACTCCAGCTCTGCTGACCATTGGGCAGAGAGAGGATGCTAGACAGCCAAGAAGCTTCACAAAGACCGAAAGAGGCCCAGCATCTGTCAATCATCATATAATCCTGTTGTCTAACAAGGAGAACAGTCAGAACTCAGCTTCCTCAGAAGAGCAATAAAGCCCTTTGCCAATGCAGTTCACTCACCTTGGATGCATTTAGATATGTGAAGCTTTGGGACTGAATGACACAGAAAATGTCCTTTGTCACCATCGTTAGTCAGTGGGGATTGTGGTCACTCTGAGACTGGAGCATGGAAGATGACAGCGGTAGGCATGGCCAGTGACAGGCACATGCTAGCCTAAGCTTCTCCACTGGGCTCTGGGTAGTCAATGCCCTTTCTTGGTGGGGCTATGTGGGGGGTGTTAGCAGTTGGTCACTTAACTGAGGTCCCCTCTATTGGGGTGATAGCAAGACTGCAAGGCACTATATTAGATTTTACAAGACATCTCTGTCCATAGCACAGGAGCCAAATTGCAGAGCAGTCAGTGTGCCTGGAACACTTGAACCAAAAGCTGTCTATTTATAAAGCCATGCTCATTTCCCTATACCTTGCCGCCTTCTGGTAAGAGAAACAGTCAACCAGAGTTCATACAGCATTTAATGGACACTTAACAGAGCTCCCACTGTGAAGTCAGTTGCCACCACCATGAGCTGAGGTAAAGTTCTGAGACACTGGAGAGCACTCAGGAGCAACTGGGCTCCAGGAATGGGCCACAGCCTACACCTTCAGTGGGGCCTTGTCTACTCTGCAATGGTACCAGCCCAAACTCACTTCCCTATTGTCTCCCATCTTAATGCTAACTTGCTAGAGGAATTCATCTGCAAGTCTTTTTTCTCTTGGCAGAAGCACTTTTGTGATTTAATAAAATCTAGGAGCCTTTCTACACAGAAATACATGTTATCATATAAACAGTGGGCAGTGGGCAATTTCACCAAGGCTCTGCAACCTCAGCTTAAAACACCTCTGGAACACATATCACCATTGGTACTTGATACGTCAGTAACAGGTAACAATGGGCTTGGAGATTTGATTATGCCTCAGAGCAGACCTGAGCCTTGGGAGAAGGACATCACTTGGGAGGTGGAACTGCAGAGACCTCTGGGTAGGGAGACTCCTTCCAGGAGAGCATCCCAGCCATGAGCTAAGGACCCTTGGAAAAGAGGACTCAACTGACATGGGGCAGGGAAGTGACGTGATCATCAATCATCTGCTGGGCACAGTATAGGCCACACATGTATTTCTTCACTTTTGTTCAGGGTGGAGATAAAAGGAACTAAGAGGGCTGGGGTGGTTTGATTCAGATGTCCCCCATAAACTTAGGTATTCTGAATGCTAATCTCCCTAGCTCATGGCAATTTGTAAATTAAAGCCTCCAGGAAGCAGTGTATTGTTGGGGCAGACATATGGGTATTGTAGCCAGTTTCCCCTTGCCAGTGTTTGGCACACTCTCCTGTTGCTATTGTCCACCTTATGTTGGTCAGGGGGTGATGTTCACCCTCTGCTCATGCCATCATTTTTCCTGCCATTGTGGAGCTTCCCCTCAAGACTATAAGCCAAAATAAACCCTTTTTTTTTCCCCCAAAAGCTGTTCTTGGTTGGGTGATTTCTGCCAGCAATGAGAATCTAACTGCAACAAGGGTTCACACACAAAAAAAATTGTGTTTCAGGAATCTCTGTCCTCAACTTTAAAGTGGAAGTGCACCTCTATAATCTCTAGGCTATGATCAAGGAGATAATCTGTCATAGTTGCTAGGATCCTGTGAGTCAAGAGGGTCCTGCCAATGACAGCAGAGTCCTGGGGTTTCATCTGGGGTTGGCTGAAGTTCCAGATGGATTGCAAGCAGCAGAAAGGAGCCAGGAGGGAATCCTTGCCTGAGATCTCCAGGGCAGGACCCAGCTGTGTTTGTATCATGTGAGTCTAGCATCAACCTAGGGCTAGTATGGATGGATGTTTGCAAACACTTGCTGGGTGTGATAAGCAAGTGAGCAACACGAGGAAGATAACTCATGTGATCATGACAGATTGGGAGACTACAGGCTGCATTCTCACCCTGGATTTGGTGGTAAGTTCAAGACCGTGATAATCTTAGCTTCTCTAGGCCTTAGTTTCTCATATCTAATCCTCCTTTGTAAATCTCCACTTTCTCCTTATAATGAATCCACCCCTAAGAAATTTGTGCATTTGCACAGTAATAGTTGAAGTCTAAGGTTTCTGATTTGACAGTCATTTTGACTAGGAGGGAATGAGATGTAGAGAGGTCTATCTTGGTGCAATGCATCACTCAATTTATACATTGTCTATTGCTTGGGGAATGGTATGAGAATATGACATGGTTCTTTTGTGGCTAATGGCCTAGCTCCGACTCTGGCTGAGTTTCAGAGGCACAGGAGTGAGCCCATGTGCTTCCGTATTCCAGGTATGCATGCTCAGTGGGTGACGTGTCTCATGTTGCACATATGCTGTACAGAGGCAGCATGCATGTGCACTAATACTGAAAGTACATATGTGTGGCATTGGCTAACTGCATGCAATATCTTGTGCAGCCAGGTATGTCCCTATCTGCGTGCAAGTGTGTTCACCAGAGCACACTATAGTGATCTGTTTATACCATGAAGCAAACAAGCCTATTCAGTATCCTTGTGCATGCACGACAAACATGCTTGTGTGTCGAATGTGTATATTTGAATCTGTCTACTCTGTAGAGGAGCAGGTGTGGGAATGATGCATGGGGCAGGGCAAAGCCGGAAATGGTGACTGGGGTGGCAGTTTCTCGGCGGGAGCAGACGCTGCAGAGCAAGCAGCAGCAGAGCGACTGCCCGCGCCGTGCAGATGTGTCCATCTGTAGACTGCAGCTGTGTCCCCTGTGGACTTGTCCAGTGACGTATCGGCACCATTGAGTCAGCTGGGGCTGAGATCATGAGAACTCTGTCACATACATGGCCCATTCACATTTGTCACTTGCCTGAGTCAAGCTTCCCATGTGGGGCAGGCTCTGTGTGGCACTTTTAAGAGAAAATGTTCCTCACAGCCTCACATAATTCCCAGTTGATGGTGCTGGAGGGACTGTGTTACTGTGGGCAGGCCTTGAGGTGTCACCTCCCAGACCCAATTGCCACTGTCCCTCCCCTTCCTTCCTGGTGATGTGACAATGTGAAGCTGTCTGTCTGCGCCTGCCCTGCTTCCCCTGGCATGATAGGCTTCCCCTAGAAACCATAAACTGAGAACAAACCCACTCCTCTCTTAAGCTGCTTCTGCTTAGGTATTTTTTCCCAACAATGAGAAAGAAATGGATATTCCCTCCTTGTGGGTGGTGTGTGTCTTCGTGTGGTTGTTTTGCTCAGGAAGTTGTATACAATCTCAGGGCTGATATTGGCTCTTGTTTCCCCCATTCCCTGTGTTGGGCATAAACAGAAAGAGAAACAGCCTCTGATCTGGGCTCCTTAGGCAGACAGGACAGATAAGAGATCACACCACAACACATTGTTTTTCTTCTGAGATAGTGAGGAAGGATGAGGTAGGTGCAGATAGCAGAAAAGTCTGGCCATTTAGCCAAGATGAGTTGCTGGAGCAGGGGAGTGCAGTGACTTGAGGGAAGAAGGCATCACTGGGTATTTGCTACATCAAAAAAACCTGGGAATTAGCCAAGCCCAGACTGGAGACCATGGTCTGCCCCAACCAGCTGTCCAGCTATGCAATGTGGGCTGTTTGCTTTCTCTTTTTAGGGTTCCTCTCAGGAAACATCCACACATGATGAGATGGGCTGACAGTCTGTGATCTGAGACGGAGCCTATTGATGGGGAAAGTATGAGCTTTGGACCCCACGGGGTTGGGGATGCTTCGTGGTTTTGCTACTGAATAGCCATGTGATCATCAAGGAGGGAATTTGCCTCACCTTGCTACATGTAAACTCGGAATTAATAATTCATGAACCCTACCTGATTGTTTTGAGGATTCATTGAAATCATTGTGCAAAATGGCTAAAACCCCAGTTATGGTGATGATTTGTGATTCAGAAACACCCGGATACATTATCCACTGTAGACAGATGAAGTGAAATTCCACATGTTTGCCTGGGCTGAGATGATGGAGGAGATAATGATGATTATGTGTGGGGTCAGGAGCATACGTGCTTCCTGATGCATCCTCAGAAATACACCTCCTTTACTGTTGTCTCGCCAGAGAAAGAAGATGGAAGACCTCGACATGATCCCAGCATGGCCAACTTCTCCAAATCCTCATGAGACAAATGGAGTCCAGACAGGCCTCCCATTACAATGGATTCATTCAGTGAACTCCAGGCCAATAGTCATTAATGCTGATGATGCATAGTGATTGCCATGGACTCTGGGTACTCAAAGATTAGGACATGGTAAGGTTCTTTCTCCTGAGAAGCTCACAGTCTAAAAGGAGTGAGGGCGAAGAGGAGAAGCAAGGGAAGGCACTAGGATGGGGAGGGGGAGGGGATGAGAAGAAAGATATGGGGAGAGGGAGAGAGATAATTACAACACTGTCAGAGAAGTGTGAGTCAGTGCACACAGGCTGAGAACAGGGACTCTGCAATCACAGTATAGCTGCGGCACAAGTGAGGTTCATTAACCTCTCTGTCCCCTAGTTTTGTCATCTGTAGAATAGGACAAAGCCCCAATATCAGTTCCTTAAGGTGCTTGTGAATATGTGCACTGGCTCATGTAAAGCAGTCACGCAGGCAAGGAGCAGTGTGGGCCGCTGTCACCGCTGCACTGGTGGTGGTGGTGGTATGAGCCACGTCACGGCGTAGGAGACGACGCAGGAACGGCGGTCGCACCAGCCTTCCAGCAGCAGCCCTCGGGTAGGCGCCAGTATTCACAGCAGTGGCCGTGGCCAGGGCGGAAGTTGCGAGAAGAAGACCGCGACGTGAGGCAGCTGGAGATCAGAGGACATGGCGGGCACTTCTACACTGAGGGGCAGGATGATTGCTTCAGAGGGGAGCAGCTGAGCTGTGCTCAAGGTGTGCTGATTGCGATGTCCCCCAAGGACATTCCTGGCTGAAGTCACTGCAGCTGCAAAGAGCAACAGGCAAGGGGGGACCACAGGTGGCCCTTCAGGGACCTGGGGGCAATTGTTATGCTTACTGAAAGACAGGGCGGTGCGGGGGTGGGGGAAGTTGTGCTGGAAGGCTGGTGGCAGGGGCAGAAAGCAGCTGGTCACACCTCCTCTGCAGTCAGGGAGCATAGCTCAGCTCAGTTAGGGACCCCGAGTCACAGAATGGCGCTGACCCACTTAGGCTATGTCTTCCCACATTAATTAGCCTAATCTAGAAAAGTCTTTATACACACACCTAGACACTTGTCGCCACGGTGATCATACTCCAAGATGATCATATTTAGGGTGAGGCATGCCAGTGGATACCCTACTGGAAACCCAGGCCCCAGGGAATTGGTGGCTGGGCTGATCCCCAATACCCATCACAGTTGCTTCTCACCAGTCATAATACTTGAGTCTTTACCAATCCCTATTCTCAGGACCCAGTACCCTCTCTACTGCCCAAGGCACATGCTATTGTCTCCTAGTGCTCTTGTCAACATGAAACATCTCAAATCAGATCTTTAGCCCTGGATGTCATGATTCTCTGAAGGCTTTGGTTGTAGAAATGTGCCTCCAAGTCACAGAAGAGAACTTACTGGAGTGAAAGCCACAAAGAGGACCAGGAGAAGGGCAAGGTGACAGCTGATGGGGTGGAGGAGCAGACAGGAGAGCATCCTGCCCTCACTTTCTTTTCCATGTGTCCAGCCTCTAATTCAGTCTCAACGCCCAGACTTCTTTATTCAGGATAAAGAAGAAGGTGCCAATGGACACCCTGGACAATGCCCATTGTTGTCCTGGAAGGACTCTGAGCTATAGTCTCACAGAATTCCTACAGGCTGGTGGAGTAGACACCCCTTCATCTATCTCTATAACCATCCTCAAATCGGAGCTGTCCCTATTCACCGCTCCACCCAGTTTCTAGCTCATCCTCAGGCCACCCACTGCACCACAGACTGCACCTATGTGCATTGATGCCAACCATCCTGCGAGGGAGGAAAAGTAAACTTCATTCTACAAATGGGGGAACCATAGTTGGGAAACAGCAAGTAGCACTCAGGGTGTTAACTCCTGCGATAGATACCAAAGCCATGTCTCTCTGCTTCTCTGTGTGCCTGCCCCACAGGATCTAGACTGCTGGTGGCAGAGAAAGGGCTAATGAAGGGCTCTGAGCTGCTAGCCCAGGAGCAACTCCCTCTGTGTTCTCAAGTACAGATAGGAAGTTTGCTTAGTTCAAAGACTTCATTAATGCCAAGGTCGGTGTGAACAGCAACTGTTCAGTGGGTTCATCTTCAGGAATCAAAGACAGCCTGACACCCCTGTGAGCAGCCAGGAGCCTTATTCCTGAAGTATCTCCGCCTTCTCACCTCCCGGGTGCTGGTGATGGGCTGTAGCCAGGGCCAAGGGGCCATGGTGTTCTTTTCCAGGATGGGGGTTGGATTACTTTGCACCTGAGGCCTTCAGGCACATTCTAGAAACCTTTGGGGACAACACAGCTCTGTATTGGTATCATTTGGGTCTGTTAGAGTTTGTGGTCTTACGTAACAGGGCATTGGTTGCCAGCTGATAGGATTTTAGGGAACTGATTGGGGATTAAGAGCCCTGACTTAATTAATCCATTCATTGTTTGATTTATTCATGTGATGACATTACTGGGAAGGAGTGAAATATAGACGGTGGAGACTAGCTGGAGGAGGTAGGTCACTGAGGGCATGTTCAAGGGACTACATCTTGACCTTGTCCCCTCTTACACTTCAGGCCTTTTGCTGTCTACATGCCAAGATGGGAAAATAGCCTCTGCCACCCGTCCCCCACCACCATATGCTGTGCCCATCCATGTGCACGGAGCCGTGCTACCCAAGACTGAACGTCTGAAACTATGAGCTGACGTAAATATTTCCTCATTTGAGTTATTTTGGTCCAGTCTTTGGTCACAGCAATGACAGAACTTACAAACTCTAGGTCTTATCCTTCAGACCAGCAGAGATGGAGCAGAGGAAGCTGTCATAGCCATTGAACCATGCTAAGCACCACAGGGACACACACTGTACTTATAGGGAGGCATCATCTTTAAGCCCATCATCTTTAAGCCTTTGAGCCCAGAGATAGCCACATGCACTGGTTGGTTCAGAACTTCCTCAAGGTTCCTTCTAGCTCTGACACAGACATGATCTAGACACTCTAGGAGCTAAGACTGGCATTAGGTAGACACACCACTCTCATTCATGTAATTGCTATCCACTGAAGACTTACTACATGGCATTCATTGTGCCAAGTGTTGGGGCTGCTAGGTTAATCTTGTGCACATATGCAAATGCCCCTGAGAATTTTCAGCAATGTGATTTGAAATAGTGGAGCTGTGCTAGGCAAATTTTTACATAAATATAAGGGATACTTAATCATGGATCTTAATGCTAAGAGCAAAGTACTATGAAGGAATTGTGTTAGGATAGAAGCCCTTGCTTTCATTCTCCAATATTCAGCACTTAGGATGAACTAAAAGAAAGAGGGGAAGGAAAAAGACAGGGAGAGGGAAGATGGGAGGCCTTCAGAAACAAAGTAAGTGATGTTGTTATGTGCTTGTTACGCTTACAAAGGCAAAGCTCAGTCCAAGTTTGAATGGTTTGCCCAGGTTACACTGAGTGCAAATGGAAGCGATGCAAGGGCCTTGCTAACCAGACTCAGGCAGAGGGGCGTCGAGAAGGCAGAGTGAGCAGAAAAAAAGTATGACTGAAATTCAACGAATGCAAAAACCTGAGGTTGGCTATGTCAGAAATCATGATGACCTGAGGTGGGCAGTGATGCTCTTAGTCTCACATAGCATCAAAGATGTCTGGGGACAGAAGCCTGGGGTGGTGGCATCTAGATCCTGGTTTTGTCACCTACCAACCCAGGGGAGGGTGAAGTTCACTGGAGAAGAATAAGCAGCCCAGGTCCGCTCGTTTTATGGGGGGGGGGGCACGTGTGTGCTGTGACGTGTGTGTAAAGGTCAGAGGACGACCTGGGGTGATTGTCCTGGCCCTCTGCCTTATTTGAGGGAGTCTGTTATTGCTTACCACTGCGTTACTCAGGCTAGCTGACCCACAAGCTGCCAGGATATTCTCCTGCCTCTGCCTTTCACCTTGCCACAGGTACAGTGGGATTACAGAATCCCACCACAGGTAAGCCTCCTCCATGGGTGCTGGGAATCTGAACTCAGGTACTCATGCTGGCATGGCAAGCGCTTTAGCCACTGAACCGTCTCCCTGCTCCCCATTTACAACATGCAAATAATGGTGCCTACATCCTAGAAGGTGGAATGAAATAAGGCACACTCAGTGCTGGTCAGAGTTCCTGATGAATAAACAAGAAACTGTCTTCTCAAGACCGGCAGAATGGGCAAGAGAAGGGCCAGCTGAGGTGAGCTCCTGAGCTGGCATCAAACATAGAAAAAATTGAATGTACGATAGAAAGTCCTGAAGGATGAGTTTTGCCTTCTATCCCAGGGCCGACTCCCATTCAGAGCACACAGCCCGACCATTATGCAGCCAGATACAAGGTCAGGTGCCACTCCCACCGGGGGGCGGGGGGGTCACAGAGCCTGTCCAGCTGTTGGTGTGACATGTTAGAATGCTGAAAGACTGAGCTGAGCGGTTCTGCATCTTTCCACTTCTTTCCAGTGGTGACTTTTCCTTCTCTTCCTAGAACACAAAGCTGTTTACTTCTCTGTCAGCCAGAGCGTGGGTTGAGCCATTCCTCCAGTGAGAGGGGTTGGCAGCTGGTGCCGGAATGTGGCATGGCAGCAAGGCCTTCTAGGACTGCTCACTGTGTTTTCTTTGCCTGGCTTGGTTTCTGCACATGAATTTATTATTCCACAGAATGTCACAGTGAAGCTCAAAGTTGAACCATCTGTATGTGTGGATGAGATAGAAGCCAGCTGACCATTCACTCTCTTGGCAGAAGTGATGCTTGGGTGACTTAAAGAAATGCTGTTCAGGCTGGAGAGATGGCTTAGGGGTTAAGGTGCTTGCCTGCAAAGCCTAAGGTCCCTGGTTCCACTCTTCAGAACCCACATAAGCCAGATGTACATGGTGGTGCGTGTGTCTGGAGTTGCTTTGCAGTGGCCAGAGGCCCTGCCATTCTTATTCATTCTCTCTCTCTGATAAATAAATAAAAATAAAATATTTAAAAAATGAAATGCCTGTTCATTCCACGTATAGCAAGTCCAGACCTAAGAAAGCACGGCAGAAGAATAGGGTAGTGAGTGAAATCAAAATTAGCAAATGAAAGAAATATGTGACAGAGGAAGACTATCCACAGCCTAGGCTGCATGTAACAAGATAAACATGGGTAGAAAAATGAGTGATATGCAAATAGCCCATAAAAGGTCATAATTCTCTAGGCTCTGGGCCATTGAGCTTCTAACCTTTCCCCCCAGGTGTGGCTCACTTTCTTCCTTGAATTGTCCCTGCTTCTATTATTATCTACACATATCTGTTCAACTTCTTGTTCTAGGTCATAAAGATCTGGAAAATTTGCCATATCCTTGTATCTACCTAGAGAACAGAAAGAATTCTGGGGCTAGAGAGATGGCTTGGTGGTTAAAGAGCTTGTCTAAAAGCCTAAGGACTGAGGTTCCATTCTCTAGTACCCACATAAGCCATATGCACAAGGTGGCACATGTGTCTGGTGTTCATTTACAGTGGCTGGAGACCCTGGTGTGCCCATTTTCTGTCTCTCTCTTTAGCTGCCGCTCTCTCTCTCTGAGAGAAGGAGAGCTGGCGTGCCAAGGCCTCAGCCACTGGAATCAAACTCTAGATGCTTGCGTCGCCTAGTGGGCATGTGCAACCTCGCACCTGCCTCCCATTTGTGTGGCTGGCTTATGTGGGATCTGGAGAGTGGAACATGGGACCCTAGGCTTTGCAGACTAAGCCATCTCTCTAGCCCTAAAAAAACAAAAATTAAAAAGAATTCTGTCCAAGCCCAGTTGGGTGACCTAATGGGTTATTGGGATGACTTAGTTGGAGAAGCATGGCGGATTGACTCAAGGATACTGCATCACCAAAACAGCTCATATCTCCCACGTGGGTGATGACAGTATGAAAGCTGCAGCACTGAAGAGTCCTAACCCACAGCTAATCCTCGACCTCCTATCCACTCTAGCACCTCCCAAGACCATGGGTGACTGGGGCAGGAGGGAGTGGTGATCGAGTTTCAGTGAGGATCACTAAAACCTTATAAGGGGATGAAAACAGCCTCCTTACTGCCATCCTACGCAGAGCTCCACTATACTATTCTGCTTGCTTCTTTGCCATGACTGTAGACAAGGCGTTCTGCACATCACCAGAGGAACTCTGCTTCATGGCCAGAAGTCAAGTCACAACAGAGGAGGAAGATCTGCTGCAGTTGTCTACCAGGCCCGCTCTAGGACACAAGGGTAGCAATTTGAGACTGGGTTCCTCAAAAAAAAAAAAAAATAGACTGTGTTCTTGTCTCCAGGAATTTTCAGCCTGAGTCGCTGAGGATCTGGCACCTGAGGGCCTGGGTATCCGTGGGAGTAAAGAACACAGGTCTTTCAGAAGGAAGCCAGCACATGTCTGACGTTATGCATCCAGAGCCTGAAAGCTGTTCGTTTCTTTGTGACACAATAATTCTTCTATGCCAAGAAAAATCATCTAAGATATTAAAGAGAAGGGGAAAAACCATGCAAGTACAAAGGTACGTGTCTTTTATACTAGGGTAAAATAATTTTTTAAAAAACCCTGGAAAAAAAAAGTCAAGATATAAAATAATGCTACCATAGTATGGGACAGAAAGTAAACAGTAAGGGCTGAGGACGTGCTTGCCACACAACCTGGAAGACCATGGTTATGGACCCTGGGGTCTAGTGAAAGCCAAGTGTGGCTTGTACACCTGCAATCCTAGTGCTGGGGAGGAAGGGAGGCGTATCACTAAGGCCTTCTGTCTAGCAAGTCTAAGCAAATCGCTGAGCTCCAGGTTCCATGAGATACGCTATCTCAAAAAAATAATGTGGAGAGTGACTGAGGAAGACACTCAATGCAATGTACTCACACACGTACATGCATACCTGTACACACAGTTGTGCCTACCTGCCTACACACATGTACACCACACACACGCACACACATGCACACACACACACACACACACACACACGCATAAAGAGAAAAAAAGAAAATAGTTATGGAAAAGCCAGAAAGCATGAGAATGTTTGAGAGTACAGTATTAAATGAAAAAATGCAGGGTTCACAATGTGTAGTGGGTAACAAGGCTATGGAATCACACCTTTTTCATATTTACATAGTCCATTCCAGCTTTTAGACCAGTTTTCTAGGCATTCCTTGATTCTGAGTTCTCAGGGATCCTTCAGTAGAAACAGGCCTTCTATCATTGGTCCCATTTTACATGCAAGGAGACTGAGGCATGCTGAGGTATACACAGTGAATAGAGAACTTGGCTGGAAGTGGAGGTGTGTGGAAAGTGAGCATCATCATCGAGGCTTTATGGAATGCATTTCTTCTCTTTCTCCAGCTCAAGGCCTCCAGCAGCCTGTGTTCTTTCCATCCTTTCTGTCTATGGAAAGGAGGGTGGAAGGGCTACTGCTGATTGAATTAAAGCAATAATTCCCCACAATTGCCTCTGTTTGCTTTCTGCTACTGCCTAACTGTGTGGCGGTGTTCTCTATGCTTTCATCCAATTGCTCCTGTGGCCAGGCATAGTTTCTTGCTACAGCACATGAAATAGCCCATCTCAGGGACTCTCAGTGACAGTCGTCTCTTACCCAGACTGAAGCAATAATAACAGAGCAAGCTGGGAAAATGAGAGACAGTGCCAAAAAAGAAGGTGATATTTAGCTCCCTGCACAAGTCAGCCCTTCCCTGACTGGTCTCTTCTGCAGTGGTTGGCAGCCTCTTAAGCCTGCATACTTGAGCTACACTTGAGCTGCCCTTGCATCCTTAGGCAAGGCTCACATGTCCTGCTTCTTTAAAAAAAAAAAAATTATTTTTCAAGGAGAGAGAGGGAGAGAGAGACAGAATGGGTGTGCCAGGGCTTCTTGCCACCTTAAATGAATTCCAGACACACATACCGCTTTGTGTCTCTGGCTTTACATGGGTACTGGGGAATTGAACTCAGGCTGTTAGGTTTTGCAAGCAAATGCATTTAACCATTGAGCCATCTCCCTAGCCCCTTTGCCATTTCTCGAGCCTTTCTTTCAGCCAGTGTCTTTTCCTTGTGATCTCTTGCTCACAAAAGGCCCCACCTTTCAAGTCCTGCAAAAATGCAGCCTCCTGGGTGGTGGCCAGCAGCTCTGCCCTCTGTGTTCTATAAATGCTCTGTAATGCCTTCTCTTTCTATTTGCGACATGATATGCTAGCTCAGGCTTATAGTTCTGTCTTTCCTACAAGACTGTGAACCCCCAGGAGCACAGAATGCATAATTCCATTGAATCCTTTCCTAAGCATTTCAGCTATAGATTCTTCAAATCTATCTTATACAGCAGGTAGCAGGCATGAATAACCATTCAAGCTAAGAAAATAGGAACCTTAGGCTGGATGGCTTAGCAGTTAAGGCATTTGCCTGTGAAGCCTAAGAACTCGTGTTCTAATCTCCAGGTCCATATAAGCCAGATGCACAGTGACACAAGTGCTCAATGTCGCAGATGTGCACAAGAGGGCGCAGGCATTTTGAGTTGGTTTGTAGTGCCTGAGGCCGTGGTAAGCCCATACTTTCTCTCTCTCTCTCTTTATCTCTCTCTCCAATTTAAGAAGTAGAAGAAGGAAAAGGAGAAGTAGGAGAGGAAGAAGAAGGAGAAGAAGGAGGAGGAGGAGAAGAAGCAGAAGGAGAAGGAGAAGAAGGAGGAGGAGGAGAAGAAGGAGGAGAGGAAGGAGAAGAAGGAAGAAGAAGAACAGAAACAGCAATAAGAAGAGGACAATGGAGCCCTCCATCCATGAACTCACATTGCATCATGTGTCCTCAGATCTCCCCATGATGCCACTCAAGCCTTTCTCAGCTGATGGACAAAGGCGAGTGAATCCAAGAGATGCCTGAAGTGCCCACTGTCCATGAGAGCTTCCTGTCACTCGAATTGTCATAACCAAAGAAGAGTAGTGGCCCTCCCAGGTTTTCAGTTCCCTTAGCCTGGGACCTACTGGGTGAAGGGACCTGGGGGTTGGTGGCAAGTTCCTCACAGGAACACCAGTAGTCAGTCAGTTAGTGTGAAGACTGTCTATCTTTGAGAGTGGGAGACAGAGGATGCCTCAGATGAGTTATGCCCTGTTCCTGTCATACACACCAGCTCTTCCCTTGCCAGACTATCTTTTCTACAACTTTGGCCCCAAGTAAGAAGAGTATTAGAAGGTCCTTTGTGCAGCTCAAGACTGGTGTCCTGTTCCTAGCTGAGTCAATCAGATTATCTGCACTGACTATTTTTGAGGAGAGAAACAGAACTATTGAAAGAAGGAATGCCAACATGCCTTCGGGAATGACTGGCTTGGCCATGCTGGCCCACATGGCAGACAAGGCATGACTGGGATGGGATAGAGGGATGACCAGAGGCTCCTGGGAGGGAGAGGATGCAAAGCATAGGAACATTGGGGTGATTCTCATCCCTGAATTGCAGATGATGCTTTTAGCCCTACAGTGTTTTTCCTGAGTCTCTTCTACTAGGCTTATGGTCCTTGCAAGGAGGAGAGCCCCAAACTAAAACTCTGGGAACACTGGACTGGAGAACTGAGGCTGAGAACCATGTGGATCGAGTGAGAAGATAGCTATTTGCAGATTCGGAAAGCATTCAAGAAGCTCAGTGGAAATGGAGTTTAGTGATCACTGTTGAGATAATCTTTACACATCAAACTCTTCCTGAGGTTATTTCTTAATTATTAAATCATCAGGTGATTATGAAGTCACTATTCTGTTTAAATTAACCTCCAACAGGAACTCCCTTCTCAGTTTATTCAGTCCTTCAGGTATTGACATACAAGTCTGAAGGTGGTACTCATATCACACGTCTCCAATAAGTCTATACCCATTTGGTAATTTTGCTTTTTGGCCCGGAAGGGTGAGTCTCAGGCATAAAACCTTGACATAAAACAATTTCTAGGTATATGTTAATAATATTGCTTTGTTCAAATTATGTTCACCTTCATATTTATCTTCTAGTTACGTAAATGATAATATTTTACCATTTAGTCAGTGATTCAAAGTTCCTATTTTAGATATACATATTTTGAAGGAAAGAAGAGTTCATCTGAAGAAAAGTGTATGCATAATAGTAAAAAGAAGCATATATACATAAAACAAATTACGAAGGTATGGAGATATTCTAACATTTGGAATATGCTTATTATGTTCGACTAGCCATTCAGCAAGGGAAATAGAAAGGGCAAGTGGATTTCTATGGACCACTTAGGCAGTGACTGGCTTTATTCTTTCTCCTGCTCCCCTAAGCCACATGATGGCTCTTCTCTCCCTCTTCCTTCCTTTCTCTCTCAAACACATACTATGAGGCCCAGGTTGGCTTTGGACTAGTGATCATCCTACCTCATCCTCCCAAATGCTGACATCACGGGCATGCCTTGGCATGACCAGCTAGCATATATTTCTTCACTGGAGAGATGGCTTAGTGGTTAAGGTACTTTCCTATCAAGCCTAAGGATACAGGTCTGATTTCCCAGAAGCCATGTAAACCAGATGCACATGGTGGTACATGCAATCTAGAGTTTGTTTGCAGTAGCTAGAAGCCCTGACATGCCCATTCTCTCTCTTTCTCTGACCCTCTCTCTCTCCCCATCTGTCTCTTTCTCTCTCATAAATAAATAAAAATAAAATACTAAAAAACCTATTTCTACATTCGTTCTGTGTTTGTTAAGAAAAATGAGTCACTGGGAATATAGCTCAGTGGTAAAGCAATTGCCTAGTATTGTCAAGACCCAGAGTTCAATCCACAGCAACACACACACACACACACATACACACACACACACACACACACACACACACACACACACACACACCACTGAACACACTGCTAACCTGCTAAACCAAAGTGTTCTGTTGACAGTATTGTGAGGGACACAGTGGCTGGATGTGGGCGAAAGTGTGTTCTGAGTTCCCCATCAGCAGGCAGCCACTCTGTGCCCTGATTAGGGCCAGAAGGGTGACAGGTGCCTTCATGCTGTGCCATTGGACATTCACTGGCTAAGCAGTACCAAGAGAAACAGTCAATTAGGAGTTTGTAATTCAGGAGAGTGGTCATAGCCTGCAAACCAGAGCATTAGTAAGGACCACAAACAGTACCTAAGAGAGGAAAGTGAGCCCCTCTGCCTCTGTAAATAAATCCATGGCTTGCAAACAAAACCACGCCAGAAAAACCAACTGCAAATACACTCCTCCGAAAGGAGACCAGATGTCCCTGGAATCACTTTAATTAAATTGTGAGTCAATGGCAAGCCAGGGGGTGGAGAGGCTGAATTTTGCTTTCTAAGACTGCCACATGCAAAGTCCAACTTCCAGGATAATGTATCCAGGGTGGGCGAGGCTTTCCAAAATTTAATTACATATTGCCTAGCAACTGGAGTGATGAACAGTTCAGAGGCCTCGACTGAGACGTTAGGAATGTTGATGCCGCAGGTTGGAGAAGGCACAGCCACATCAGGCCATGGTCAGGGTGTAGAGGTACTTTGCCCCTAGGAGACACAGGGACAGCATTAGCCTCATAAATCGTAAGCATCATTCTGCCTCATTCCTCTTGCACTGGCTACTTTGGCAGCCTGGCAGAATATGGACCTTGCTTTCTTCATTTTTCACAAGGGAAGCATCTTTTTTTCTACCCCTCGTATAAAGTAATAGATGTTGTTAAAAATTCAACAGTACAGAAATGAATAAAAGCTGCAAGCGAAAAATGCTCCTGCCAAGTTGAGCCACTATTAACATCTCAGTGCATATATTTCCAGAATTCTCCAGTCATAACTAATCTTTCTTTTTCTAATCAGTATAAGATGGTACTGTAAATATTGTTCTAAAATTTCCTTCCTTTCCTCAATCCTTGCTGAATAGATTTTTGAAAATTGAAATGTAATAACTATATAGAAAAATATAAGTAATGAAATCACCACCAATGTTAAAGCAGTTCTTACCAGCCCCCTGCCTCAAAGACATTCTCTGATAAAGCTTCTGACTTACTACCCCCTTCTTCCTCTTCAGGGTAACCATTCTTCAGATTCCAAATATGTATTAACTTGACCAATTTTGAATTTCATGCATAATGAATCCTATACAGAAATGTTCAATTTCAGTCTGGTTTATTTGCTCAATATTTTGTGAACTGCATTTGCATATTTTTGGATAGCTGTAGTTTATTTTTTATTTTTATGGTGCCCCATTCTATGGTTATGCACTATTTAATTTATCCATTACAATGTTGATGAATTTTTAGGTTGCTTCCAGTTTGGGGACATTACAAATAAAGTTTCAGATTTTTTTCATGCATTTTTTTGGTACATTCCAAAAAAAATGTTTCTCTTGGGTATATACCTTGGCATGAAATTGCTATGTTCTTAGGTTGTTTTAACCAATTTAAATTCATGACATCAGTTTATAGAAGTTTCTAAGCTCACTCTTTCTAATGTCCGCATAAGAATTTATTTTACAGATATTCTCATAGTTTTCTGTTGATGAGAATTCCAGTTGCTTCCAACTCCATACACTTACTAAAAACAATGCTCCTATGAATGACTATACATTTTTATTTACCTTTGAACACTTAAGTGATTACTCCTTGGGATGGATTTCTAGTAGTGAGATCAAAGGTGTCAAAAGCACATGCATCATAATTTCAGATTTTCAGGTTATTTTTAGTTTTCTTTCTTTTTCCCTCTGTTGATCATGCAGGGTGTGTGTGTGTGTGTGTGTGTGTGGTGTATATGTGTACAGGTGTGTGGTTTGTGCACATACCTGTGGAAGTCAGAGGAAGATATCAGCTCTCTTCCTCTATCGTTCTTCTTCCTTATTTAATTGAGATAGGCTCTTTTTACCAAACCTGAAGCTTGCACTGGTTTTTGGTTAGAACAGCTGATGAATGACACCTGTAGTGAATCGCCATTTGTCCTTTTTAGCATGAAGTTACAGGCATGCAAAATCATGCCTGCCCTTTAAAAATTGTTACTATTAAATGGATGCTTGGGATGGCACTCAGATCCGCATTTGCACAGCGAGCCCTCTTACCCATGAGCCACCTCGCCAGCCGTCTACATTTCTTTATTAAGTACATTTCCTGCAACATCATAATCCTTTCAACGGCTCTTGAATTTCACTTTTTCCGGTTGCGTTCTTGAACGTCTCATAGCTGTTATATGAAAAGAGGCCCAAGGGTTGATCTCTCTAGCTCCTGGGTCTCTGATTCTTGAATGGATGGGATGTAAGAGTGGGCTCTAAAGATGCCACAGACTTAGAGATGGAGGTCACAGCTCACAAAACCAAACTCAAGGCTTGCGAAGGGGCCTGTGTCTGCAACATGCTCTTTGGATTTAGTCTGAGCCTTTGGAGAGCGTATCACCAGAGAGCAGATTCACAGCCCATCGTTCACTTGAATCCCAGTGATTCTGTGACTCTGTGGACACTTGAATCAAGTGGAAAGAAAAAGTACATGTAATATAAATGTGGACATCAAGACACTGACTGAGAACCGTATGACCCAGCTACCATGGTAGGCAGGGTTATCCAAAGATGATCCATGTTTGGGAGGCAGACTTAAGGCAGGAGTTCTATAATTGGAGATACACTCAATATTTTGTGAGATGCATTCATATTGTTTTTATATAGCTGTAGTTATTTTTCATATCTTCTTATTTTATTTTACATAGTCAAAGGTCTCATTCTTTAGCCCAAGCTGGCCTAGAGCTCACTGTGGAGCCCAGGTTGGTCTTGAACTCATGGCATTTCTCCTTCCTTGGCCTCTCAAGTTCTGGAATTTCAGGCATATGTCACCATACTTGGTTCTCACTTTCATTTTTGAAAGTCGAACAGCTTCTTTCAAGAGTTTCAAAGATACCTTACTAGGAAAATCCATCTATTTGCTGATCTGTCTGGGTCACCTGGTTGAGGATTGCCTAGTTTTGAAGTAGAATACAAATATTGTGGCTCTTCTGTTCTAAATTCTCATCCCATAACACACCAGGATCCATCTGTGGGTGTTTGCTTGGGTTATCTTCTTACACTTTCACAATAGCTTGATGTTCTTGAATTCCCTGCATTTCCCCGGTGAGGAACTTAAATCTCAGAGAGGACGAGGTTGCATACCTTGTCATGGAGACATAAGATGAGAAGTCATCTCCATTTATTTCCAAAGACTGGGCTCTTTTTTTTTTTTTTTTCCAGTAGACATTCTAACAAAGATCAAAGTTAAATTCCAAAGAGGGAGGCTTTGAGGGTTAGCATGGCTGCAGGGAGTGGGGCAGAAAGGTCATGGTCGGCGTGGCTGAAGCCCAGCTCTGGATACCTCTCTCTCTCTTTGAACCCTCAGAGAGGTCTTGGTTCAGAGGTCTTGACAGCTACCTGGATGTGTTTGCTGCCAAGGGTAGAAGTCATGGTGATCCCTTCCTGTGTCTCCATCCTTCTTTTTCCTGGCAGACAGGAAATGCTGAGGTCCCTCATGGCTGCCACACTCGGAACACAGAGTAGGGACCTGGGAAGGTAGGTGACACTAATGCTTTTCCCCATGGTAGCTTAAACTAGTAGTAGAGACTTGAACTCACATCTGACCTCTGTTCTTTACGATAATTCTTTAGTAAGTCATTGTACCTATTTGTTCCTAGCAAGAGTCAGGGACATATTTTGTTCTCTGACTATTAGCAGTACAGATATGTACCACATAACAACATTTTGGTGTGTCTGGCTTTACATGGGTGTCTATGGAAATGAACCTGGATCGGGAGGCTTTGCAGCAAAGTGCCTTGAACTGCTGAGCCATTTCCAAGCTCCTTAATTTATTTAATAACTATTAATAGCAGGATTATTTAATAATTATTAATAGCAGGACCCAGTAAAGTGTGTGTGTGTGCCTGTGTGTAGAGGGGATCTATAATACATATTTCAAGCTTACAAGTCATACATTTTCTATGGCAAATACTCAGCTCTGTCACTGTTGTGTGAAAGCACCCACAGATAACACATAAAAGAATGGCAATGCCTGTGTTCCAATACAACTTTATTCACAAAACAGATGGTATAAGATTATTGGATAACCACACACAAAAGACAGAAATTGGAGCCCCTACCTCACACCTTATATAAAAATTAGCTCAAAATTGGTGAACTAAAGGTACAACTTTAAAACAATGACATTCTTAGAAGAGGGTACAAATGTAAGTCTTTGACACCTTAAATTAGGCAATGGCTATTTAGATATGGCAACAAAAGTACAAGAAGCAAAAGTAATAATGATAGGTTGGGCTTTATCAATCTTTAAAATTTTTTGCTTCAAAACAGACCTATCAAGAAAGGGAAAATACCCCCTATAGAATAAAAGAAAAAAAAATTGTAAGTATACCTTCTCAAAGACTCCTAAATTTCTGAGCAACAAATGTTAAACCAATATGAAAAAGTTAATACAGGGCTGGAGAGATGGCTTAGTGGTTAAGCACTTGCCTGTGAAGCCTAAGGACCCCGGTTCAAGGCTTGATTCCCCAGGACCCACGTTAGCCAGATGCACAAGGGAGCGCACGAGTTCATTTGCAGTGGCTGGAGGCCCTGGCACACCCACTCTCCTCTCTCTCACTCTCTCCTCTCTCTCTCTCTGTCTCCCTTTTTTTCTCTCTGTCTGTCGCTCTCAAATAAATAAATAAAAATAAACAACAATATTTTTAAAAGTTAATACAATTTAAAAATGGGCAAAAGATAGAAATAAACATTTTTCCAAAAGCCCAAGTGTGTAGCAAGCACGTAAAAAGCTGCTCACTGTTATTAGCTTAGTAAAATGTAAATTAAAATCCACAATGAGGTACTAACTCATATCTATGGGAATAGTTATAATTAAAACACACACACTGTTAAGTATTGGTGAGAATGCAGAGACACTGGAACCCATAAACACTATTTATTGAAACAAAAATGGCACAGTTGTTTAGGAAAACAACCTGGAAGCTCTGCCAAAGTTTAAATACAGACTTAGTACAGTCCTCCCACTTCTAGGTATGTGCTCAAGAGAAATAAAAACAGGACTAGAGGGATTGCTTACTGGTTAAGGCACTTGCCTGCAAAGCCGAAGAACCCAGGTTTGATTCCCTAGTACCCATATAAAGCCAAATGCACAGGGTGGCACACAGGTCTGGAGTTTGTTTATAGTGGCTAGAGGCCCTGGCACATCCATTTGTTCTCTCTATCTGCCTCTCTCTCTAAAGTAAATAAATAAATACAATTTTAAAAAAATTAAAAAAAACATATGTCTACATAAAAGATATCCATGAATATTCAAAATCATCCTAATAACCATAGCTCCAAAATAGAAAAACCCAAAAGGCCATCAACTGGTGGATACATATGTAAAATGTGAAGAAGTTTCACAATGTAGAGATATCCAGACATAAAGAGGCACATGCTGGCTCACGTTGTAACATGGACGTACTCTTAAATTATTTTAGTAGGCAAAAACCCAGTTATACCTCCATACACATGGTGTATAGAAAATGTTTTAGGATTTATCTAAATCCTAAAATGTATAGATTTTCCTAAATCTACAGAGACAGAATGCAGACTAATGATTGGCTAGGACTGGGAATGAGGTCTTAAAGAGAAATGGAATGTGACGGTTAATTTTTTTTGTGGGGGAGGGTGTTGTGAAAATGCTTTAAAATTGATTGGGCAATCCTATGATCATAACTGAAAGAAAGGCACTAAACACTTTAAGAAGGTGAATTGCATGTCATGCATGGTGTATTTCAAGAAAACTATTCTACTGAAAAACAAGGCAGATGCCAGCCTGTATTTGGCCCGAGGCTGTAGTCCAGCAGCCTCTGGCTTACAGGCTGCCAGACACAGGGCTGGCCGTGGACCATGAGACATACTCTGGTCTGTTGGAGCACAGCCCTGTGGTAGAGACTGTGGCCCAGCAGTCAGAAATGACAATGGAGGCTTCGAAGGGAACACACAGGAGAGGAAGGGATGGGATTAAACAGAGTCGCGCGGACTGTGATGAGTTCTGTATTTTGTTTTCCCCAAGTGCTTTATCAAAGGCTTTCCTCTGGCTGCTGCCTGAAGAATGGGTTTGGGAGAGGGAGCCAGAGAGAGCACTGGGGGGCGGATGGAGTGAGAGCCCTTGAGGAGGCAGAGGAAGGGGAGTAGGAGAGGGAGAAGCAAGGTGTGGTGCTAAATCTCCTGGCCAAGGAAGTACGTGGAGAGAAGGACAGTTTCGTGAATAGATTTGTTGGGGGAGGGGACCACAGGCCAGAGCCTCTTAAAATGGTCATTGCTGCTCAGGGACTTGAGGCTCATTCGTGATCAAGGTGAGTACAAGCCTCAGAACACATTCTCTTCATCTGAACAGCTGCTGGAACACTTACTTGACTGACTGGATTGTCCTGACGAGTAAATGAGTTAATTTTGTCAAACTCTTAGAATGGCGAGCTTAATACAAGTGCTAAACAAAGCAGACACATGGAAGCTGGGGGCCGTGTGGACGCTGCCATTGTAAGAAAGAGGAGTTGGTGACGAGAGACCCTCTCTTTGCAACTGCCCAGGGTGCTTGCTGTCTGCGGCCTCCCCACCCCTATGAGGCGCTTGCATGAAGTGTGGGGCATTTGGCAACAGTGAGGGGTGAGGGGCATGAAGTGTGAGGCAGCTTGGCCACAGCCATCCTGGATGAGGGCACCTAGGTGCCATTGCCAAGGTCACAGCCCTGCAGCTAGACTGCTTGAGTTAAGTTCAGCTTCTCACCACCTATATGATATTGAGGACATGGCTTCCCAGCTCAGTTGTACCTCAGTTTCCTCCCCATTGATATAAAGAAACCTGCACTTACACTAACGAGCCTTTGTTGTGATGAATTCCTGAGTTAGTAGAGTGTTCTTAAGAGGTGAGGCTGTGTCAAGTTCTGGTCACTCTGGCTTTAGGATTTAGGACTGGCCATTACTCAAAGTAGAGGCACAATGCTTTGTTGTGGACAGGTATTGCAATCTGGGGAAGGGATTGCACCTTTGGGAGTGTGGTTTCCACTTGTGGGAGATATGAGATGTTAGGATTAGGTTGTCAGTCTCTTCCCTCTCTTTTCCCAAGTGGGCTTGGGAACATCCAGCTTTATACGCTCCTGGGTAGACATTAGCCTTCTAGCTCTTGTTCCCTGGGAGGGCTGAGTCCATGTGGTCTCGGTCGAGTGAAGCTGGGTGGGCTAAGCTATGTCTTGAAGTTGAATGGCTCAGGTGGGTGGGGGAGACAGAGGGTCTTGTTGCAGCAAGTCACCACCTTGGAATAATTAAAAGCGCTATTTTGGGAGGCCCTTGAAGAAGATAGCACTTGTTGAAGCTAACTGACTGCAGCAGGCAGCGGGGGCTTGCCACCCCACTTCTAGTACTCCCAAGTGTCATGGGGCTTCCTTTTTTCTTTTAGCAGTCACCTTTCTCAGTTTCCAGAATGGAAGATGGAGGTCCCATGGGCAGGGAGTCATGGAAGGACAAAGTGCTTTCCTCCAGGCCCTACTGCTGTGTCCCTCCCATTCTGAAACTGTCTCCTTTGGGGCAGCCTCCACACAGTGTGTGTGCATGTGTGTGTGTGTGTGTGTGTGTGTGTGTGTGTTGGGGGGGGGTTCTGTGTTCCCAGAGTCCTCAGAGGAGGGCTGTGCTATCTGAATCATGGGAGGAGGAGAGGGACTGTGGCTGCAGCAAAGAGGAGAGTGATGAATTATGCATGGCTGGAGGGGATGGCAGACACTCCCTGGATGGCTCTGATGAGCTGCCTGCTGATGGGCGGGAAGAGGGAGCTGGGCGCTGAGTCACCCTGAAGGGACTGATTAGTCCGTCAGCTGCAAGTATCTCTGGGTGGGGTGAGGTCTGGAGCTGAGTCACACTCTGCAGAGGACCAGAGAGGACCTTCTGTTCTCTTCTCTCCTACCACATGCAGGCTAGCCCATTCCTCCACCCTGTCCTAAGGATGGTCACTGCCACCCTCTTGTAGGGGATCCCTCCTGGGCCCAGGCAGATGTCAGGCAGGAGGATGTTAGCACCCCTGTCCCCCAGCAGGGAGGCAGGATATAATCTTCTGTTGGCTCTTATATCTAAGCTCATCTTGTGGACAACGTTTAAGGGTGACGTGGGACTCTTAGAGCTGAACTAAAGCTAGCAGTGGGAATGAGGACATGCAGCCAGAATATGAAGTCATGGAGATCTAAGATACAGGGAAGCTATGACCCCACTCACAGCCTGAATGAAGGGCCGGTCTGGGGGACCAGGTAGAAAGATGCACAGATGTATGATGGCAACTCATACCCCAGGGTAGGTAAATGGATGGGTGGGTGGATGGATTGGTTCAGTTGCTCATTTACTCACTCTGCAAACATGCTTAACTGACTCTTAAGGCTTTAATATGCCAGGTACTCCTCCAGATGGCAGTCATTTAGAGATCAACAGGGCAGCAAGACTCCGGCTCTCATGAAAATGTCTGATGCTGAGATAGATAAAATGCAAGCATGCAATTAACACACACATTGATTTCAGCTAATCATAAAGGGCTTTGAAGGATACAGGTGGTTAAGATGCTACAACCTTGGAGAAGACCCACTAGAGATACAGTGGTCTGAAAGCACATAGTGGGTAGGAAAGGGTCCAGTTGGATGTTTGTTTGGACAAAAGAGACCAGGGGAGAGCATGCTCCAATGACCCCAGCAAAAGGAAGACCTCAGCCAAGCATTGTGAGCAAGGGCTGGTGGTGATGGTGGAGAGAAGTTGGAGGAGGTGAGAGGACAGGTAGGGAGCCAAAGGGGCCCAAGCCTGCAGGTTGAGGTGTTGGGCTAGGAAGCCAGGCCCAGAGGGAGCTGTGGCTGATTTCCCATAGAGCAGAATGCATGAGGCCAGAGAGCAGGGAAGGAATGGCTAGAGATGTTTATCCAGAACCTGTGAGCTAGCTTCAAAGCTGTGGGAACGGCCCAGCGCCTGAAAGCCAAGTATGAAATAAGGTGCCTTGGAAGGGCTGTTGCATGTGGGACATACACCTTTTATTCTTGACTATAATTCTTACCACAGATGAAATGAGCAATATGCACAGAGTTAAATAATTCCTACTCAGGAAGTAACAGGACTCAGAGCCCATGATCTTACCAACAGTGCTCATTTGGGAGAGCTGGGGGAATTTTTTAAGATCTTATAGTTCATCTTCTGCAGTTGGCATCAGAGATGCGTCACACAGGGAGGGTCTGAGCTGTGATGATGTGGCTGGTTAGTGGTCCCGTGAATTAGGACAAAATGAGTTGTAATATCTTAAATACACTAAGAGGACAAGGGTACTGATTGTAGACTCTGAGTGAGGGATCTAGTCCCGGTGCTTTGTGTTATAGCCAGGACGATAGTTGACATGGGCTTCTTCCACTACACCCTTGTGATAGCTTTAATGGGTGTCCACTAATAGATTAAGTTTTATTAAAGCTTTCTGGGTTGCCAGCCTCCTGGCTGGAAGATGTATCACTGTGTACAGATGCTAGGATCCAGCCTTAAGGTATGTTAAGGGGTGAAATTTCTAGACTAAGATAGGCAAAGTGTTTGAGTTCTGTCTAGGGTTCCTGGAGTATGCTTGTTTTTGGTGGTGGTTGCTTTTCTGTTTGCATGGACCTATGAAAGGGGGCCAACTTCTTCTGCCATTACGGAATGTCCCCTGAACCCGAAAACTTCAATAAATTCTCTTCCTCCCATAACTGTGTCTGGTCTGAAGGTTCATGCCAACAACATTAAAGTTGACTATGGTTGTATTAGAGCCAGGATGAAAGCTGAGATGGACTAATTCTTCCAGTATACGCTTGATAGGTAGTATTGAGAGGAATGAGGAGTAAGGTAGCCCTCGTTTTGCAGATAGTTGGTCAGGGTTACAGACTCAAGAAGAATATTACTAATGGTAAGTTCAGAGAACAGAGCCCACTGACTAAAAACAAGCTCTGACTCACCAAAGAGTCAGCTAACTCACAATCCTTGTTATTTCTTATCAAGAGCCCCCATATAAACTCAAAGTAACCAATCTAGTCCACCATGACTTACTTGATGACTAATTTACATCCCCAAGGGTAGAGCATCCATACAGCCATACACATTCAAAGTAACTCCTCTAATCCACCTTGACTAAATGCCATATACATACATACATACATACATACATACATACAATATATATATATATATTGTATGATGTATGTATATATATATATATATATATATATATATATATACACACACACATATATATATCCCTGAGGGTATAATAACCCCTGGCCCAAGCTACCAGGTGGTCACCTGCTCAGGGACCCTCCCAGCCTGGAGGCTTTGGGCTTTATTTTCTAAAACTAAAACCTTGCTTAATGTTCCCTTCTGCCGTGTCTGCCTGTCAGTTTTCTGTGGGTGGCAAGAGGATGAACTTGTGAGCCACTGGCTTGGGGAGTTCTAATTTGGTTACTTGTCCAGCAATGTAACCCCTAAGCTAAGCCCATCCAAAGCCGAAGCCAAGACAGATCCCCCGCCTCCACTCCCAAAACCTGCTGACCTTTGGTGTGGGAAAGCTCGGAGGATTGGAGAATCATGCCTAATTCAGTAACCTAATCTCTTAGACAAGTTTCTTTGCCTTTCTGGTTTCAGTATCCTTATCTGTCAAATGCGATGTGGGTACAGATTTCAGCCTCATAAAACATAGTTGCAAAATTTTAAATGGGTAATACTGTATATCAAATTAACTGTAAGGACCCAAGCAGAGATTCACCATTGAAGTTTGTTCATGTTTGTTCCACTGAGACCTACAAAGTATGCGTCCATAGCTCCAGGAGGCAGCCTCTCTCTCTCTCCCTCCCTCTCTCTCTCTCTTTCTCTTTCTCCATTCCCATCTTCACAAGAGAGGAATCTATGTATGGCTTCTACTCTTTGGTTTATGATGCTTTGTAGGGAGCCTGGGAACCTTGGCATTGGAGGGGTCCCTGAAGCTTTCCCGTTGGACCAGTCCTCTTCCAGGCTGGATCCTGCATTAAGATGTCTAGGTAGTGGCCCGGCATCAGGGCTTTTTATCTACATCTTTGGGTTTATTCCCTCCTAGGTTCTAATATCAAACTGGGCTTTCAGGCTGGAGAGAGAGCTCGGCTGGTAAAGCGCTTGTCTCACAAGCCCAAGAACCCAAGTCTAATGCCCAGATCCCATAGGAAAATATTAGGCGTGGCAGCACAAGCCTGGAACCCCAGCAGTGGGGAGGTGGAGACAGGCAGATACCCAAGGCTTGCTGAATAGCCAGCCTTGCCTAATTGGCGAGTTCCAGACCCAATGAGAGACCCCGTCTTAAGAAGAAGTGGGTGGTGTACCCCAGGACCGACACCTGTGTGCACACACACCAGCACAAACATGCGCACACATATGCACACGCATTGAAAACAACTTAATTTTGCCCTTCCTGCCTCTGCCAGAGGTGGTATGTACTCCCAGAAGCCCTTGCAGTATATGATGTTCTCTTCCTGAAGCTGAAAGTAGAAGGATGTTGGCCATCTGCTTCATGTGGGGTTCCCAGATAAAAGACAGAACATCAGTTAAAGCTGAATTTCAGACAAATAAGATTGATTTTTGAAACAAGCATATCCCAACTATTGCAGATGGCATACTTAACTAAAAGTATTTGTTGTTTACCTGAAATTCAAGCTCAGAGGAGGCTTGCTAAACCAAATAAGCCTAATCTGAAGTCAGTCATACTCCCCATCATGTGCCCTTCAGTTCTGACAATGGCTACCCTGCTCTGGGGCTGGTTCTTATTCTCAGCCGAGACAAGTGCTTTTTTGTTCCTTTGTGACCAAGCAGTCGCGTCATGAACTCTGCTGGCATTTCCAGCATCTGCTTTCTCTTACTGTCCCGCTAGCCCACTCCAGTCCTTTCCCAGTTCTTCGGGCCACAGACCTCCCTCATGCCAGTGTCTATGCCACCCACTCTGTGGCGCTCATGAGTCATATCCCTTGACTGATCTGCCTCTGCTGCAAGTGGACCTGTTGCCAATCTCCACACGCTCCTTGGAAATCGCGCTCTTCCCGAAGGACCAGCCTTTGTCCAGAGAACATACCTGGTACTAAGACTGTCCTTCCTTCCAAGAAGTATTCCTGCCATGTTAAAGTGAACTGCCTTCCTTCACTTTGCCCAATGCCAACCTCCAGTTACAGGTAGCATTTTTGAGACCAAGAAGACAGGAATCATGCATATATTCAACTGCGTTGAACATCACTTGACAATATCAGACACGCACTGTGAGCTTAGTTAATGTTTGTTGAATCAATGAAAATAGAATAGAAAACCAAAACTCTGAGATAATTGGACCCATTATTATTTTTATTCCTAAAAATAGAAATCCCCTGTGGGATGAGAAGAATTTTCTAGAATAGTGCCAACTTTGCCTGGATCACAGCCCATGGTCTTATCATCAAAAGTGCTTTTTACAGTCACATATAAAATATTCAGCTCCTTTGGTAACAGTGGCTCAAAAATGGGACAAAAATCCCAAAAGCAAACAAGAGGAGGAAAAAACTCAAGTGAGCAGTATGGGTATGATTTTGGAGGCTGCCTCTCTCCCGGAGAATTCTTGGCTCATGCAGAGGATTTTGGGTCTCATATTCCAACAGGTGCTCAACTGCCAAGCACCATTTCAGAGTCCACAGGGGTCTGTGGTCATCCTTGGACACCTGGTGCACTAGCACTTTCACATTCCTGAACTGCCCTCCTTTCTCACACCTGGGCCTTAAGAAGGTGCTTAAGGATCAGTGTGTATCAAGACTCTTGGGCCCAAGCCCCTGACCTTCAGGAAGATGACTCACTGAATGGATTGTAAACATAATCTGCTATTAAGGGTACAGGGCCAAGAGTGAGCCCAGCATGCCCCCAGCTTGTATCAGATCACCCAATGGAGGTCTCTTCTTACCTGTAAAGAATGATCACATCTTATGGGTTATTACAAAAAGAGGAGAAAATGCTTAAATGAGGGGGAGAAAAGTCTCAACTGCGAGGATTTATTTTTTTTTTTAGAAACACATGGAACCGTTCAGATCAGATAGGTTTGAAATACAAAGTCAAAATTTAAGACAATGGGCCCAAGAAAGAACCCCAGGAGTATGTTTGCAGCCCGCGAGATGGAGGTCCGAGGCTCTGTGCTCACACTCAGACGGTGCTTGCTGTGGCTCTTTGTACTTCTGTGTTCCCATCATCTTTAAAATGAGATGAAAGTTAGAGCCTTCCCATCACCATGGAGCCATTGTGAGGATGAAATCCAACAGCAACTGTGAACTCACTGTTCCTGAAACGCTGTGTACAGAAGGAAGAGTCTCGGGCACTTACAAGGGTCCCTCCTCCACCGAAGGCTCTGAAGACCTTGTCACTGTAGGCCCACAGGACAGCTAGTCACTGGGCACATGAAAATAGACTGGAGATCCTTTCAAATCACATCTGTGACTAGGAGAATGCTTCACAAATAGCTAACAAAGAGGGCTGGATAGATGGCTTAGCAGTTGTTGTGGTTTGATTCAGGTGTCCCCTATACTTAGATGTTCTGAAGGTAACATCCCCAGCTGATGGCAACTTGGGAATTGCCTCCTGAAGGCAGTGTATTGTTGGGGGCAGGCTTATGGGTGTTTTAGCCAGTTTCCCCTTGCCAATGTTTGGCACATGCTCCTGTTGCTGTTGTCCACTTTATGTTGGCCAGGGGGGTGATGTCCACTCTTTATATATGCCATTGTTTCCTCTGCCATCATGGAGCTTCCCCTTGAGTCTGTAAGCCAAAATAAACCCTTTTTCCACAAGCTTCTCTTGGCTGGGTGATTTCTGCCAGCGATGTGAACCTGACTGCAACAGCAGTTAAGGCACTTGCCTGAAAAGCAAAGGACCCACGTTTGATTCCCCAGTGCCCGTGTAAGCCAGATTCACAAAGAGGTGCACATGCCTGGAGTTCATGTGCAGTGGCTGAAGAATGGTATGCCCATTCTCTCTATCTGCTTCTATCTATCTCTCTCTCCTCTCTCTCAAATAAATAAAGTAAATAAATATTTAAAAAATTTAAAAATAAGTAAAAACCAAACATTTATGACTTACATGCTGGCACCTTCTAATAAACACTTATGGTGAGATCAGGGGATTACCTTCAGCAATGCTAGGAGGACTATGGTAACTGGCCCCATTTTATGGATGAGGTAAACAAGTCATAGGAAATTTAGGTAAGATACCCAAGGTGGGCTAGGGAGATGGCTCAGTGGGAAAGCGCTTGCAGCTCGAGTGTGATGACCTGAGTTCAGAGTCCCAGAACCCGTGTAAGGCCAGACGCAGTAGCGAGCACCTGTAATCCCAGTTTTCCTGTGTGACGACGAGAAGCGAAGGCAGGAGCCAGCCTAGCATTCACAGCAGTGAACAACCAGATTCCGCTCAGACAGGGTGAAGGAGAGAAATGACCTCTAACATTTAATAAAACCCTCTTCTGCATTCCTATATCTTCATTCAACAAATCTTTTAAGTACCTGATGAATGACCACCAGTGCCTTAGGCATTGGGAAAGCTGTGATGAAGGGTCTAGATACTCACCCTCCAGAGCTCACGGTTCACCTGTCACCGAACCTGGAGTTTACGGGGTGCAGCCCTTGCTCCTCTGACTGGGCAAGAAGTAAAGCAGGCCCGACCAAGCCCCATAGGTGCACTGTGGCCTCTCGTGGGCGGATGGTCCTCATGGTCTGCAGAACTGACGCCACGCAGCCAGGTGAGACTAGCAGCTTTCTGCGAAACATTCCCGCATCCAGGAGCCCATGTACCGGGGCTCAGATCTGAGTTTATCATCAATTCTTCCAGTGTTTGCTTTTCTGAGCCAGAAAGCAGAGCTCTGCACGGGAGTCCAAGCTCACAAAAGTCCAGGAATGTGGGCTTTGCCTCAGGAAACAGTAAGGAATCTCAGTTGTAGGAGGAGTCTTAGCTTCTGGTGAAGCCAAAACCATCTTTTGATTATTGTCATTCCTTTGCACTTGTATGGAATCCTGCATCTTTTTACTGAATAAGATTTTGAATAAATGAATGAGCCGAACTACTCCAGGTAGGTCAATTGGCTTAGCTTCATATGAGGACTATAGGCTTTACTTCTGGTTCTATTCAACTAACTAACACATACCTGAACTTGTATCCAGGAAGACCCAGGTTGAGGATTAACGGGTTGTTTCACAGCAATTAGAGACCTAAGTCTGAGTAAATGAGTCAGACTTGACTTGTCAGAAACAGAACGTTTCTAAACCCTTTTCTTTTTATCACTGGTCTCTGGGCAGTTCCATCCATTGAATCTTCACACCCATGCAGATAAGCTCCAGATCCATTCTAGCCCTAGAACCTCTCTCTCTCTCTCTCTCTCAGTCCAGACGCGTGTCCCCATGAGCACCTCATGAATACCACAGAGCCCTTAAGAATAAGACTTAGGGGCTGCAGAGATAGCTCAGTGGTTGAAGGCTCTCAGTAGCAAAGCCTCATGACTTGGGTTCAACTCCCCAGTACCCATGTAAAGCCAGATAAACACAGTGGTGCATGTGTCTAGAGTTTAATTGCAGTGTGGTATTGGCCTTGGTGTGCCCAAACTCACTCACTTTTTCTCTTTTTGTCTACCCCTTTGTCTTTCTCCCTGTCGGTCACAAATATATATATATATTTTTTAATTTTTACATTATTTAGTTATTTTTATTTGAGATAGAGGGAGGGGGAGGAAGAGAGAGAGAGAGAGAGAGAGAATGGGAGCACCAGGGCCTCTAGACATTGCAAATGAACTCCAGATGCATGCACCACCTTGAGCATCTGGCTTACATGGAACCTGAAGAATTGAACCTAGGTCCTTAGGCTTCACCGGCAAGTGCCTTAACTGCTAAGCCATCTCTCCAGCCCACAAATAATTTTTTTAAAGAAGAACAAGAAAACAATAAGAATAGCATTTCCTTTCTCCCACCCCTGCAAACAACATCATCTCTTACATTTCTGTATGAATGCATGGGCCACAATTTCTATAAAAGAAAGAATGAAAATCAAATGAAGTTCTGATGCAGCTAGCACTTTCTTGAAACAATGAAACTTTCCTTTTGTAGGTGAGAAAAGTGGAGGTCAGATGTATCCCCAAGCACCTTGCCCTAGGCCACACGATTTTTAAATGGTACAGTTGGAATTCAAATTCAGGCAGTCCCAGCCCATGTCATCTGGACTTCTTGTCTTATCACTGAGGGCTGGCTCTGGCAATGGGAAGTTATAAAGTTGGAGAAAAGTTAGTATATCTCCTCCCCTATTTTTCTGTCTTTCTCTCTGTCCTGCTCTTGTTCATTCTCGTACTAGCAGAAGCTGAATTGAGGAGGGGGACAACTTCTCCCTGGCTCTGGAAATGCCATGTCCCTACATGCCCCTGCAGGCCAAGAGTAGTGAAACAATGCCAGGTGGGTCACATGGCTCAGCTACCTACAAGGACCACAGACTTTGCTTTTGTCTGTCCAACCAATTATCCCAGCTGAACTTGCATCAAGGAGAGCCAGGTGAGGGATTATGGAGTTGTTTCGTGGAAACTGGAGGACTAAGTCTGAGTAAATGGGTCAGCCTGTACTAACAGCCCACTGCTGTCTGTCCCTGGGTGCTTCTCTGTAGTTATTGATTCTCTGCTCCCAGCCCACATTCCTGTGAACTACCCTTTCCATCTCCTACCTGTTGGGATTCTGACCATTCGGACTCTGCACCGAAAGCCATCATTATCTGTAACCTTTCCCTCTAATCTCACCCCGCCCCGGCTCATGGCCTGTGAGTTCCGCGCTTGCACATCCCTGAGCAGATGCTCTTTCTCGCTGTCCCTGCTGATCCTTCTTAGTGTCCCATTAGCATCCAACCTCACTGCCCTGGGTGCAGGTTCTCGGGTCTCCAAGTTGTCACAACACTCCAAGCCTCCCCACAAAGCCATATGCACTCTTCCAATTGCCTCTTGGAAACCCTTCAATGGCTCCCCAAAGCCCAAATAATAAAATTAAACTCCTAAGCCTAGAGTAAGTCTTAATTCTTGAATAACTCTTAATTCACTTTTTTATTCATCCCAGAGCCTGACCAGAATTCAATACATGTTGTTTGGAGTGAAGAGAGCATTAACCTTATTTGAGAAGTTCCAACAAGGTGTATAGCTGTCACTCCCAAATGAGCAGCTTCACAAATCCTGCCAAGCCCTGTCTACTCCACCCTGAGCCCTCTCTAATGTCTCCGTTGCTGGCAGACACCGCAGCATTGCAGGCCTATCTCCTTCTAAACATGGAGGCAGGACCACGGATGGCTAACCTGAGCTGAAGCAAGACTGCTTGGGTCCAGCCCCTGCTCTCTCTGTGTGCTTAAACAGGTGCCTTGACACTCAAATGTTACTTTCCTCCCTATCACACCAGCCAACACGGCACCTACCATGGCGGAGTTTTAAGGAGTGTTAAGTAACTTATCAAGCACAGTGCCAGGAACAAAGTCAGTCCCCCCAAAACAGCAGGTGCCGTGACCTTCCCCATCGTGGTGCAGGGTTATCACATGATTATTATGTGCACCGCACAAGCTATGTGCATTTGGTAGTGCGTGTACAGAGACTATTGTATTTAAACTTTCCCTAAATACAGAGCTGGGGTATCACCTTGGGGAAGAAAATCGCGACAAAGGCGTGTCTTGCTTGAGGTCACGTCGTATGTGCTGCAGTTAGGACTGGAATGTGAGATTTCTAACTCAAATTCACATTTCCTGCTCTACGTGCTGCGTTGTCGCAGCAATTGAAAGTCAACCCATTTTTCAAGCTTTAGCTCAGATGTTCCTTTCTCCATGACACCTCCCCTAATGTCTTGGAAAGGATTCATCAGTCTTTGCTCTGCCTTCTGGAAGCCTTTCAGTTTTAGAGGGACTCAGATGAACTGGGCTTCGCAGTGTATTATCCCTGGGAATTTATGTTCCTGGCATCTTTACTAAACTTGACTGCTCCAAGGCCATAACTTCTATCATATTCATGGCTGTAGTCTCTGCCACCTTCTTGGACCCTGCATCAAGTAGACGGCAAGCAAGGCATTGCAACAGGATTTTAAACTAGTTGTGATGCAGCAGCAAAAGCACCTCAAAGTCCCTGTGTCGTTCAAAGCTGCACAGTGGCCGCTCATTCCCGGTTCCTCAGGCTAGTTCACTCTGCTTCTTCTTCTTGCCTGTGACATCACTGTCCACCCCTCCGGCTGACATCACAGTCAGATGGACAGAGGAAAGATGGCAGAAGACACAGCACTGGCCCTTAAAGCTTGGAAGTGATACACATGCTTCTAACCCTATTGCCTTTGCCAAGCCAAGACCCATGGTCAATCCTGATGTCAGAGTGGGGAATGTAACTTTCTCCCAGAGGGGGCTCTGAGGGAATTAGAGGGACGGAATTATGCGATCTATGTGGACAGAGAAAACAGCAAGTGATGGGGCTGGAGCGATGGCTTTGCGGTTAAGCGCTTGCCTGTGAAGCCTAAGGACCCTGGTTCGAGGCTCGGTTCCCCAGGTCCCACGTTAGCCAGATGCACAAGGGGGCGCACGCGTCTGGAGTTCGTTTGCAGAGGCTGGAAGCCCTGGCGCGCCCATTCTCTCTCTCTCCCTCTATCTGTCTTTCTCTCTGTGTCTGTCACTCTCAAATAAATAAATAAATAAATAATTAAAAAAAAAAAACCAGCAAGTGAGTCTAACCCCAGCTCTGTTTACAAAGGAACTAACAGCTAGTTACAAAAGGCCTTCCTATGAGTCTGGAAGTATTTTACATGTAACCCTCAATATTTCTTTCATGTACATATGCATACACAACAGATACACACACGCATAAACATCACACATGTATATACACAGAGACACAGCCTATTTTCTGGGGTTTACAGACAAATACACAAAGGCTTTAAGAAGCCAAACAATGGGTTGGAGAGATGGCTTAGTGGTTCAGGTGTTTTCCTGGGAAGCCTAAGGACCCACGCAAGCCAGATGCACAAGGCGGCACATGTGTCTGGAGTTCATTTGCAGGGCTGGAGGCTCTATCTGCCTCTCTCTCTCTCAAATAAATAAATCAACTTAATTAAATATTAAAAAAGTAAAGAATCCAAGCAAAGGCATGAAGGTTCCACAGAACATGAAGTAGAAGGACCCAGATAGGCACTAAGTCTAAGTCATTTCCCGGCCCTCCCTATCCTAATCATATTGTCTTTGTGCCCCCTAACGAAAACACATTACCCCTTCTACAAAATATGGTATAAACTCTCACTGCACAAAATGCCATCTGCATAGTAGCACTCTTGACCCCTCGGCCAGGCATGGAGACGCTACTCCAGACCCACTGGATCCACATCTGAAAGGTAACGAGCCCCCCAACCCCGGGTGGTCTGAGGCACATGTGAGGTTGAGAAGCACTGGTATAACTGCCACAGGAAAAGCAAAATGAGTTTCCCATCTGTGCTGAAGTGAAGAAATGGGGGTGGGGGATGGGGGTGGACTGTGGGGCTCCCCACTGTGGGAAACAGGAAGTGTGGCTTGAAGCCTGCTTCTGCATACCTGTGTGGGGACTGCATTAGGAGGCATTGCTGAAATCCATTTTCTTAGTTACTTCCTCCACCATTTGCCCCCATTTCCCAAGCCTCTCCACTTCCCATGACATTAATGAAACCCTAACCCTTGTCATGTTTCAAAGCCAAGCCCAGGTTTTAGTATATAGCAGTTTCATTAATGTCATGGGAAGTGGAGCCTCGGGAGGCTTACCATTTAGCTGAGGGAGCTATTGCAAATAGGTAACTTCTGAGCGAGTAACTGGGATGCACAGAACATTGCTAAGCAGGCACTTTGGGACCCTAGAGGAAGACACTGTAGACTGCCTCAAGGTGTCTGGGAAAGCTCCAGGGAGGAAGCTCTTGGAGCAAGAGGAGACCTTTCAGCTGTAAACAGAAGCAAACAATGCAAGGGTGGGGAGGATTTGAGGGCTTTGGAGTAGTGTCTGGCCCTGGGGCAGCTGAGGGTCAGAACCATTCTGAGTGTGACTGGCTTGGGGTTGGAAGAGGGAGGGAGAAGAGCTTAGCCTGCCCTGGTGTCAGTGTCTGCAGGCTCTGACACAGGGCTTGAAGGTACCTGTAGCAGGCAGGTGAAGAGGGATGGGTCTTGTCAGGAAAAAGAAAAAAAAAATGATTGACTCGGTCACTTGCTGGCCTTCCTTCGTCTTGGCACAGTGTAGACTGAGGGAAGGCAGAGGGCAGGGCAGGGGGGCCCAGTAGAGCAAGGGTCTCACATTGGCACATAGGTAGACAAAAGGGTCGCGGGGCTGAGACAGTAAGTCAGAGACAGTGCTTTTTGTTATCGTTGTTGATTGGTTGTCATCTCAGGATTCTGCTTCCTCAGCTTACATAGCGAAGCACATCCTACACCTTCGCATTTGAATCCCGTATCTTGGGCTTTTTAAACCCTGGGGCCCTCGCAGCATGAAGAAAGAACCTTGAGGTCACAAGAAGCACCAGGAAGGAGTCAGTCAGATAGTCAGAAGTTCAGAAGGGGAAAGGTAGAAATTGGGGAGCTGGGGAGAACTAGGTGTGGGTGAGCCTGCTCTGAAAGCACCGGAGGACCAGAGGAGTTAGTCATCCGTTCCTGAGCCCCCGTCACCAGCCGGAATGTAGGTGCCCCTGGATGAAGAGGCAATTAAAGTGCAATTAACTCCGCTGACCTGCGGCTCTGAGTGCACATCAGAAAGAGATGTGGAGCTCATTAAATATGAGGGTGGGTGAGTGAAAAGTGCTGCATGGTAAGGCTAGCAGGAGGCAGACCTTTCTTGGAAGCCTACAGCTACCTTGTGGGGGTTGTTTGCCACAGTAGATCCCCAGAACAATGACACAGGAGACCCAGTAGGATCCACCTCCCTCCAGGCATCACTCCTAGGCCTGGCCTTAAGCACAGATTCAGCAACTCCCATAATGCTGTCAGCAGAAGCACTGCCTGAGACCAAAGGGGAAAGGATGGGAAGGGAGGGAACAGGAGGGACATTTTGCTTGCCAGGCCATTGCTAGGAACCTGCTCAGCTTATTAAATTAGCAGATTTCTGTCTTGTGGCGAGGGCACTGGAGAATGAAATGCCACATAGATCCGTTTCATGGAATGCAAGACTGATAAATTTTCAGAGCTGGAAGGTTCCTTGGGGAACATCTGGTTAGGTCCCTTTCAATTCTCAGGTGAGGAGCCTGTAGCCTAGAGATAGGAAATGACTTCCCTAAAGCCACAGCTGGTACTTGAAACCATAAACCAAGCGACACCAGTGATGTTGGGTGAATTCTCTCCTGCATATTCAGTGTTCTCTATATTGAATTTACTTTTGATAAGGAGTACCTGCAATCTCAGAGGTAATTTACTGTGAAAGATAATTCTCAAGATTCCTCATCATTATTAACATTGACTTGAATTATGTTGCATTTTATATCAGAACACGGATTTAATTTAACCCACTGCAAACAATTCTCTCCATTAAAAAAAAATAATAATAAACGTCTTTGCCTTTCCACAATGACACGGCTGCCTGGCTTCGTGCAGGGACAGGACTAATGTGCCAAAGTCTGCCTTTTCAATCAGATGTTCACACCTGTCTTGAAAAATCTTCATTAGCACCCATTGTTCACTGGGCACCTTGGGACGGATCATCATCCCTTAGTACGGCAGGGAAGCGAAGCAACAAGCAGAGGCGGGAGCGGATCATCAGCTACACGGACCCTGAGCTAATGAACAGCAGGTTCTGGGTGCTGAGAGCGAGCCGCAGGGGTGCCAATGTCAGAACTCAGCTATCAGCCTTAAGCATAGGAACACTTCATCAGTTTGAACAGGGCAATGTACGTCAATAAGCATATTCAGCCTTCATAGGACCTGGACTGAGCCTAGAATTAGACCACATCTCCTGGCCAGTATGAAATTCCGGCACCTCTTCTAAGCGTGCACTGGTCTGTATGGTACCCAGGACTATTGAGATTTAAATCAACTCATGTAATGAAGTCAAAATTTGGTTCCTTAGTCACACTACCTAATTTCATATGCTCAATGGTCGTCTGCTACCATACTGACCAGTATAGGTTTGGGTCATTCCTGTCCCTGTAGAATGTCTATCCAGTGCTGCTGTAGATCCCTTGGGCAGTGCTGGCTTTGTCCTCTCCAGGGAGTGCACATCTTGCCTAGGGACTGCCTAGGAAGAAGCAGGGGAGGGGAGAGTAGCTCTGGGCACCTGAAAGTCTTCTGCAAGGAGAGGCAGCTTTCTGCCCCCAGCTTGTTTCTCCCATGCTTCGTGACCCTCAGCCCCTGCCGTGACTCTCTTCAAGTGACTTGCAGTCAACGCCCTACCTGTGTAAGTCCCCTGCCTGTCCTTGGAAGCCAGTGTCTTCTGTTGTACCAACTCAATCACAGGGTGAGAAAATGATGGCCGTAAGTCACCTTCATTTCACATCTACTTCACGTCATCATAGTGCTAAGCTTCCAATACAGTCCTCCCGAACCCCAGAGTATGAAGCTTGGATCTAGAAGTGGAGGTCCAATAAAGGATGCATCTATGCTCTCTATCCAGGAACCAAACCCAGACAGCTCATGTGTGTGTGTGTGTGTGTGTGTATTGTATACACATGTGTACAGATGCACACTCATGTGGTGGGTAAAGCTGGACCCTGGATGCTCTCCTCAGTCATGTTTCTACCATTTCCCTCCAGACAAAGTCTTTCACTGATCCTGGAGCTTGGGCCATTTTTCAGTTAGATTGGCTGACCAGGCAGCCTTAGAAATCCTTCTGTCTCTGTTCCAAGCTTGGATCTCCCCAACTCCCCCCCACACCCTTTTTAAAAATGGATTCCAAGAATCAATCTCAGGTCTTCATGCTGGTGAACAAGTACTCACACCTACGAGTGATCTGCTGAGCTCTCTTGCTATTTCCTAGCAGAGTTGGCCCCTTGCTGAGTGTGTCTTGCAGGAAAGACATTTCAATATTTCAATTCTCACTTAGCCAGCCCCTCTAGTGGGAGAACCTGCTTTCTTCTTTACAAGGCCTTTATAACGATCTGATGAAAGAGTTTGGTGGGGAAAGTGCTTTGTGGCTGGTAAAGCCTTGGCCCTATGTGGGGAGACCCTAATGAAAACATGGCTATGGAGGCTGGACTCCCATCAGCTGCCCATGGCTATAGAAGCTCCTGGGCAGGGAGAGCTTGTTTAGTATGAAGGTACTCAGGTCCGCCAGAAAGACTCAGACTGAGCTCGGGGCCAGGAATCCTTATGTGTAAGTGCCTTGGGTAGTTTGAAGCATAGGTTCTCAATGGTCAACTCTGAGGCCCCATTGATCATTGATATGTGGGTTGGACCAAATCAGAAGTTGTTGGCTAGGGAGAGCCTATGGTCTGCCTGGCAGAGAGATGAGTGGCAGGATTTAAGTGCAGAAGGACTGGATTAGTACCCGTGACTGTCTTCTCCTGCAAAGCCCATGTTCATGGACAGCATCAATGAATGCTGACCAGACCGTGTGACATATCATTCACTTTGATGGCATCAAAGCTATGGGTTCTAGACTAAGAACCCGGGATCCTGAGAGAAAGTTCTGGGTCTGCTATTAACTGGCTACATAGCCTTAAACCAGAGAAATCCAGGATGAGTCTCTGAGGTCATCAGATCACAGAGCAGGGAATACCCAGACTGTGTTAGACTCTCTTCCTAAATGGTACCCTAGCTCATACTGGTAATGATCATGCTGGCTTTCTCCATACCTGACCTGGGTCAGGTCCTCATTTTTAAAATGAGAAATGCAAAATAGAGAGAGGGAGCAATCTACTTAATATCACTGAGCTAGCCAGAGAAGATTTAGAATTCAGGGCCCAGGACCCAATGTAGTTTACTTGTAAGGAACACACCTACAGGGGCTGGAGAGATGGCTTAGTGGTTAAGGCACTTGCCTGAGAAGCCTAAGGACCCAGGTTCAATTCTTCAGAACCCACCTAAAGCCAGATGTAAATGGTTGCACATGTGTCTGGAATTCGTTTGCAGTGGCTGGAGGCCCTGGCGTGCCCATCCTTTCTCTACTTCTTTCTCTCTCTCCCTCTCTCTCAAATAAATAAATAAAAAATAAATAAAAATACAAACAGCACCCTGCAAACCTGTGCAGAAGTGCAGTCCATTACCATCGCTTCCTCACAAATGGATTTAAATCCTGGAAACAACTCCTCGGGCTCTTTCCTTCATCGAAGACCCTTTCTCTGCTCCAGCCAAGAAACCCACATGCAGGCAATCTCCTTGGTGCCCAGCCAGCTAATGTGCACCAGGCATTAGCACTAAACTAACATTTTATTTCCCTACCCATAGTATGTAATTTCTTTGGAAGTTGAAGTGTAATGAAATTGGTGTTTATTATAATTAATAAAAGCCCCATAACTTTAAATTGGGTCATAAATCTTACAGGGAAATCCAATAGCACTGTAAGAGTCATTCCTTTCCCAGAAGGGACTCTTCAGAAAGAAGGTGGTGGCTCCCTCCTCCCCGCGGAGGCAGCTGCACTCTCTGCAGCTTATTCCCGTCTGCTAATCTATTCAGGTCACACGGGGCTGCTGGGGACTGCAAATGGAAAAAGTGTCCCTGAGCCTCACACCTGTAGCTGTTGTTTCAATGTGAGCACTGTGAGCATGACCTGTGTGGTCACCTGAGAAAAGGCTTATCTGGAGAAATGAAGCTAACCACGATTGTCCTATATGCTTGGAACTAGCTGCAGAGAGGGCAGCGACTATCTGTTCCTGTCCCCAAGCCCAACTTGGGTGTTCACAGTCCAGTTGTGGTGGTGGAGGGACACACTACATTACTTAGTTTTTCACCTTGTCATGACAAAATGTCTGATATACAAACAATTTAAGGAGGATAGGTTTATTTGGGTTCATAGTTTGGGGGGGGTGAGATACAGTTCCTCGTGGTGGTAAAGCTATGGCAACAGGAATGTGTAAGGTATCTAGTCACATTGCATCCACAGTCCGGAAACAGAGACACAGTCACTTATGCTGAACTCCCATTCTTCTTCTATTCGGTACCCCAGCCCATGGGACGGTATCACCAGTATTCAAGGTGGGTCTGCCCTCCTCAGCTAAACCTCTTCCGAACTGCCCAATAGGCAGCACCCAGAGGCGTGTCTCCTCTCCAGCCAAGTTGCCATGACGAGTGAGCATCACAGAAGCACTCACAAGCTGCCGTGTGCGCTCCGGCATGAGTCGTACAGGCGTAGAAGGAGGCCGGGGTGAGGCGTCTGACCTTCACCTTGAGTGAGAAACCAGCAATGGGGTTATTACAAGAAGAAAGTAGAGAGCAGGGAAAAGGGCTTTGAGAGCTGAGCAGGAGTTTTCCAGGTGGGCATAAACATGCATCTGACACAGCATTCTGCCACTGGACAGGGTCTTGTACCTTCTCATCCCCATTTCTCCTCTTCCTCCTTCTCTCCATTCAGTTCTCAGTGCAGACGTCACTCCTGGAGACCCCCTCACAACTATGCTAAAATGTCTGTCCTCCTCAACCGCTTGCTAGGAAGCTGCCTTTCCCATCTCGTATTCTATCTTCTGTTTTGAAATTCTACTTAAAAATATTGTGCTGTATTTGAGGGAGAGAAAAGAAGTGACAGGAGAAAGAGAGAAAGAGAGAGAGGCATGCGGGGTCTGTTGACAATGCAGAGGAACTCCAGACGCATGAGGCCACCATGTTATGCATCTGGCTTTTCGTGGGTACTGGGGAAGTGAACCTGGGCTGACAGGCTTTGTAAGTTAACACCTTTAATGGCTGAGCCAGCTCCTCTACCCCATTTAAAAATATTTTTATTTATTTAGAGAGTTACTGCACTTTGATTTATTTGTGTCCTTGTTTTCTGTTTTCCAAATGCCCAATACAAACATAAACAAGAAACTTGCCTGCTTTCTTCACTACTGAATTCTTGGCACCTAGAACAATTCTGGGCACCCGATGGACAATTAATAACTAGTGGAGGTGAGGGCTCATGAAACTGTACGGCTCATTAAAAGAAAGTTGTTTCGAAGCAGATTATAAAATCACATGCGATATCACACACAAAAAAACATGCAAAATGGCAGATGAAGGTGGAGAAGCGGAAGAAAAATAAGCTCAGAGAAAGAAAGGCCACAGTGTGAGTATCTAGGGAGGGCGTGGGTGCAGATAAATGCATGATAGAGGACGTGCACCTTTCTTGCTGGGGGCTGCATACTGCCAGCCTTTCTTGCTTCCACCTCCTTGAGATTCTTAGTTAAGTATTTATAGATCACTCAAGTAAACAAGTAAATAACTAGTAAAGCACCAAGGCAGTGGTAGGATTAGGATACGTAGCTCATCTGCCTTGGCATCTTCCTAGAGGTGGGTAGCAAGTCTGGCTCTGAACTTATAACAGCCAAAACAAGCAACCCGAGGTGAGTAAACCCAAGGACTATTGCCAAGGGGAGCTTCCGTTTTTCTGGACCTGAAATCTAAGAGCAATGCTCACCACTGGTCCTTACAAGGAGAAGCGTTAAGAACTATTGTCTCCGACTCTATGCCGTGATCCTTTCTAAAGAGAGGCTTGTTATTGCATCTTTCCTTGAAGCAGGTGGATGACCCAATGCTCAAGTAATTCAGTAAAGGCCTTTCTACACACAGCACAAATTATGCTATTGGAGTTTGCCTCAATGGCCTGTCCAAGAGAAAGATGAGAAATAGAATAATGGGAGGGTAGTGGCTCCTTCACACGTGCTCAGTTTCTTCCCAAAGGTTCAGCCAAGCCTGGGATGGCGGCCCTCCCACTGGGTGAGGGCCAGGGCTTTCTTATTCTTCTGCTTCCTGTTGGTCAGCAGAAATCAGGTACATGGGTTTTCCCAGCCACACATCATCCCTTGGGCTCCATAGATTCCAAGAAGACAATATTGTGTTTCAAGCTGATTGGTTGTACGTTTTATTGTAATGGACTCTCCAACTCAGGGCTAGTTTTGTTTTGCTAGGAAATGGAAAAATATTTTGACACTTCTGAGATGATGGGGTTTGCTGAACCCCCTAAGGGGGTGGAGAAAAGGATTCAGCAACTTGGCACAATGTGAAATTCACTTCCTGCCAGATGTGAAATTCAGCTGCTGGGTTACAAACCCAGAGAACATTCAGATAGCGGGGAGGAGAATGCTGCGGCTCAGGATGAAGAAGAGAGAGAGAAAATGGATAGTCTGCAGTGTTCTCTCTCTCTCTCTCTCTCTCTCTCTCTCTCTGTGTGTGTGTGTGTGTGTGTGTGTGTGTCTACTCAGGAGTGAGTATGCACACACGCAAGCTGGGCCTCATGATGTGAGCAAACAGCAGCAGAATGAGCTGCTTGCTCCTGTCCTGCCCTCACCTCTGAACTCCTTGCCTGGTGTCACTGAGATGAAAGTCACATCAAAGCCACTGACCAGTTAAGAGCCACAGCTTGCAGTTGCTCAGACCTACCTCTGAACATAGCTTCAACACTCACGAGCCGTGTGAACTTGAGCAAGACCTTAACTCTGACGCCCACCTCCTCCACTTCCTTCTCTGTATATCAGGGTGATGGAAGCACGGGGGGCAGACCGTGAGTGGAAGGATGGCTCGGAGAGAACTGCTGCACGTAAGATCTCTTTGGAACTTACAGGCTTTCAGCCTTGCCTCCAGTGAACGCAGGACAATGAACAAAGCACTGACCCTTACTGGACCTCGGTCCCCCCAGCAGTCCCCCTGGGAGGGGACTGGTTGATCTCCAAATTCTTCTTGCGCTCACCGCTGGTATAAGTGCTGACTGCATGTGAGCCCTGGGCGTGCTCAGAGGCCGTGCCTTGCGGTCCTGGCTCATCAGGAAAGCCCAGACTCCGACGTGGGATTCGCGTTTAGTGCCCAGCCTCTGTATTTCACTAAAGGGGTGGTCGTGCGCAGGTCACCTGAGCTCACCTCTCCACTGTTTCTTCATCGGAGTAAACAGAGGTGGTGACAGTGCCATGCCACGTGTTTAGCACACTGCCTGGCTGGTGGCAAGCAGTGAAACAGGGTGCCCTGCTGTCCTGCCTTTCTGGGTGAGCAGTGCCCTCTTGAAGGACAGAGCCTCTCCCCATTGGACTAGATTGTACTTCTCTTGGGAGAGACTGGGGTTCAAATTGCCCTTTAGGATATGGTGTAGTTTAATTGTGGGAGAACCATCTTTTTTAAGTCTCTATCACTCGAGCATGGCTGATGCAGAGGTGGCTGCCCAGTCCTGGGGAGGAGCGGTTCTCCTCTGATGACTGTGAACTTTGCTCTGATCCTGTGCCTAGGGGAGCCCACAAGCCCTGAAAGGCCGAGCTTCTTTGTGAATTATACCTTAGAAAGAAAAACAATTGTACAGGAAGTACATGGACTTTAGGGCCCATAAAACCATGATGTAAGCTGGTGTGGTGGTGCATGCCTTTAATGCCAGCACTGGGCAAGCATAGGTAGGAGGATCGCTATGAGTTCGAGGTCAGCCTGAGACTACAGAGTGAATTCAAGGTCATCTTGGGCTAGGGCAGGACCTTTCCTCAAAAGAAACAACAACAGCAACAACAACGACCAAAAAAACCCAAACCATGATGCAAACCCTGAGTCTGCCTCTTATTAGGGACAATGACACTCCACTGCTCGGTGTCATTTCCCTCATCTAAACATGGGAACAATAGCAGCTGCCAGCCAAGATGATTACAAATATTAAAGGAGGGTTAAAAAAAAATGTCAAGCACGCAGCACACAGTAGCTGTTCAATAAGGAACAACACTTTCAAATCTGCATTCAAATCTGCATTGTTGCTCTGTTTGTATTGTTTCCCAGCCAGCCTTTACTTGTGCCTCGGCAAAGATGCAATGTGCTTACACTCCTTTTCGCTCAGCCTTCCAGCCCTCCTGAGGTCAAGGGGATGGGTGAGCACCTTAGCCTATCTCTAAGCCAAAGTTGTGTGTTCTATTCCAGGTCTGAACGCTCCTCCTTCAGGGCAGAAGTGGAAGTAATTTCTGTAATCTTCCTCAAATTTTCCACCACCAGCTCCGTTTTCCCACTGGTTCAACCCACTGTATCTGATGTTTACTTTGGGGTGTCTTCCCTTCCTGAAAGCCCAAGTCACTTCTGAGTTTGCATATGCAGAGAGCCAAGTGACTCTGGAACAGCCCGGGGATGAATATTCATTGTCACTCCTCAGCTGTGCAGTGGACAAGAAATGCTGACAGGCAGGGTCTGCACGCTTGGCCTGCAGGGTCCCGGAACATCTCAAGAATGTATTAGTCCAATGGCCTGGATGCTGTCCCTGGGGCTTTGTGAATTCTGGCTTAAGGAGGGGTTTGACCTTACAGTGACAGAGTCATGGTCCTCTGGGCATCTTGCCAACCTGTCTTCCCAGGTTCTCTATGTAGCATTTTTGATATGATGGACAGATGACCCATGATTCCCACTCACACTGTCTCCTGTGGCCTGGACACACTTGGCTTCAGCTTAAAAGACAAGATTGACATTGTGTTCCAAGTGCTTAGTGCCTTGGAAGGGTATGCCCTGAAGCTGGCCCCAGCTATTGCTCCCACATGTCCTCCAGGAGGCTGGAGCAATGCACACTCGTATCAAGAGCAGTTAGAAGATATCTCTGGGCTGGAAAGATGGCTTACCTGTTAAGGCACTTGTCTGTGAAGCCAAAGGACCCAGATTCGATTTCGCAGGACCCGTGTAAGCCAGCTGCACAAGGTGGTGCATGCATCTGGAATTTGTTTGCAGTGGATGGAGGCCCTGGTGTGCCCATTCCCTCTCTCTCTCTCTCTCCCTCTCTCTCTCTTTCTATCTTTTTCTCCTTCACTCCTTCTCTCTGTCAAATAAATAAAAATAAATTATTTTTTTAAAGTAGGGAAGATATGTATAAGCCATATGGAAACTACCTCTCCATTAGCTAATTAAAATATGCATCCCTGAACTGATGAGTGGATATTGAAGATGTAGTACATTTATACAGTGGAGTTCTGTTCAACAGTAAAGAAAAATGAAATGACAGAAGACATTTCTGCTAGAAATAGTAGAGCAGCTAGAAGACAGTTGGCCCCATTGGCTTAGTATCCTGCCTTGGACGGGGTTTCAACATGATGGAATTCCCCTGCTATTGGGTGTAGACCACAGACATAGGGTATGATCCATAACGCAGTTCTTCAGATGCGACCAACAGGTAGGTCCACGGGGAAATCAGGCTTACAGCATGTTAAAGGGATGTCATTGCTAAGCAGGTTATCTGTGTATGGAGGAGGGGCAGCAGAAGGGCATTGAAAAGAAGGGGCAAAAAATAAATGCAAGCTGCTGTTCTAAGTCTTATGCATGAAGCTGAGAGACTCCCAGAGGCATTTTCTCCTTCGAGGTTCATTGCTATTCTGTACAGCATCTACCAAATGCCCTTTCATTGTCTGGAAGATGAAGATGGTTTCCCCTCTCTTTCCTTCCTTTCCCATTAATGTCACACTTGTGGGATCTTACCTACTAGACTCTGTGTTGCTCAAGAACAAAGGTCATCTGTGTTACTATGGTGGTTTGATTCACGGGTCCCCCATGAATTTAGGTGTTCTGTTCTGAATGCTAGGTTCCCAGCTGATGGAGACTTGGGAATTAACACCCCTTGGAGACAGTGTACTGTTGGGGGAGGACTTATGGGTGTTACAGCTTCCCCTTGCTAGTGTTTGGCACACTCTCTTGTTCCTGTTGTCTACCTGATGTGGGCCAGTGGGTGATGTCCACCCACTGCTCATGCTGTCATTTCCCCTCCCATCGTGGAGCTTCCCCTTGAGCATGTAAGCCAAAATAAACCATTCTTTTCCCACAAGCTGCTCTTGGTCATGTGATTTCTGCCAGCAATGTGAACGTGATTATAACAGTTACCATGACGCAGGACAACATCTGCTCCGTGGTGGTACATACCAAATGCTATGGAGTGGACAGAAGGTTATCCTCGGACTGCAGCTGAAATGAAGTTTGGAGCTGCTCCAGCACACGAGTCATGGGTGTAAAGTAGTAGAATTCCATTTGCAACAGATGTACCCACTTGCGTCACCATCAGCGGGTGATGCGTGTCGACATAGTTCACCTCCTTACAAGTCTACATGTTATTTTCAACACTATTGCTTTTGCTAGAATGTGTCTGCAAGTCTAGCTTCACAGCTGTGATCTTCTAGCTGAAGGGGTGGACTAGAGCTCATGGGAACTCTGAAGGTGGAGTTGTGGGGCGGGGGTTGGGGGCGTCCCTGCAACCTTACAAACAAGTATGAGACTGTAGCCAGACAGATAGAAATGGATTTGCCACAGTGACGCCACAGTGGAGACTGAAGATAGATGGTAACTTCAGGGCATTGGGACAGTTGTAATAATAGGAACCAGTTTTCCACAGCTGGAGGAGTCAAAATTTCTGGGTCAGAAGGACAGAGCTATTTCCCCTGCCTCTGCACAGGACATTGGCAGGCAAAGAGATTCCAAGTAAGATGACATTTAATCTCATTTCGTTCACAGTTGGGGCACTCTGCCCACATTTCTTACTTGTTTTTTTTTAAAACAACTTTCATTTGAAATAATTTTAGACTTATCAAGAAGCTACAAAAAGTAGTAGTGTTCATAGGCAGCTTCCTTTAATGTGAGTGATCTACATAGCCACAGTATAATCATCAAAATTGAGAAGCGAACATTGATATATTATTAGGCAAATGCTGTTATTTTGAGACAGAGTCTCATTATGTATACCAGGCTGGTTTGAAACCCATTGATTCTACTGCCCTGGCCTCTCAAGTGTTGGGTTTATAGGAGCAAGCCACCATACTCATCTTTTTTTTTTTTTAAAGTGGATCAATATCACATCTCTTTTTATTAAAATTTTTTTGTTAATTTTTATTTATTTATTTGAGAATGACAGACAGAGAGAAAGAGGCAGAAAGAGAGAGAATGTGGCGCCAGGGCCTCCAGCCACTGCAAACGAACTCCAGATGCGTGCCCCCCTTGCATCTGGCTAACGTGGGTCCTGGGGAATTGAGCCTCGAACTGGGATCCTTAGGATTCACAGGCAAGCGCTTAACTGCTAAGCCATCTCTCCAGCCCCACACTCATCTTTTTAAGAGATATTATTTAGTTATTTGAGAAAGAGAAGGGCACCAGTTCTGTAAACTAACACCATATGCATGCATCATTTTGTGTATCGGGCATTATGTGGGTACTGGGGAATTCAACCCAGACTGGTAGGGTTTGTAAGCACGTGCCTTTGACCACTAAGCCATCTCTCCAGCCACACATACGCTCAGCTTCACATTTGAATCTTATCCGCTTCTCCACTAGCATCCATTTTTGCTTCAGGATCCACTCCAAGAGTCCACCTTGCAGTCAGCTGTCTTGTCCCATCTGTGCCCTCTCCCACGCTTTCATTTGACCCATGACCTTGATAATTCTGATGAGTACTTACTTAACAGTTATTTTGTAGAGCATTTCTGAATCCTCCGCATTCTAGGTGGACAAAATACACAAGGGTTGACAGGTTACAGGGCATTCAAGAGGCCTAACTTCTCATTTCTACACTAATACTGGACATCTTACCTACCACATTCTATGCTGCTCAGAAATAAGTCGCTTTTGTTGACTTGCCTTCTTCAGAGGCCTTTGCTTGCTTGCCAAGTTCCTATTTGTCCCCGAGAAGAAAAGATGATCATGTCTTAAGAAACAGCAGAAAGTTGAGCAGAGTCTCCCTAGAAGAAAGTTGCAGAAGTTTCCAGAAGAGGAGGCACCATCGTGGCTGTATTTAACCTCTCTTCATCCTAGCTCAGCCACATAATGGGGCGAGACTGCTACCAGCTGGCATTAACGTGGCAGGGGTAATGAAGCTGAAACTTGGGGAGGACTCCTGGAGGGAGCCTTAAGAAGACACAAGAACTGTGTCCCTACAGACAGAGCCAGAGTGTGGCCACAGAGTGTGACAAGGACAAAACAGATGTGAGGGTTACAGCTGAGCAACGCTTGGGCCAGAACCAGAGCCTGCAGGAAGAGGCTGGAGAAGTGAACTGAGTGAGGCTGGAGAGTGAGGGATGGCCTTGAACTGTGTGGCATACTTTGGGTGAACATGTCTATTGTGGTTACCTTCTCATTGATGGAACAAATACACACACACTCACACACACACACACACAACCAGAAACAGCTGGGTAGAAGGAAAGAGTTATTTTTGTTTAAAAGCTTGAAGGAAAGCTTCAAAATGGCAGGGAAAGGATGGCAGAGCCGAGGTCAGACATCCCCACTTCCGTGGCAGCTGGCAGAAAATAGCAAGACAGTGAGCTGATTTCCGGCAAGTGGAAGCTGGGCTACAACATCCCAGGTCCACCCCAGGCAGCACACTTCCTGCAGAAAGGCCCCACCTCCCACACTTCCACCAAACTGGGGACTGAGCTTTCAAAACGCATGCGCTTATGGGGACATCTCATTCAAACCGCCGCAAGGTCTGAGTCTGGGGTGTCTGACGTCACTGTGACAGATAGATACCTGAGAGAAACAATTTAAAAGGAGGAAGGATTTGCTTTAATTCCTCATTTTGGAGGTATCAGCCCATAGTCAGCTACCATTTCTGCTTCACAGTGAATCAGAAGTCACGGTGGAAGGAAGTGTCAGAGTAAAGATGTTCACCTCACTGCAACCAAGAAACAGAGAGACAGACAGGAAGGGGCCAGAGCCAAGATATGCCCTTCAAAAGCATGCCTCCACTGACCCATTTCCCCCAATAAGGATCCCCCTTCCCCAGTTCCACCACCTCCCAACTTTTCAATTTATTGATAGATTTAACCGTGAGTAGGGCGGAGCCTTTACAATATACTTGTCTCTGAAAACACTGTCACAGAAAGACCCAGAGGTAGGCTTTGTCTCCCCAGGGATGTGTCAACCCAGCCAAGTTGGCATGGTACACTGACCATCACGAAGTCCCTTTGCCACAGGAAGACCTCAGATACATAAAGGGAGCATTTCACTTAAATTTCACAGCTGTATTCACAATGCATAATGGTAAGGGGCTAGGGAGATGGCTCAGTGGTTTAGAGCGCTTGTGACAAGCCTATCAGAGTTTGACTTCTACAAAGCTGGAAACAAGTAATGCCTGTATCTGTAATCCCAACGCACTTGTGACAATGAGAGGAAGAGTTAGCAGAATATTGAAGCTTGTGGGCCAGCTAGTCTGACATTCACGGTGACTAAATGACAGGAGAGACCCTGTCTCAAATGTGGGAGAAGAGGAGGTCTGACTCCCTAAGGTTGTCCTCTGGCCTCCACACATATGCATGTATACACCCATCGATACATCGACACCATACACACATACACATATACACACAAGTTGCACTGGTTACTTTGATTGCCAGCTTGATGGGATGTTAAATCATCTAATATGTAATCCTCTAGCTGGGTTGGTACATTGTTTCCAGAAAAGTTTAATAAAAGATAAAAGACATACCCTGACTGTAAGTGGCACCATTCCATGAGCTGGGGTCTTATCCTGAATACAAAGAAGAAAGCAAGCTGGGCACCAGGATTTCTCTCTGCTTCCTAACTGCCTATGAAATGTGTCCAGCCACATTACACTCCCGCCAATCTGCCTTCTCTGCCATAGTGGACTGCACTCTCAGACTGGGAGCCAAAAGAAACACTTTTACCCCCAGAAATAATACCATCTAATTACAGCAACAAAAATCATATCGTAATTAATGATATTCCATAGACGGATGGATTCATGTTGAGTACATAAGGTGTCTCTATCTTTCCCCACCACTTAGCTTATTTCACACAACATACAGGGTGTAGCCCTTAGCATTTTAGAGAAGTCTGCATGAATAGAATCCTTTGGAATTGTGTCATGTGCAACGTGTACAATTGTACAATGCTTTCCCAATAGGCATTTGGATGAGTACATTGTGGAAAACTTTGAGGAGAGCCAGTTAGTATGTAGCCTTAACTTCTGGGATCCTAACTACTTGGTTAGTAACATAAGCCTGGCAATCTCTTTTTCCTGATTAGCACACATTTCAAAAAGATAGCCCAGTTAACACAAGATGATTCAACACACAGTAGACACCTAAGCAGACTTAGTACATTCCCTGTCTTCTCCCCCCACCCCACCATTCATGAGTGTGTCCACCCGCATCCCCCCAATGTGGAGGGAAACATGGAGCTGGCCTATGTTTGGAGCCAGTCAACCCCGGCAAGGGAGGCAGCCATTCGCACCCTCACAACACTGCAGACAAGTTCTTCGGAGACAGATCAGCAAGGGAATGTTACTCATGGTTCTGCTTTATTCTTCTTGAAATTATTTTACAGGGTCCCTCCTGAGACCTTCAGGGCCCAGTGGAGATTACAACCACAGGAATAGATCTAGCCAACATCCCATTCATTCTGACACTGAGCACCCACGCCTACTCAGTAAAACAAAGGCCCTACTGTGTATGCTTGTTACCAAGTGGGATGGGAGTAATATTCCAAACACTAATTGTATCATTTGACTCGTGACAAGTTAAGCAAAACAAAAAAATAAAAAGACACCTACCAAGCTATTCGTCAGCCTGGTGACAAGTAGCACACCACAAAGCAGCATTGCTCAGTCTGTTTTCATACAATTTTCTTACCAAAAGGAAGCGAGGACTCACTCACACACAACTTTACACACTCACTGAAGGAAGATGACATGAAGGGGGACAGGTACCCAGACGAGGGTGGGGGGCCTGTCTAGCCATCTCACTGTCCAAGGCTGTGCATGAGCCAGGGCTGACTCCCACAGGGGAGGCTGCAGCCTTCCCCCTTGCAAGCATGACGCCCAAGGCATGAGGGAAAAGCAGGAGAGGATGCAGAAGGAGATAGAGACGATGGGGACGTTGTTTCACAGGGTTCAGGACCCGCACCTAGGCTGTGGCTTTTGGATGTAGTAGGCACCTCCTTGATGCATCAGGCACAAATAATCCCCAGGTGACAGCCAGCTGAGGAGACATTCCTTTGCAGCTGTACCATCGTGACCAAACCTTCCCTCCCTTTTTGCTCCTCACACTTCTTCCTCCTCTTCCTCCACCTCCTCCTCTCCCTTCTCGTCCTTCCCCTCTTCCTCATTTTTCTTGTCCTTCTTCCCCTTCTTCTTCTTTTTCCTGGTACTTCAAATCCTTGAACTTCAGCTCAGACATATTCTGTGCTTGTTTGCGGGGGGGGGGGGGGCGGGGGGGGAGGACAGGGTATTTCTTTTTGCCCATCAACTCCAGCTTTTAAGTCATTCATACTTTTTGCCTAACCACCCTCATTCCCACACCTAGCAGCATTGTGGTTGGGCCAGCAGCCATAGCAGGTTCTTACTGGTGCCCAGCTGATTCTGTCCTATCCCCTACTGGGAAGAGAAGGATGTGTCTCTAGAGGCAGAACATTGAGACTTTCATCGGACTCCTGTCCAGGCTGTGAGTGTGTGAGGCTCCTCTTCCGCATGCCTGGCCTTCTTCCTTCATTCTCCCCTCTTGCCATTGTTGAGTTACACAACATCTACCATATGTCTGGAATCCAACTCAGCATGAAGAGAGGGGAAGAACTTGAATAAAACCCAGTTTCTATGAGGACATGTTTTAGCTAGACTGATAGGCTTAAAAGTGTGGCCATACCATTGGAAAAACTTTATAAAATAAGGCATTGGAACACTCTTTCCCCTAGGGTCTCTTCTGGTTACAGAATTCAGTACTGTAAACATTTAATTCTTTCATACCAGATACTATAATATTGGTCAACATAAGTGTAAAGATACTGACCTGGCTTTCTCAGAACTTTGCAAAATTTCAGTATAACCAGCAGTAAGTATATTTTGCCTCGTGGTGCTAGGTCTCATCAAGCATGTAAGAACAATGGCACTGTGGCTCTGGGTATGGTAGATCTGTCCACTTGGCAGCTGTTTAGACATTTAATTAAAAAAAATAAAAAAAACAGACCAAAGGGGGCCAAAGACTACACTTTCCATACTTTCATGTACCTAGGAGAGCTGGCTTCTCTCCAACAGATGTGACAGTGGGCTTCCAGGAGTTGGAGTGGGAAGAAAAGTCAGGAAAGATCCTGGGAGAGCCAGGGCGGAGGTCTCATGGCATCAGAGCATGAGACTCTGAGGACCAGGAGGTGTTACTGGTGTTTATCCTCCTCTTTCAGCCCTACCAAAGACTTTGGAAGCTACCTAAGACCCAGTAATAAATCCTTCTCCCTCCAGCTACTCGGCATTATTTCTATTGGGTGCGACTAAGCTTTAACCAACAGAACACTGGAAAGGATAATAAATTCAGTATAACAGCCCAAGATCCAGTTTCTCTAAAATGAACTCTGGTACATCCTGAAACACACACCTCCCCAAGCAGCTATGCCTAAGGCTCCTAATTTTGAGGTCAATCCAATTTAAGGAAAATGGTAGAATTCCAGAGAAGCATGTCTCCTTCAAGAGTGTAGTGGATGGAAGCCATATGCCTTTGCCCCAAGCTCAGAGCTCTCTGCATCCAGCAGGCATGGCAGTGTCCAGACAAGAGCATCCCATCCAGGACCAGCCTGTTTTCATCTAGCAAGCACAGACCCCATAACCAACAGATGCTAGCCGATATCTGGATTTTCTATCTGTGAGCAACAGGTTCCTAATCAGTGGGCCACAGTTCATTAGGAATCCATGGTTACTGCAGGAAAACAGAAAGACCAATGTTCTTTAAGGCACATAATAAAAGAGCAAAAAATCATGGAGAATTGTTAAGATGCACCCATTTCCCTAGGTTCATCAATTTCCAGGAAAAGAACGCCAAACCCATTTGCAGGAACAAACATCAAAGAGAGCGTCCTGCCATTTTCTGCTTGGCAGATTTGTCACCACTGGCATTTCCCCATTAGCCAAGGAATCCTATATATTTCCAAGCTAATAAATATGAAGAGAAGAAACCATTTCTCCGACAGAGCCACGTCTACTCCTCTGGCCCGTCTCCGGAGACCTTTGGCTTTGCCGGGATATTTCAGCTGCAACCTTTCTCTCTGGTGCTGTAAACTCTGCTGCTGCAATTTATTCATTTCTAGCAGCCATAAAAATTATCCCTCTTATTTCTCAAAACCGTGGCAAATTAGCACCTTTGACCATATTTTTTTCCCTCAGACCCTGTCTGCCTCACTCACGGTCACAGACACATGAACAATTTATGATGTTCTGTGGAGGGTTCTCCTTTCTTGCAGGCTGATAAAAATTCCAGCCAGCAGGCTCCATGCTAATCTGTCTCTTTGCTTGTCTCAAGTCTAGGAGTAAATCTAAGCTAGCATTTCCCTAAATGGCTTTTAAAGCTCACCAGGTTTATGAAATGTTGCAAGGTGTCCCACCAATAAAGTATTTTGTAGCCAAATAAGTTTGGGAAACATTGCATGTTGTACATTTCAGAGTGACATATTTGCATTTTAAGACCTCATAAATCCTGCAAGAAAGAAACCTATTCAAATTTGGTTAACCTAGAACTTCCCAGTTTATTTAAACACAGAGTTCTCCCGTAGGATATCTGGCTATTAAAATTCTGTACGCAGTGTTCTGTGGGTTCCAGTTTGAATACATGATGCCATTTGGGAATAGAAAGTTGAATCATACAACCAGGAGTCTGGGCATGACCAAGATGCTTATAGCCAATGGTTAAGTCCCACGGGAGAGTGTTTAATACTAAGCCCCACTGGAGGAGATTTCAACTGGGGCTGAGGGCCAAGGATGGTGTCACATCCCTGTGGTCTCAATTCTGAATCAGTAGAATCTTGGGTTTGAGGACATCCTGGACTCATGTAGCAAGTCACAGCCCTGGGCTCCATAACAATATCCCGTCTCAAAAACGACAAGACTTCAGGGTTGAGCCTATAGGTTGAATTCAATGAATTTCCTCTGTCCAGTGGGGTGAGGGCAAAAGCTCAGTCGGGAAGATCGTTTGCTGTACAAGCATGAGGGACTCAGTCTGATTCCTAGCACCAAAGTAAAAAGTTGGGCATGGTCATGCACACCTATGACTCCAGCACTGGAGGAGGTCAAGGGGTGCTGGGGCTTCCTAGTTAGCCTAACCTAAAAATGGGGCGTTCCGGGTTCAGCAAGAGACTCTGTCTCGGATGAAATTAGGTGGAAGTGTGATTGCAGAGATGACTGCTGTCCTCCTCTGCCCTCCCCATGCACACACACATGCATCTGAAAACACAGGTGTGTATAACATGCACACATAACGAACAACATAATGTACACACCGATAAAAAAGAATTGTTCCTATGGCAATGTGGAAAGTACAGAACGCTAACACTCAAGCATGTCTGAGCCGCTGCAGAGCAGCCTGCTGGGAATGCGAAGTCTCTGGCCAGACCCCAGAACCACTGTCTGCTACTTAACAAGGGAGTGGTGGAGTCATGCTGTGCATCTTCATCTTGCCTACATGTTAGAATCATCTGGGGAACTTCAGACATTCAGATAACTGGGCTCTGTCCCTGGAGATGCCAATTTAACTGCACAGTATGTTGTGGGAAAGGACTATATCATGTAAACAAAACTAGGAACCCCTGGTCAAATCCACAGGAGATTGGTCATGAGATTGGGCTTAGGAGTCTCAGGATGCGTCCCCCAAGCGTTTCCACACTTTCTCTCAGGCCCTGTGAGTGCTGCCTTTGGACCAACCATGGTTCCTGTGGCGAGTTGGAAGCACCCTAGAAGTCCACAGCCTTCTGGGAGGATTCAACACAGACACTATCAGATGTATCGCTACCATTATGAGGCTCAGTTACTATGGAGACAACTTCCCTGAAACCACTTGGGACCTGTACCATTGCATTTTCTCCCAGCCCGGGCACAGAGTGAGAACATCTCACTTCCTGCAGGCAGGCATGCATAGGAATAAAGGCTACCAGTTTTAGCTGCCAATTCCTTTCCTTTAGGAGCTAACTGAAGCCATCTTAGAACCTTCACCTTGGCTGGAGAGTCCTGGGCTGGGTAGAGAACTTACTTGAGTTGTACGCAGGCTCAGTAGCTAATCACTGCCACAGATGCCTCTTTGTGGGAGAAAGTGGTAAGTGCTTCAAGTAGCCCTGTGCAATAGGCAATCTGTCGGCTATATCTCCTTGAGCTTTGCTCTGCTGGTGTCCCTTTCTTCCAGGAAGGAATGCAAAGGTCTTAGAAGGTAGTTTTTTTTTTAATCTATTAAGTAGTAGATCTGGAACTGGAGCATGTACCAATCAAGGTGAGAGAAGGAATATATATTACAAAGGGGATTTGCTTACATGACATGGATAGTCCAACAATGGCTGCCTACAGATAGAAAGTCTGAGAACAAAGTAGTGAAACCTGAATGGAACTGAAGGTCCAGAGGCTTCCTAGAGAGCTGTTATTTGCAGTCCATGCTGGAAGACTGGAGAATCTGGGTCCTGCTACCAGTAAAGAATGGCAGCAACAAGGTAGATGCCCTCACCAGTAAGGAACAAGGGCAGCTGGGCAAAAAGGGCTGCTTTTCCCCAGAACTCCTTTTTATAGAGAAAGCCATCAGAAGGGCCCCGACTCTAGGGGCAAGTTTTCCCCCCACCCCTGCTTAATCCTTCCTGGTGACGCCAGCACAGACCTTCCCAATGACGTATGTCTTTTACTTGATTCCAGATCCAATCAAGTGGACAAGAGAAATTAACCATCGCAGAGCCCGTGCCAGTGGTCTGGATGCCTTTTCTAGCCAGGAGGACAGTGGCTATCCTCACAAGTCCACCCAGCAAAGCACGCACCTCTTCTCAAGGCTGGTGATGCTAATCAAATAGTTCACTCTGGAATATTCTGGCCTTGTAGAAACACACCAGTTTGAGGATCAGTATACGCCCTTTTCTACTTAGGTGAAACTCATGTCATGTTGCTGGTCACAGCACTGAGAAAACATTTTCCTGAGTGTGTGTGTGTGCACACACACATGTATGCATACACATACACCCCGATCCTGCTTCAAGTCCAGGGGGAAAAAAGTACTGATCCTTTGTGCTCAGGCAATTCTTATGAACTAGAAAATTCTTATTCACCAGAGGACACGGGTACCCATCAATCCATGTAATGTTTTCTCTGCATCACAACCCCACCTCCATTCCAGAGACATGTGCCGACGTAGGTAAGGAGTACTGGGCACAGGCACTCTAAATGAGTGACGTGTGGGGACAGATGGTGTGCAAAGGAGGCATGCTAGGGAGAATAAGATGCTAATGGAGGATTTGAAAGGTGGAGCGGTAGAAGCCAGCCAACCACCTGTCATCCGTGATTCTATAGAGGAGGAAGGCAGTTGTCACTTGAACATTCTGAAGCTAGTCCCCACCCTGCTAGGGTTGGAAGAAGCCCGTCTGTCTTCAGAAACATCAGGGCGCAACTAGGGACAGTTTGCAAAGCTTGCATTATTAATGGAGGTTGACAGCTGGCTGACATCCACTCCCTGGACAGGTGACTGGATACCTTTTCCAACCAGGGGGGCAATGGCTACTCTGAACATTCTACCCAGAAGACCTTGAGCCTCTCCTCAATTATGATCTTGCTCATGAAATATCCCACCCCCCTAACATTCTGGCACTGTGGAAACATACCAATTTGAGGGTCAGTATGCATCTTTTTTTTTTTATTCAGGTAAAACTAGATGAGTGTTTTAATAAGTTCAAGTTGGAGTACAAGAACCCTCCTTCCACTATGCTGGAAATGCCAGGATATTCTCAGAACACACTGAAGATAAAAACAGCCTTCCCCACTTTCTCCTTTACTAGTTTTATTTGCCCTCTTTAATGGGGCTTCTAGAATGTAAGTGTTCTCTGAGAGACTTGCCTGCAATGAGGCCTACCAATTCCAGACTGAAACCATCAGCGTGTGCCACAATAACCCTTCCTTCTTTTTAAGTTGTTTTAATGTAGCTATTTGTATAGCAATGGGAATATGATCAACACGACAAAAGCATCTCTCTAGGACTTCGCCTCAGTTAGATGCAAAGGGTTTGGGTGTTGTCTCTGCAGGTTTGCTTCAAGGACTTCTGGGTTCTTCACAAAGAGGCAGGTCCGTTGGCACTGTGGAAGGTGATGGTGAGTGAATGCCCTGGCTGCCAAGCTTTGGATTCTAAATCACAGAGTCACAGAGACATGTCTAAGTAGAAGCTCCAGTGGCTTGGCTGATGTTCAGGGGTGTCCAGCCCTTGTCACTCAGGTGAAAAATGCTTTGGGGTTTTAGGTTCCACCTAGGATGCAGCTATCCCCTAAATAGGGTTGGATGTAGTGAGCTAAGATTGTTCCACTTGAGAGGAGGCTGCCTAAGATGGGGCAGGAGAATGGGATCTCAACTCAACAGGGTAGTCATGAAGGCAATAGGAATGAAGTGAAACTCTGAGCCCCGAAGTTAGATGAACTGAACTCTACAGCTCTGTGTGTGTGTGTGCCCGGGGACACTGAGACTCCTTGTCTGGATGAGAATGAGGTTTCTAAATTTAATTTCCCTCAGCACAGGCCCTGGGCAGGCTCAGACCCACAGCTAAGGGGAGCAGGACCAGTGAGGCTCGGCAGCTCGACTCTGGATGACTTTCAGGGCCGCTCCCTCTCCTTACTCCTCCAGCCGCTCATCTCTGTTCGTTTCTCAGGGTCTTCACAGTCACTGTCGCTCAGGGTTGATTCTCATGTGACCTATCATGCCCTCTCCCTCTGGTCCCACTGGTTACTCCTCTCCTGTGAGCAAGCCCTGCTCAGTTTGGCTGTGCTCTGAGTCTTTATTCATAGTCTCTGTTTTTCTGAAATTGGTTTCCTTCCAGATCTCCCCCAGCTGCATGGCTTCAAGGTAGTGTGAAGTTCCCTCTCTTCCTTAAAGCCTCTTCTAACTGCTGTAGTTGACTGACCATTTCACTACACCCCCGAGTGATTACAGTGTACCTTAACATTGAAAGCTTGATTCCACCCTGCCTCTGATTGTCCGCTCTTGTTTGATGCGGCCTTTCTCAACCCACTCAATTCAAAAAGTATTTATTGAATGCTGGTAATGGGCCAGGCGCATCATGCTGGAGACAAGCACAAGACAGTCGCTGCAAACGCAGAAATAGCACCTACTCAGTACAGGGCAATTTTCACCTTCACACGGGACTCTCAGCTGTCAGCACAGCGTGCCCATGCTAGCGCCCTCTCAGCCCTGAGTCCTCATGGAGCGTCTTGAGAAATTCCCGGCCCACTCCTCTGTTGCCTGTGGTGGCCCCTTGTGCAGAGCTGCCTCACCTGTCATTGTGCTGCGGTCATCTTCCGCTGGCTGCCTGAGCCCTGTCTTCACAGCCGCTGACTACAACCACACTGAGTGGGCAGTCGGTCCCAGGGTTTGCTCCACTGGTTGTGACCACACATTCACCTTCAATTCTGTGATCAAAGTGGGGCCAACCAGGGTTCTTTTTTTTTTTTTTTTAATTATTTATTTATTTATTTATTTATTTGAGAGCGACAGACACACAGAGAGAAAGACAGATAGAGGGAGAGAGAGAGAATGGGCGCGCCAGGGCTTCCAGCCTCTGCAAACGAACTCCAGACGTGTGTGCCCCCTTGTGCATCTGGCTCACGTGGGACCTGGGGAACCGAGCCTCGAACCGGGGTCCTTAGGCTTCACAGGCAAGCGCTTAAGTGCTAAGCCATCTCTCCAGCCCCTTTTTTTAAAAATTTTTATTTATTTATTTGAGAGCGACAGACACACAGAGAGAAAGACAGATAGAGGGAGAGAGAGAGAATGGACGCGCCAGGGCTTCCAGCCTCTGCAAACGAACTCCAGACGCGTGCGCCCCCTTGTGCATCTGGCTAACGTGGGACCTGGGGAACCAAGCCTCGAACCGGGGTCCTTAGGCTTCACAGGCAAGCGCTTAACCGCTAAGCCATCTCTCCAGCCCGAGGGTTCCTTTTTTGATGCTTGTACCTTGGACCAAAAGTTGAGTGACTCTGGGACATGCAGAGGTCCAGATCCAGAGGAGAAGGGGAATTGTGTTGGAGTGGTTATTTTCTGCCACATACATACAGAAGTGGAGAGAGGAGGGGGGGGAGAGAGGAAGAGGAGGAGGAGTACAGAGGAAGAAGAGAAAGACAGAAAAGAGAGGAAGGAGGAGGAGACGAGAAAAAAGAGAAGGAGAAGAGAGCTAAGCAAATACAGAGACTGGAAGAGAGGAGACAAAAGAGGGACCAGGACAGAGGAGAGAGGAAGAAGAGGAGAGGAGAAGGGAAAGGAGGCAAGAAGAGGTGAGGAGAAGAGAATGGAGGAGAGAAGGGAGGAGGGGAAAGGAGAAGAGATTAGAAATATGGAGGAAGCATCACTAGTTCCATCCATAACAGAAATTCAGTTCTGGATTCCAGCCCACATGAGGGCTGGCGGTATTTCTTGCCCTTGAAACACATGCCACTATGTTTTGGAGTTAATGAACTTTAGCTTAAATGGTCACTATTGCCAGAAACCACATAACGCCTGACCAAGTCACACTATGAGAGGTATTACCCTATCATTTCACACATCAAAAAGTCCCACTGTCAGTGGGTAGAACTGCAAATGGAAATCAGGTGTTTGGGTCCTAATACCCTTCTCTATTCTCAAAAACTAACACAGAGTTGGACACATAGTAGGGCTTCAGTTAATATTCATTAACTGAGTGTTTATTAGATTGCATCTCTGGTGAAATGGTCTTGGCTGTTTCCTCCCTTATTCTCCTCACTTTTACCGGATGTCCCCTGACTATTCCTTTAGTCATTTCCCCTGCTCAGGATCATCTTTCACTCAAGAAAAAGCAACCCCCATCATGTGGTGGAAAGGCTCCCTGGAGAGCAGGCCACCATTCCCACTCTGCTTGGGGGTTGCTAGGATCTTAGCTCCTCAACAGTCTCCCAAGATGCTCTCTTTCCATCATTGGATAACTGGGGTGGGCAGCTCATGGCAGCTGGGGCCCCGCCCCTCCAGAATCATTCATCAAGAGAACAGCAGTGGTATGTGTACTCTTGGCAGTTTATTATGCTTTCTTTAGTCATAATAAGAGAAGCTGTGGGTACGCAAGGCATCATCCACTCCTGTCACTTCTAACAAAATATCCCAGAACAGCAGGGCCACAAGGACAAGGAGAGACCCTTCTCCATCCCAAATAGCATAGACTCCTTAAAAAAAAAATAAAAGAAAAGAAGCAATTTAAGCAGTTTAGCTTCCCGTGGTGAGTTGGCAGGCAGGCTTCTCATCTCACAGATGCCTTCAGGTGAAGGTGCTCTCGTAAGTAAGAAAGTGGGGAGAAGATAGCACAGCTCGCCAGAGGCAGGGAGGAGCTTTGAGCGTGGGGTCTGGAGCTACAGACTGGTGGAGGCAGGGTGCCAGAGACGGTGTGGTAGGATGAATGAGACGGGGGCCGCTCGTTCGGCGCAGACATGCATGCCATGAACCCACAGCTTGCAGGGATACCCTTTGATGACAACTGTGAAGGGAAGAATTTAATTATCTTCATTTCATATCGTCATTTACCCTTAGTTAGTAAAAGGATGTTGGAATGACTATGACATAATGTGAGCAATTTGTCTTTGAGAGCCTATGTCCAAATAAAGGCATGGCCCCAGAGAAGTCTGTATCCTTATAAATGAAGGATTTGTTCTTTTGACTTCTTCAGAAGAAATGCCAGGCAGGAGTCCTGGAGCTGGGCTGTTTGGCTTGGAACTGTGGTTCCTCTACTTGTTAATACGTGCCCTGAGCAAATGATGCAGTGTCCTTGGGTCTCAGTTTCTCCACCACTAATCAGAATGATAGGAGCCCCAGCCTGATAAAATTGTTATGGGTGTTAAATTAGTTGATACTGGAACTGGGGAGATGGCTCAGTCGGTAAGACACTTACTATACAAGCATGAAGACCTGAGTTCAGATCTCCAGCACCCACATAAATTCCAAGTGCATGTGGAAGGCAGCATGCATTCCTAGTTCTTGAGAAGCAAAAAGACAGGCAGATCTCTGGAGCAGGCTGGTGAGCTAGACTGAGTCAAATCAGTGAGCTCTGGGTTCAAGTGAGAAGTCTTACTTCAGTAAATAAGAGGAAGAGTCTCTGGCTCCCATTATCCTTCCCCCCAGATGCCGCAAACTTCCCATCCTCAAGCTGCATCTTCTTCCTCATAACATCTCATTTTGTTAATCTCCATAAAATTCACCACTAGTCTATTTGCATTTTTAAAAAAAATGCATTGTCTTTTACAGAGGCCATAAACTCTGTGAGGGCAGGAGACAGGTCTGTTGTATTCATCCTTGCCTAACTAACTAACAATGAGCGAATGGACTGCCACTCAGTAGGCACTCAGTAAACACCACTGAACAAGAACATGTCTCTGAAAGTAAACAGAAAGTTGTAATATCTTCTGAAGTCCCATAAGCAATAAGAAGGGAAAAAAGTGAGAGTTGGCATCAGTTTGGGGACAGACTTCTCTGAGGAGGTGGTATGTAAGCCGGATGTAGAAGGGGAGGGTGAGTGTGTCACATGGAGAAGGAATGAGCCTGCTTCACCTATGTGGAAAAGCATGCCACAGTGAACAGAGAAGGCAGAGGGAGGCTGGATAAGGGAAGAGCAGGACCCGAAACCTGGTATCCTTGGTTACAGGTCTGGTCTTGAGCCAGACCCAGAGCGAAGGCCCGCGGGGAAGGTTATCATTCCCCACCCGGGACTGAGACATCATGTTGCAAACTGCTCTCTAAGGGCCCCTTTGAAGGAGAGTGAATAAAAGAAAACCTGCTTTCCTTCCTCGTCCCAAGGAAAAGAGAAAGTCACTTTGACTGGGGACCTCTGCTGCGTGTACAGATGTGTACATCTTTCAGGGTTCAGGTGTGCCCATGCCCATATCCCAGCTCCGGCATGGGCAGCACTGAGCCAGGGAAGATCAGCCAATCCAGTCCTTGGCGGAGCAGCACCTCCCAGCTTTCACCCTCCCAAAGGCCACGTTCTTTTCCTCATGGTCCAGGGGAGATGCTGGCTATCATCCAGTACTCCTAAAAACAGAGTGAGGGGCATGAAGATGGGCTGGGGGGGGAGTAGTATCTGGAACATTCTGGAATATTTATGCTCATATTTTTGGCCAGACTTGGGCCTATGGCCATATCTGTCTAGAAAATGAGGCTGAGAAATGGGCTTTTATGTCTGAGGATCATGTGCCCAACTACAATTCAGGGCTCTAAGGAGAACCAAAACAGATTTGAGGGTAGGCAACCACTGATCTCTACTCACATCAAATACTGCTTTGCACAACTCCAGCTTGCCCTTGCCCTTGGCGTGTGAGATGAAATCATTACCTCATTGGAAGTCGGGGTACTCTCAGGGCAGCTAAGACTCACTCAGCAGTGGAATACCACACCATGCTAATCACTCAGAAAGTTTAAGGGTGAGCCGGGCATGGTAGCACGTGCCTGCAGAGTCAGAGATAGGAGGGTTGCCCTGAGTTGGAGGCTACCCTGAGACCACATAGTGAATTCTAGGTCAGCCTGAGCTAGAGTCAGACCCTTCCACAGAAAACAGACAAACAAAAAAAGTTTAAGGGTGAAGAATCCTATATCCCAATAAAATGTTACATGCTATACTATAGTGCTAAGTGCTTGAATACATATTTCTCTAGCATAGTCAGGATCACTATAGCCCCATTCATTTGCCTGACCTGGCTGATCCTCTCACTTTCCTTACAGGCCTCTGTGGAACCATGGGCATGCCCTGTTTGCAGGCAATTTTCAACTCTTTCTGCCTGGAACAACAAGATTGTCAACAGACCTTTAGCACTTTCTATATATCACATTCTAACTGCTCAAGTCTTCCAACAGCATTTCTGACTTATTGCTTTTCTAAATCAAAAGTTTTAAACCCAATTTCTGCCAATTTTTCACAATTACTGAGCTTTTTTATTAGGTCTTGTAGGGAGCCAAGACCACCTGGCACCTTAGGCATTTTCAATGAATGAGATGAGTAGAAAGGATATGAAGAACTTAGCACAGCACCTGGTCTGTAATAAATTTTCAATAAGCTTTAGCTATTATTATTTTCTCAAAATGTGTTCTGCTTCAGTGACAACATCACTGTATCAACTACTTCTCTTGTTGCTATGAATATCTGACCAGAACGACTGTAGCAGTTACTTTCGCAAGCTTATGGAAGGAAAGGGTTTATTATGGCTTATAGTTCAAGGAGACATTTCTATCATGGCAGGGAAAATGTGGCAGGAGCAGAATGCCAAGAGTCCATCTCTGCAGCAGCAAGGAGAAACTAGAGTGAGCTAAGTGCAGCAAACGGGGCTTGTCCCCAGAGACACATCTGTTCCAGCAAGGCTCTGCCTCCCAGAAGCTCTACAGGCTGGGGATTAAGAATGAGGCTTAATCACAAACCCATGAGGCCATGGGGGGCGGACGTCAGGAGTTTTACACTAAAGCCGTCATAGCAACTTAAGGAAGGCAAGAGTTTATTTTGACACACAGTTCCAGAGCATAGAGTCCATTCGGGTAGGGATGGCATGGCAGGCTGGAATAGGATCAGATCTGGGCACATTGCCCTAGAGTCAGAGAGAAGAGGATGAACCGTAAGTGAGGCCAGATGACAAAAACCTTAGGGCTGTCCCCAGTGACCCACTTCCCCCAACAAGGCCCGTGGAAGACATTTCCGCAGCAACCGCTTTGACATATGTTTTTTTTTTTAATTTTATTTATTTATTTATTTGAGAGCGACAGACACAGACAGAAAGACAGATAGAGAGAGAGAGAGAGAATGGGCGCGCCAGGGCTTCCAGCCTCTGCAAACGAACTCCAGACGCGTGCGCCCCCTTGTGCATCTGGCTAACGTGGGACCTGGGGAACCGAGCCTCGAACCGGGGTCCTTAGGCTACACAGGCAAGAGCTTAACCGCTCAGCCATCTCTCCAGCCCCGCTTTGACATATGTTTTAAATAACAGGTTGGGCTCATGTTGTTGGCAATTCCCACTTTGTAACTAATAAAGTGCAATTTGTTTCTAACTTAAATTCTTCACCAAGTGATTTGTCTCGATTCTCACATTCTGCTGTTCTGTTTATCATAGCACCAAAAGAGGTAACAGTCTCCCTTTTTACACCTGCCAATTCTCCAAAGTTTCAGAACTTCCCTACCAGCACCCTGAACTACTGAGTTATAACTATCAAACAAAGCCGAAGCATCAGCTCTTTCCTCCCCTCCTCATTATTAGTTTGGTTCCTCGGTAATCTGCATGGAGATTCCTCTTCACATTGTCACAGAAAGTGCACTCAGTCTACTTTCCCACCCTTAAGATGTACTTGCCACCACTGACAACATCAACAAAACCCTGTCATGTATCAGGCACCCAATAAGTAGTAACTGCTATCCTCATTCTGTAATTGTTGATAATGACACTTTACATATTTATTGAGCACATATAACACGCCACTCCAGATTACATGGTTTATACACAAGATACTGTTTAATTTTACCAACAGTCCTATAAGCTAGATCCCATTAGCTCAGTTTTTTAAAGCACAGATCTGGGTTCTCAGGACAACACAGTCTGAGGGAATTCTTGCTTACTGACATCTTATTAAGTGGAAGAGCAAGATCCCAGGGAAAGATACATGAAGGGAAAAGGAGCCAGGACACAGGGGAGGAAAGAGCTTCTGGAATATTCTAAACATTTGTCCTTGAAAACTCATTGGCCAGATCTACACCTACAAATAGGATAGGATGTGACTCGGTTCCAAGGTGACCTATGACTGTGGTGGCCACAACCTGGAAGGAAAGTGTGGTGGGTTCTCTGTCACACAGGACACCACTGGCATGACCATGTACGGCCTCCACAACTCCAGCTGCATGGAATGGAGAGAGCAGCAACCCAGAGGCTTCCTCAGCTAGTTCTTCATCGTACAGTGCAAGTTTGTGTTTGCACAAAGGTTTCCTTCACTTGCATTTAAGTCAGGTTGAACTATAGCTCAAAGCTGGTCTTACCAAAGGTACTATATTAGTTACTCTTGCTTTACTGTGACCAAAATTCCTAAGAGAAACTACTTAAGGAAGGAAGGGTTTATTTTCAATCAGGGTTTCAGAGGGCTCAATCCATACTTGCTTGGTCCCCAGCATTTGGGCAGAACACTGTGGTTTACCAGAGTGTGTGACAAAGGAAGTTCTTCACTTCTTGGTGGATAGGAAGCAGAAAGGGCCAGGGATAAGTTACCCTGTATTAAGGATCTACTTTCTTCAGCTAGCTCCCACTGCTCAAAGTTTCCATGACCTTCTCAGACAGAGCCACTGGTTGGGGACTAAGTTTTCAAACATGAGGCTGTGGGGGATAACTCAGATTGAAATTGTAATCCATGCTGTCCCTTATGATGGTTTGAATGTGGAGTGCCCCCACAGCCTCATGTGTTTGTGATTAGGCCTCAGACTTGATCCTCTAGTGGTGAAGCCTTTAAGAGATGGGTCCTCACTGGAGGAGGTGGGTCACTGTGTGTGGACCTTGAGATTAACGGTCCAGTACCACTGGGTGTTCAGTAGCTCGCTCTTGCTGCTTCCTCGCTGCTGATGAGAACGTGTGATGTCCTGCTCTCTTCTCCTGCCATGCTTTCCCTGCCATAGTGACGCTCCCCTTGAAAGTATAAGCAGAAAATGAATTCTTTCCTCCTATAAGCTGTACCTGGTTAGGGCTTTTGTTCCAGCAATGAGAAGGTAAGTACAACACCTCTCTCTACAATCCCAGTTAAATTATGCAACTACAATCCCAGTTAAATTATGCAACCTCTCTGGATAGCTGATGTGCATGCCCAAGCCTTGTTGTGTCTGGTTGAGTGAGACCTGGATGCTATAGTTCTGTGGCTCCCACCATATCATGTGCAATGAGGGCCCTTGCCCTGATTTGGTCAGTGTACAGCATGTGGGGTCAAGAATGGTAGCCAGCTGCAGCGATAAGGTAACACTCCTCTGATGGAAAAGCAAATTAAGTGACCCAGATTGAGAGACCTCCGGGGCCCATCGAATCTGGAAGAGTACAAAAAGGGAGGACACCCAGCTCACTGAAGGGATGTGCCTTAGCATTCAAACCCAAGCCAGCCTGATGTCAAAGCACTTTTGTCTTTCTATGATATATCAGACGCTGCACTGGAGAGACGTTAAGCAAGCTGAGAGGGAGAGCCATGGCTTCCTTAGCTATCTGGCTCAAGGCCATGAGCAGATAAATGCTTATGAAGCTGTCATAGGTGATTGATCAGGCGACAGAAGTGCCCAGAGTCCTCTGTTCCTTTTCCATCTGCTAAGAATAGATACTTTCAGAGGAGGTGCTCCATCACAGTTAGAAGTCTCCCTAAGGTCTTCTGGGGCTGTCGTTACTCACCCCAAAGGATAAGTGTCAAGCATAGCAAGAGTAGGCAGGGAGAACACGAGTGAGCAGTGCTCTGTCCTCCCCTCTGTCTACTGCACAGGTAGTGATGATGAAACTAAGTAGGTCCATTTGCTTGAAGGGTTGGGAGGATGTGACACATATTCCATAGGAAGACATTTGTGAATACACAGCAACAAGGTCAATAATCCAAGAAGTAAAACCCAACAGCTGTGCCCACTGAGGCCTATATACCAGAAGATGCAACTCATTCCAGGTGGGTCTCAATTTAAGAAAGACCATCTTTGAGGTTGGAGAGGAGATGGCTCAGCAGTTAAGTGTGCTTTCTATAATCAAAAGAGTTTGAGGAGCCTGAGACATCCCTAGTTCAAATCTCCAACACTCACATAAAATGTGGGGCATGGGGCTGGAGAGATGGTATAGTGGTTAAGCGCTTGCCTGTGAAGCCTAAGGACCCTGGTTCGAGGCTCAGTTCCCCAGGACCCACGTTAGCCAGATGCACAAGGGGGTGCACGCATCTGGAGTTCGTTTGCAGTGGCTGGAAGCCCTGGCGCGCCCGTTCTCAATCTCTCTCTCTCTGTCTCTGTCTCTTTCTCTCTCTCTCTCTGTCACTCTCAAATAAATAAATAAATAAAAATAAATAATAAAAAAAGAATCTGAATTCTTAAAAGAAAAAAAGTGGGGCATGCCAGTGCATGCCTGTGACCCCAGTCCCTCAGGGGAGAAGACATCTAGGAATCAGCAGAGAATGTGAAAAAAAAATGACAATTGTTAAGAGACTCTGGTTCAAAACTTGAATGGTTGGACGAGGGACAGAAGAATGAGCAACAGAACAGGACATCCGACACCTAGCACCCGATGTTCCACTCTAGCCACCACAGGCCACCTTACGTGATTGCACCCTGCTGCAGAGGTATGCCCTGGTCACTGCAAGGGCACATACATGTGGATATTCCAATACGTGTGTGTATGTGTGCGCACACACACACAGCACCACCACATTACACACACACAGCAACCAAAAGAAAGTCCATCATTCACCATGAGCTTCCCACATTTGTCTTTCCTCCTATTACAAAAACCTGAATGGACCTCACTCCTCTCCGAGGCCACCCCAGCTTTCCATCCCACCCCTCCTGCTTTCTTCCCATCTACTATTCTCCTGGCATCTCTCACATCCTCCGTGTCTTCCTTGTGCCTCTTAGCTAACAGACATGCTCAGGTTAATCCATATTCAAGATGGCATTTGCCAATTTCTCTTCTATCTACACTCCATTTTCTGTTTCCTAAATGAACATGGATGGCATTTCAATCACAGGCAGAGGTCCTATCTCAGCACTGCTTGCTCTCACCACTGTACCACATTGCTTTCTGCAGTCAGCCTTTATAATTTTGAAGAAAATATTACTATCCTCTGCTCCCTTCCTGTGTATTTGTGGGTAGTGTGCAAGCATGCATAGGCTGTGTATGCATGCTTGTATGCCTGTGGATGCACTTGTGTGCAGTTGCATAGAGGCCAGATATTGAGTCTAGGTGTCCTCTTTGATGGCTCTCCACCTTATTTATTAAGATTAAGGTCTTTCATTTGCATCCAGAGCTTGCCAACTCACCTAGTCTAGCTAGCCAGTTTGCCCCTGGGAATACCCTTTCTTGGCACTCCTAGGGTGGGGATTACTCCTCCATGCACATCCAGCATTTACGTGGATGCCTGGATCTGAACTCCAGTCCTCACATGGGCATGGCAAGTACTTTGTACACTGAGCCATCTGCCCTGTCTCCATGTTTACTTCTTTTGGTCATCACTCCTACCAGAGAACCACTTCTTTGCCCAGCTCAGCTACTCATTAACTCAAAAGATATGACCTTGGCCTAAGGCAATGGGTGACAGGTCTTGGGCTGGGTGTATGAGCCTTTTGTGGACTGTTGAGGAAATTCTTTCCCATCAATCTTAGATTTCAACCGGAAAGAATGAAGGCCTTGAGTTCCCGGGATCTATCATAAGGGGACACAGCTTGTCTGGAAATGGAGCCAGCTCTGAGGAAGTGGAGCTGAGGGACAAAGGGAAAGACTATCTACCCCCAGTGACATCACTGGAGTGCCTGTATCACGCCACAACAGATGACATCTCTGTCTGCTAGCCCCGTGGTTCATCATTTTTCCTTAGGCCAAAGTAGGACTTAGGTTACTTTATAGCAGAAAGATTCCAACTGATGTAGAATTCTGATTTGTGAAATACTCCAGTCAAGAGCCTCTTATTTGTCGCCCTCCTCAGCAAGATGTCGCATGTGCACTGTGGCCCCAGCTTTAAATCCTAGCTCTACTACTTGTTCTTTATGTCCTGTAAACTTCCCTGAACCTCAGTCTCTTCACCTGTACAGGGCCTGCTCTGGAGTGTGTGTGTGTGTGTGTGTGTGTGTGTGTGTGTGTGATGGGCTCTGAAGTCACAGAGCAGTTCTTTGAGTGCTATTGGCAGATGGTCATATAAGTGGCATTGAAGGTGGGCCTGGGTTCATCCTCTCTGGAACCCATGGTGGACCAGTACTCACCCCTCACTCTTTCCAACACATGCTGAATATCAAGCGTTGGGGCATCTTAACAGGCACTCAAGACTGCCAGGCCTCCCAGATCTGGACCATCTCTTCCCAGAAACCCTCTGTTCCAAACCAGCGTCTGTCCTTGGCCTGTGATCTTCCACTGATGGTATCTCTTCCTCTCAGGCCCTGGGGACATTGATTCCTTCCTGCCCTTTGCTTTGAATTGTCTCTGCATAACACTAATCCTCACTTCCTTTCTTGGCTACCACATAGTCCCTGCCCTGGGCCCAATGACTGACTGAACAGTACCCTCGTGGTCATCCAGACCCATTTCTTCTTCTCCAATCTATTCACCTCTGAACAAATCTTTCCTAAATGTTTATTTTGTTGCATGTGTGTATATGTATGTGTGTATATGGGTGAGCCTATGCCAGTGTGCCATGGTATGTGTGTGGAGGTCAAAGAGGTGGTTTATGCCCCACCTTCTTTGAGACAGGGTCTCTTGCTGCTGCCCCATGCATTTGGTATTCTCCTGGCTCTGGTTTTCATTGTTGCAGGCGCCCTGGATCACAGAGGCCTGCACCAGTTTGACTATGGCTTTATGTGGTTGCTGGTGAATTGAACTAGGGATAGCAGGCTTTGCAAGCAAGCACCTCTAAGCCACTGAGCCATCTCCCCAGCCCCTGAAGAAATCTTTGTAATGCAAAGGATCTCATAATAAGCTTTTCCCCAAACTCCTCTGATTCCCACAGAATATAATAAACATAATCCAACGACTTATTATGGCATCTTTTCTGTGTTAGGCATTGGGCTAAGCACTGCGAGGAAGACAGAATGGGGATGGATATACTTTCTGAGCTCCGGGCCTTATGGTACAGCTTTCTTCCACTCATTTCCCCATTAGCCTTCTATATTGCTCTCTTCTGCCTTGTGTTTATGTCAGTAAGGTTGGACTGCATGCCTGGCCTTGATCTCGCTCTCATGCTTGCTTCCTTGCCCTGGCATACTCCTATCTCCAATTCTGCGAACCCTCAGTAGCTTGTCTCAGATGATTTCTGCTCCTAAATCTCTGCCTGGGCACTGGTCACCTATAGTTAGTCATTATCTTTTCAACTTCTGATCTAAAACATCTCAGATGAAGCCACCTGGCATTTCCCACTTTCAAGATATGATTTATGCAGCTTTTCTTCCCAACTAAATATAGTTTTATTTATCTTTGGATACACAACAAGTAGGAAACTCTTTCTTCATTGGAACCTGTAAGATTTTATGTAAGATTATTCAAGGAAAGATTCTTTAGGCCATGTCCCGTAGAGAGACACTGAACTGGCTTACTTTTCAGGGGAACAGTTTATTAGTGTAGTGTTAGTAATCGGGGCAGAGCATGGCTGGGTTGTAAGGCCAAAGAGAGGGGAACACAGAGAGATATGCCTTTTAATAAGATTTCTGAGGAAGGGGAAAGTGCCCACACTCCATGTTAGGTGGGGTGGAGTGGGAGCTCAGAGAGTTACTAGCTCAGACCCAAGGTCACATGTCAAGTGGCCTTGGGTGTCCCTGGCATCAGGGAGTTAGTTTTGCTTTCTGTTTGTCGATGGGCCAAGGGAAGGATGGGGTGGGGGTTGAGGCTGCTTCTCCTGCAGCTCACAATAGCAGCAGGGTAGGAGGAAAAATTATGGAAGACAGACACATTGCTGCAGATGGGCATGGCTCCCTTCATTCAGTATGGCGGAGTTAGTGTAATATTAGAACCAAGTATCCATTTATCTATATAAAGCTATATACCATTTGAGGCTAATATTTTTTTGTACTAAAGAAGAGTTATTTGCCTATAAAATTTGGAAAAAAAAACCCACGTTCCTTAGGTTCTTTTAAATGCAACTTCTGGTTCATTTTAACTTGTTTATGGATCATCAGCGATCAGCCTGGAGAATTGTGGATGGAAAGAACTCAAACAACAAGCAAAAAATGTGAAATTATGAGAACCCGCTAATGATTTCCTAGAAGGAGGATAGAGGAGGCTGTCACTGGCTATGGGAACTCTGATGGAGCAGAAATCTGTTTCCAGAAATGAGATTCAGGCACAGTGTTTGTAAAAGCTGTGTCAGAAGTAAGAGATCGATGCCTCCATGGGCAAAGTTCTTGGGGAGACCCCGTACAAAGAGGGCCATGTCTGGGGCAAGATTTTGGTCGTCTAGGGTTCTCCAGAGCATCAAGGGACCAAACAGGGCCCTGAATGGCAATTAAGGGTGGGTCCAGGGACTGTTTTCTCATAACCTGGGAGGGGGAAGCTGCAAGTAAAAAACAGTGTTATGCACTTTCCATGGCACTGTCCTAGGGCTGGAGATGGAACCTAGGGCCTTGCACATGCTAAGCAAATGTTTAATCACTGAGCTGTATTCACTGCCTCATCCCCATATTAACATTTTGAAGGAAATATTAGAGTTTATTTTTTATTTTATTTTATTTTGATTCACTTTATTTGTTTATTTTTAAGCAGAGAGAGAGTGAGAGAGTAAGAAAGAGAGAGAGAGGGATAAAGAGAAAAGTCAAATGGAGAAAGAATGGGCACACCAGGGCCTCCAGCCACTGCAAACAAACTCCAGATGCATGCATCCCCTTGTGCATTTGGCTTCTGTGGATACTGGGGAATCAAACCTGGGTCCTTTGGTTTCACAGGCAAACACCTTAACCGTAACTGCTAAGCCATCTCTCCAGCCCCTATTTTGATATTTTTGAGACAGGTTCTCACTATAAGCCCAAGCCTGGAAATCATTCTGTAACCCATGCTGATTACACACTCTTAACAATCCTAACTCAGGCTCCTAAGGGCTGGGATTGTAGGTGTGAACCACCATGTCCAGCTACTCATGAATTCTTGCTTCTACATTTTTCTGCATATTTGTTCCAGGCCCCTCTCAGCAAGCAGCCTCTTAAGGCTATTATGGCAGCCCTCAAAACAGCTAGCTTCCCTCCCTAGTTCACTTGAAATTGCAAAGAATCTGATAAGCTGGCTTGAGCAAGAATCTACTACATCAAATCGAGAGTGGCTGGGGGACAACACTGAAGGATGCAGAGGGCTTTGCCCTCCGGAAGAGAATATTTATGGGAAGAAAATGAATGGTATCTCTAGAGCATGAGCCTTCTTCCCAGAAGTAAGTTAAACAGATGAGCCCTGTAAAAATGTCTGTTAAAACGATGGGAAGGCATTTTCTATTTGTTTGTTTATTTTTGAGATACAGTCTCACTGAAAAATAAAGAAAAAACAAAAGCCTGAGCACATTGTAGTTCTATGCGGACCATGGTACTTGCCTTGATGCTAAGCGAGTCAGCTACTAGGAATCTAAACCACACCCCATCACCACCACCTCACATCCAAACACACCCAATCATCCCCTCACTTCACGTCCCACCTCACCCCATAACCCCCCACCTCACGTCCCACCTCACCCCATCACCCCCACCTCACGTCCCACCTCACCCCATCACCCCCACCTCACGTCCCACCTCACCCCATCACCCCCACCTCACGTCCCACCTCACCCCATCACCCCCTCCACCCCAGAAGCAGGGAAGCAGCCCTTTGGTGCCTCCCTCCATCCAAAGGCAATGCTGCAAATGGCCCGGTGCAACCGGTGCTGGGGTTGCTGGTTGCTGCTACCAGGGATGGAAACCCTGTCGGGCATGCACTCCGGTGCGTCCAGGGCCACTTTGCACCATCGGAGCTCTCATCTCGCAGGTAGGGACATGGGGCCTTGTTGGGCAGGAACTTGACTAATGCAACACAGCAAGGTTAATGGACTCTGCCCGGTTTCATTCCTGCAGGGAGAGGACAACTCTATGACATCGTGTTCCGTTTGCCAGTACCAGGGTGTCCTTCACATCAACAAATACTCTGAGCCTTGGCTTCCTACTTTGTAAACTGACAATTAATTTCCCTTCTTTTATCCCTTCCCCTTCCCTCCCTTCTCCTTCCTTTCTTCCTTCATTTTTTTTTTCTCCCTTTGTAAGGGAACCAGTTCATTTTCTTTTCCCAGAACATTTGTGATTTCAACACAGGAAGTCCTTCATGCTGGGACCCCCTTTGTCCCTGGTTCCCCTTCTCTGCTCAGGGACACAGCCCGATTGATCTGCTCTCTGCACTTTAGAGCCAGCCCAGCAGTTATTCAGTCACGAGATCCATGTCCTTTTGGAAACAGCACCCCAACTCTCTAAAGAGCAGACAGACCTGCACACACTTGATGAGTCAATAAGTAAGGCACACCCTGAAAACAGGAATGAAGCTCCAGGCTCTAAAGGAGGCCTCTTATAAATATTTTGTCATCGTATCCATAAGCAATAGCGATACATCTCCCCCATTTTCACATGGGCAAATGGACACACTACTTTGTTCACTAAGCTTCCTCAAAATCACAGTAATCGTCAAAGACAAAATCTATCACCTAAAGCCTAGAGTCCTAATGCTCATGTGCCCTCCCTTGAAATGTCAGCATGTCCTGAGTGACAGGGTCAGGATTTTAGGTGGGGTGCAGCTTGGGGACAGAGTCTTCTTCCTCATGCAAACCACACTTGGAGCCTGAGTGGATGGAGTGCACTTCGCACTCGAGCTCTGAGTCCTCAAGCAGGTCCCGAAGTTCTTTCACCTGAGACTGGATCCCTTATTCTGAATGGAAACTGATTGGCTCATGGTCCTGGGGTGATCACATCATCTGGCGGGAGCTACATCACCAGATGGTGGACAGCAGAAGGGTAGAAAAGCACACTTGAATGAGAGACAAGGAGATGGACTCTTACAAGGAACTCTCTCTGGCGATGAAAGTCAAAGCCTTCATCCATTTCTTCTGCTTGCCATGGCCTCATCACCTCTCCATGGTGTTGCCTTGGTGACGAAGTTCCAAGCCAGCTGTTTAGTGAACACATTCAAAGAGAACATGAAGTGTCTAACCAGAGTCATCTACCAGCAGAAGTTGGAAACTGGGTTGTCCTTTTGAGCCGAGAGAGAAAATGGAACCCATTTCTCTCCAACCTTCAGGTCCATTGGTAGGCGACAGGCTGATGAACGAGGATGGTGCCTGAGAAATATTCCCAGTTTCCAAGGCTGACTGGTCCATCCATCTAGCAAACCACATTTCTATGAAATTTATGGACTGGTATAATTGGAAAGAGCTTTATTTATCATCCAGTCCAAGAGACTCATTGCATGGTTGGGGAAATTGAGGCCCAGCTAGGATTAAACTTCTCAAAGTCACCCATGTTACTAAGGAAAAGACGAGGGTAATTCCCCCAAATATTAGACCCATGGCACTCTACAAAAGTGCACTGCTTCCTCTCATAGCTGAACTTTGAAGTTATTCATGAGCAAAGTGATTTTCAATTTCTATACTTCCCATCTCTGCAGAAGGAGCCTGGGAGGCCCAGAGCTCATGTATCTCTGGCTAGCATCGGTTAGAAAGGGAAGACTATAAAGTCTTTGGTTGCTGTGTTCCAAAACAAGCCAAAAATGGTCTGAAGCCACCAGTGTGAGGCTAGGCAGACAGTAGGTGGGAGGAGAGACACGTGATGGGCTGTCCCTGTGTCTTCAGCTTGGCTTAAGACAGGGAAAGGTTAGAATCCTACTTACCCCACTGTCTTTAACCCCAAAATGCCTGTCACCCAGCACTTACATGGCAGAAGATGGGGAGAAAGAGTCCAGGATGCACAGGCTCAGAGCTCCGCTTTGATGATGTGTGACCCTAAGTGGTCTGACCCCTCCCACTTCTGCATAACCCTTTAATCACTGTTTCTTCATTTGTTAAAGCACTGAAGGGGCTGGAGAGACGGCTTAGCGGTTAAGCACTTGCCTGTGAAGCCTAAGGACCCCGTTTTGAGGCTCGATTTCCCAGGACCCACTTTAGCCAGATGCACAAGGAGGGGGCACATGTATCTGGAGTTTGTTTGCAGTGGCTAGAGGCTACTGGTACACCCATTCTCTCTCTCTCTCTCTCTCTCTCTCTCTCTCTCTCTCTCTCTTCCTCTTTCTCTCTCTGTTGCTCTCAAATAAATAAGGTAAACAAAAAAATTTAATAAAAGCACTGAAGTTTGTGGGTCATGTAAGAGAACACATTCCCCAAATGCTTATCTCTCTCTCACACAGAGAGAGAAGAGAGAAAGAAAAAGAAGGAAGAAAAGAAAAAGAACGAGTAGACTCAAAGGTTCTAAGGAGATGTCTCATTCTGCCAAATACTTCCTGTACAAGCATGAGGACCTGTGTTTGGATCCCCAGCATTCATGTAGAAGTCAGGTACGATGGCATGTACATATAATGCCACTGTTGGGGCGGCAGAGACATGGGAAACCTCTGGAGCTTACTAGCCAACTAGTTTAGCCAAATCAGTGAGGTTCGGGTTCAATGAGAAAGCCTGTCTCAAAATATAAGATGGAGGCCTTGAGAAATGGCTTGGTGCGTAAGGCACTTGCCTGAAAAGCCAAAGGACCCAGGTTCAATTCCCCAGGACTCACATAAGCTGGATGCACAAGGTGGTGCATACATCTGGAGTTTGTTTGCAGTGGCTGGAGGCTCTGGTGTGCTCATTCATTCTCTCTCTTTCTCTCTCCCTGCCTCTTTCTCTCAAATAAATAAATAAATAATTTTAAAAAATAAATAAGATAGAGAGTAAAACTTGACACTATCCTCTGGTCTCCACACACAAGCAGGCACACATGAACACATGCATATATGTACACCACACACACACATAAACACACACAAATACACAATTATAAAAAGAAAAAAATGCTTATCACAGAGTCTTGTCTAGAATGCTGCTGTAAAACGACATTTGTGATGACTGTTTGTGGAGACATTGGGGTATGTGCCTCCTACATGCCGTATGATTATGGAGAATGGCTGATTTGATCCCCCTCTGATCCAGCTCTAGGTCATCTGAGGATAGCTAGAGCACCTGTGTTCTCTGTGACCTTTAGCTGTGGACTCAAGAGTCTCTCCCCATTTGCCTAGAACAGGGCTCTGTGACTCCTCTTCACCCGAGAAATTTTTATACAACTCTGTATATGCAGGTATATAAAATTGGTATACAAATCAAGCATTTACTGACAGTACATTTCAAAGAAATTTATTTTGAAACAATCCCTTGCTATATGTATATAACTATCATGAGTAAAGAAAGAAAGAAAATTTTCATACTAATGAGACGGATGTGCTTGTTTGTAATGAGATGGATGTGCTGCCTACCACAGTTCAATCCAAAGATACATTAATTTCCTACATCCTGAGGAATGGTGGTAGGAATATGCAGTAAAATTTCTGCAGTTCCTGACAGACGGTAGTCTCCAATGTGAGCCTAAGTGTTTCAGGCATTGTCCTTGGCACTGGGTGGTGTGATGGCATGCATGGTGCACAGTGTGCGGTGTATGATCTCAGCTGAGGTGGCAGAGAAGTCTCGCAATACAACACAGGTGATCCTTGTCATTTGCACTTTGGATGCATTAATTAATTATTGGTAAATGCATGCTCAAAGACCATTTATTATTCCCAAGCTTCTCATGGCCTCCACACTTAGTTACGGGACCCCATGTGGGGTCATGGCCCACTGTTTAAGAGATTTCTTTAGTTGAGTAGGATCTAGAACAGCACATGGATTGTGTTGGGTGTAGCAGGACCTGCATTCAGAACATATGACTATGGTTAGAGGGTGAAGGAAATGCAGGCAAACCACAGAACATTCACCTCGCATTTCCTTGACCTGGAACCTATCCAAAGTGCTGCAAGTCCAGTCTCCCCTTGCCGGACCTCTGCTTCCCTGTAGATGTGTAGGAAGGAGCCTAGTGTGGGCTGGAGAGCCATGGAGAATGATGTAATCTTTCCTCCCATCTTGCTTCTTAAAAGAGTCTAACTCAGTGCAGGCATGCTCACTAACCTGAAGACAGAGGAAGGAATGAGTGTGTCACTGAACAAAAGGTGTGCCTGGGCAAAGCTGTCCCTACCTCGGGCCAGCATGGTGCCCATCATTCTTCCTTATCCTTATGGAACCTAGACTCTTCAAGGCTATGAGGCTACCAAGACAGCGCCACCTAGAATAACCACTCACACATATGCCATGACAGACCCTCCTCATTCAGTAATCCCTCACCTCAGACATGGTGGGATGATTCACCTCCCCAGCTTCCCAACTTATATTACCTTATTCTCAACTGACAGAAGGCCAGCACCCGAAGGCAGCACTGTCTTCCTTCCCTCATTGGCCCCAGTCTGTGGGGATGATGTCTAAGGCCTTTCCAGGGTCAAAGAAGGTTAGGAGGCAGCTGACCCCAATCTGTGATGGTTTATATTTATTGTCAGTGTGACAGAGTCTGGAATCGCCTAGGAAATGAGCCTCGGGGTGTGGCTGGGAAGACTCAACTGTGGGTGACTGGGATCCCGGACTGGAAAGAAAGAAGAAATTTGGCTGAGCACCAACATTCCTCTCACTTGACTACCTGAGAGTGGGTGTAACATAATGAGCTGACTCATGCTCCTGAAGCCAAGCCCGTGGATTATCAACTCAAACTATAAGGAAATGAGCCCTTCCTCCCTTAAGATGATTTTTTCCTAGCAATGATAAAGGTAACAAATACAGTCACCATTGTCTTCTCCATTAACACCCCAGTGGCCAGGGTCTCTTCTACAAAGGAGGGCATACTTCATGCATGGAGGGTTCCTCAAGGCAAAGGATGTGACCCATGATATATTTCAGGCTCTGTATGCATAATACAGATCTCTTTCAGGGATGGCAGAATGTGACCCCAAATCACCAGAGGACCACAGCATTCAAATGATCATGGAGTTCCCTAATTCTGGCTTATGAGGCAATGGTGAAACTACGGAGACTTTGCCTCCCAAGCCTGAAGAACAGTGACTGGTCCTCTCAGGGGTGCCTGGTTCTGGTAGGGGAGGCCTCTTCTTCTTCTCATGAATGGGACCACATGGTCTCACCTGCAGCTCAGCCTGGCCCAGGATCCAACACACACTTCATTTCAGGTAGGCTGGGTGTGGAGCCCAGAACCACATTCGGAAGCCAAGCGTCAAGTTGCCCCCATAGCAGAGGCAGGTCCATTCTCGTGGTTTTGTTTTGAGCCATCCTTGCATAGCTTCTTCCAAATGCAATTATTAGGGGCCTCATTCCTAAGTCCCCTCAGAGATGGGCTGGGGCACAGGTTTGACCTTCCCTTGTCAACCCCTGGTGTGAAGTTCAGATCCACTGATATGACTGTAAAGACAGTCATTTTCCTCATCTGGCCCCATCTGAAAAGCCAGGGGTGGCCTTGTGGATCTCAGAACACTACCATGGCCATGGTAGGGGTCCAATTTGAACCTAAAATATCTTAAGGAGCTTCTAAATGTTTATGTGCTCTCTGAGGATATTTTTAGATGTTAAAAGTTCAAATTGCAATAAATTATTACCTAAACATGTGGCGTAATAACTTTTAACTCGGGTAGAACCCCACAGGTAATCACCTAATTCAAGGTGTTCTCAAACATTTTTAGGTGGTTGGGTACATGGGAAGTTTTGTCTTCTGTGCAAAAGCAGCAGTACTATTATTGAGTTCACTTGACAGGTGTGAAAAAAATGTCAACTGAAGGCTGGAGAGATGGCTTAGAGGTTAAGGTGCTTGCCTACAAAGCTTAAGGACCCAAATTTGACTTTCCAAGGAACCCACGTATGCCAGATGCACAAAGGTGAGGCAAGCGCTATGTCCACTAGGTGGTGAAAGTACCTAGAGTTCGATTTCAGTGGCTGAGGCCCTGGTGTGCCAATTTTCTCTCTCTCAAAATTAAAAAAAACAAACAGAAAATGCTAACTGTAGGTCCCTCTCTTCTCATGTGGCTCACTCAGTGTTTGAATAAGTAGTTGAATATGTATTATACCCCCTTGATATGGTCTGAATTTTGTTGTCCCTTTTCCCCAAAATCTGTGGGAACTTAATATACAACATGTCAGTATTGGAGAGGCTTGGCAAACAATTAAGCTATGGAGCCTCTACCATCATCAATGGGATATAAGAGTTTCCTGTGTTCTAGCACGTGAAAACAGTAATAAGATACCAGCTATGGGGGAGAACGAGCCCATGCCAGTCATGGAATCTTTTGCCCCTTGATCTTGAACTTCCTAGACTCTAGAATAATGAGAAATAAATTGCTACTGTTTAAAAATTATCCATCTAGGGCTGGAGAGACAGCTCAATTGTTAAAGGCATTTGCTTGCAAAGCCTGATTGCCTGGGTTCAATCCCCTAGTGCCCACATAAAGCCAGATGCACAGAATGACACATGCATCTGGAGTTTGTCTGCAATAGCAAGAGGCCCTGGCACCCATCCCATCTTCTCTCTCTCTCTCTCTCTCTCTCTCTCTCTCTCTCTCACTTGCTCTTCCTCTCCTTCTCCCTCTCTCGGGTCCTCTCTTGCTCTCTCACTCTCTGCTTGCAAATAACTAATAAACTTAAACAACAATCTCCAGCCTAAGGCATTTTGTCATAGCAGCTGGTATGGGCTGCTATTGATTGCCGTTCAATAGATGAGTAAACTGAGGTTTAGAGAGATTAGGTCATTTGTCCTAATGATCAGGTCATTCAGCAAATTGAGAGGCAGTGAACCAAAACCAGAAAGTCCAATCAATCCCATTGTCTTTATTTCAAGGTCCTTTCCCCTCTTATTCCTTCCTGAAGTCATCTGTTAGACATGATGATATCAAGGTATCAAGTGTGAGCCATACCAAATTATAGCAGTTAACACATGGCCTGACTCACATAGAAACTAGGGATCCAATCCAGACATGAGCTATCAGCTGTTTGATAATATTTGTCTGGTAATTTTGCTAATTGTGTCTTCATTTGTCACCTGCCAGTGGGTGACAGCAGGCAAACAGTAGGAGGCACCAAAGATTTGAGAAAAGCATGCAGAGGAAAAATTTAACTGGAGGTTTTTCTTTCTGCGTCTTCCGTGTTTCCCTCTGCCAAGTGCGGAAATCCACCATGATGGTGTTTTGATGGCAGAGCGGCCGGGCCTGGTTCACGCAAACCCACACCACTGTTGAGACAACCATCCTAATGGCCAGGAGTGGCCCCTCTAGGCTCTTCTCCTGAGGCTAAGCCAACAAGCTGTAGAAAATGTCACTTCCCACCAGTAACAGTGACCCAGGACAGCAGGTGTTTCTGGTGAAGTGTGCAGAGCAACAGCAGTCCCTGGGAGGCAGAAGATTCCAGAAGGCTAGCGAAAAGAAAACTAGTACAGTTCCAGTGTTCTTCCCACCCTTTGTGCAAGATCACTGCTCCGAGGTGCCCGTGCTTCCTTCTACACACTATACCAACCCCCCCTCCATCCCTCCTGGTTTACATGAGGGTCGACGCCCAGCCCAAGTGCAGACAGACCTCAGGCTGCATGTAAAGCTTCACTCCAAAATGAGAACTCCATCCTCTCTCTCTCTCTCTCTCTCTCTCTCTGAAATACGGAGCTGGGGGTCCTAAGGCGGTGGTTGGCTCTGTAGAGACGTGGCAAGGAGCTGGACAGTGGCTGCCGCCGGCCGTCACTATGGGCACGTGGAGCTTTGAGGAGGGAGGATCATTTGATGAGTGCAAGAAGCCAGGAGCAAGACTGGGGGACTGGCATGGGGCTCTCCTGCCACCCTGGGCCTGGCTGCCAGGGACGCTTATTCTGGATACCTGTGCGACTCTTCTGCCGCTGGTGTCTTTAACACTGTCCTCACCATAAGCCATCACATCCACACTTCTACTCAAATCCCGCAGCACTGTCTTAACAGTTCACAGAAGGAATCTTTGGGGTTCTGGGACCTGAATAGCCTCCATAAATGATTCCTTGTCTGTGTACACACCCTCTCCCTCAGGAACCCTCAGAAACAGCGCAGCGCTCTGCTCTGCTCTTCTGCAACCTGCTTCCTCGTTAGCTCCTCACATCCAGCCCTCCCTCCCTCTCCACAGCCCCTATGACCTCCACCCAAGCCACTGGCCCATCCCGAGCTGTTCCCAGGGCTTTACACATTTGCTCATTACTACTGGGAGGGAGCTCTCAGGGTTCCCAGCCTCAGGCCTGACCACCTCTCCCACTGTGATCCTTTCCCAAGCTCCTGCTGGGCGAGGATTCATTTACATTTCACTCACCAACCTCATTTAGTTAATTTTCTACAGTTAATTCAATGTTCACCAAGTAGCCCTGGATTTCATTTGTATTCATCACCTTGTGTGTGAGGGGCATGCTCGGAAGGGCTGTGGGGAGGTGGCTTCCCTGCCGAGATACCCCACTTAGGCAAGAGAAACAACATGGCTCCTGGGGCTTCCTGCCTAAGAGAGTGTTGCTGGGTCAGCCTGGGGCCTGGGGCCTCCCCTGGCAGCAGCCTCAAGGTCAGGCCCGGGAGGACAGCTAGTGCCCTCTGCCCTGCCAGCCTGGTTCAGGGTGGCCTGAGCGCACTTGTCTTCTAATGATTCAGTGTGTACCCGTCGGGAGGGTATTGCCTGCTGTGCAAACTGTTTCTTTCACCTTAGCCTAAAATAGCTTAAGCTTCAGGGGGTCCCTAGGTTATTACAAGACTGGGGAAGAAGAAAAAGCAAACTAAAAGACACCACGAAATCAAAATGGAAAAGTTGTAGTTGTTTGGGAAAACAGATACAGGATGGTGGGTGCCTCAAAACAGACTCTGCCTCCACTCGGCTGACTGGAGATGTCGACATCATGGTAGCCTGAATGACTTGACCATGGCACCAAGCACCTGCCAATTTCTTATCGTCTGCTAGAACTCATCAATTTCATTAAAGAAAGCATGGAAGAATAGACATTTCCAGCAACTTTTAGTGATAGAAGTCTGAAGAGCTCCCAAGCGACCAAAACTACAAACTCACTGGTCACCCCTTAGACGTCCCTGCTTCAATTTCAAAGCACATGCGCCACTGTTTGAGGATTTGTTGTTTTGGTTTGTCTTTACATTTGTCATATATAAGATTTATTGGGATGATATTCTGGCCTGGCTGATTTTGTGTATCATTTGGTCCCCAATATAAATGAGAATAATAAATACAAAGACAAGTAGAAATAGAAATGAGACAAATGTCGCTGCGTGCATCAAGCTTTCTAAAAGTAATAATTCTTAGAACTTCACTTACAGCTTGTTCTTTGTATGAGTGTGTTGCACGTTGCATGCACGTGCCTATTCTGTTCTTTGGCCTGCGGACACATACATGTGTGCAGGTACACACGTATAAGCATACACGTATGTAGAGGCCAGAGGTTGGCTTCAGGTGTATTCCTCAATTGTGCTACACCTTACTTACTGAGACAGGGTATCTTACCGAACCCAGAGCTAACCAATTTGGCTAGTCTCACCAGCCATCTTGCCACAGTAATCCTCTTGCCTCTGCCCCTGAGTGTGGTGATACAGGCGTGCTTGCCGAGCCCAGCATCTACATGGGCTCTGAAGATTGAACTCGGGTCCTCACACTTGATCTTGACCTTTATTGACTGAACCATCTTCCTACAATTTGTTCTTGTTCCATATTAGGGCATTCTTTTACAGCCATGCCTCAGTTTTCTCACAGATTTTCCACCCCATATTCCAGTGGGCTGCGACATGGAGCCCCTGTGGCACTTAGGAATGGTGTGGGAGTGGCTGCAGAGCAGAACTCTGAGCCACAATCTTACCCATGAGCGTGCCTTATTCTGTAGGTAGAAGAGTCCAATTCACTCTATACAAAAGTCCCACTGCCCTGTAGGAAGTGAGGCCAAAATGCCAAGAATCCCTGCAAGCTCCTTTCCCAGAGCCCTCACCTGAGTCAGCCTGCCTACCCTGAGCTGCATTCACAGCCTTCTTGGAGTTTGCAGCGCGTCCTAGTTCTGTTTACTATTTCATGCCCTGGCGGAGGAGCCTGCTCCAGCCACACAAAAAGCCTCCTCCATCACCCTAAGCATGCTTGGGAAGTTGGTACCAGCTTAGCAGGGACACCAGTATACTGAGAGGGCTGTCACGGTCTCCCAAACCTCCTGCCAGCCTACAAGTGCATTCTGGGAAAAACAGGGAGATGAGTTCTTCATTAGCTGCAAGGGCCCTCTGAATGTGAACTGGTCATCCCCTGCAGAGAGAATGGCTAGGAAGTGGGCCCACTCAAACCCCATGGGGAGCCACCATCCCTGTGTGACATTCACGACATTTTCCTTAAGAAAGGGACGGAGCCAATTCCAACAGACCCTTCAAAGGGTATTCATTCTATTCTTGAAACCAATTAGATATGAGTTATGCTGGGTCTGTCAGGCTCAGTATTTATCCTCCGACTTATCAAGAGGAAGCTGAGCCAGACAGGCAGACAGGCATCACTAGAAGAGGCAGTACCAAGGTTGAGGGCTGATCTTGCAGCCACCCTCAAGGGGTTCATCCAGTCCTCTTTCCCCCTTCCTCAGCCCAGGTCCCCTGCTCCCAGAACTGCCCTATGTCCTGCACCCCCACCAAGATTGATGCCATTTCTACCTCTCCATCTGAGAGCCCACTGGCCACTCGTGGCTGTTGAATTCTTGAGAAGTAGCCAGTCTGTGCTCAGGTGTTCTGTCCACGTAAAATACACATACAACATTAAAGATTCCATGTGGAAAAAAAGTCTAGGCATGGAGAGGTGGCTCAATGGTTATAGGTGCTTGCTTACAAGCCTGCTGATACAAGTTTGATCCTCCCCAGACCTATGTAAAGCCAGATGAAATGGCATACTCATCAGCGATCCTACTGCACCTATAGCAGTGGGGGGCAGAGGCAAGAGAATCCAGCTTAAGGACCCAGCGAGTCCTTGAGGGGCATGAGGAAGGAAGATAAGAACAGTGACCCTGTCTCCAGAAAAGGTGAAAGAAGAAGACAGATGCCTTGAAGTTGTCCTCTGACCTCTACATATACACTGTGGTACATGTGCCCGTACACAGACACACATAGAAAAGGGGAAAAAATTGAATATGATAATCTTTTCTAAAAATATTAATTTATTTGAGACAGGGAGATTTTTAAAAAGCAGGCAAATAGAGAGAGGGAGAGAGAGAGAGAGAGAGGCACACCGGGGCCTCTAGCCACCTCAAATGAACTCCAGATGCTTGTGCCTCCTTGGGCATCTGGCTTTATGAGGGTATTGGGCAATTGGACCTTGTTCCTTTGGTATTGCCAGCAAGAGCCTTAACTGCTAAACCATCTCTTCAGCCTTTAGTCTGTTTTGTATCAATTGCATATTGAAATATTTCTACTGCATGGAATTTAATAAAACAGTATGACACCAAGCATGGTGGTGCACACCTTTAACCCCAGCACGCAGGAGGCAGAGGTAGGAGGATATCCATGAGTTCAAGGCCAGCTTGAGACTACATAGTAAACTCCAGGTCAGCCTGGGCTAAAATGAGACCCTACCTCAAAAAACAAACAAACAAAGAAACAAAAAACAGGTGTGGTAGCCCGCACCTTTAATCCTAGCACTCTGGAGGCAGAGGTAGGAGGATCACAATGAGTTCGAGGCCACCCTGAGACTACAGAATGAATTCCAGGACAGCCTGAGCTAGAGTAAGGACCTACCTCAAAAAAAAAAAAAAAATAGTATGGCAATTATGCTTTTCTAAACTTTTATTTGAATGTGTATATGGCAATTATACATATTTTTGGAATAGACTGTGATCATTGAATACATATAAATAATGTATAATAAAGTTATTTTATTTAAATATGGCTAGTAGGTACATTGAAAGCACCTTTGCGGCTTACGTGGTATTTCTTCTGAATAGTGCATTCTTCTAGACTGCTGTGGTCATCTGAAGCTATGACCAGAAGGAGAAGGAAGACCAAAACGGCTCAGAATTGAGTCCCTGCTCAGAACTCTCTAGAGCCCCTTCACCGGCCCTCCCCAGGGCTTTCAAGGTCCCTGGCACGGGCTCAGCCAGTGCTCTGGCTCCCTCACGTAGTCCAGCTCTAGCCCTCCGCTTACTCTCGCTGCCTTGGCCTGACTTTGCTTCCACACAGCCAGCCATGCTCCACCACAGGCCCCTGTAAGCACGCTTTCTTTACCAGAAGTATTCTTCCACTAATGTCTGCATGCCTCCCTTCCTCTGATCAGCTGGTCCTCCATGAGAAAGCCCACTTCCCAGAGAAGCCAGCCCGGATTCACTCTCCCCACCCCATGGATGGAACAGAACCCAACCTTTCATCCTGTTCCGTGGTCCCTCAAACTCCTTAGGACTCCCCGCCCCTTCCCCTGCGCAGTCACCGGCCTCCTGTACAAGATGGGTGCCTCTCTCTTTTGCCCAGCACGATGCTGACCCAGCTTAAGACGCGAGGGTTCGGCGAACATGGGACAGGCCAGGGCAGGAGCGGGGAGCGTGGACCGCTGCTCAGGTTGGTGTGCTGGGAAGTCCATGGCAGGCTCCACCGGCTGCTCGGGGCCAAGAAGGCCAGTTGCTTGGTGAGCTGGCAGTTACCTCTTCTAGGAGTCACACCGCCCCAGCCCTGGGGGCCAAAGTAGAAAGGTAAAGCCGGCAGGGCCTCTGAGCAGCACATTCTGCTTTCTCAGAATTCTTAAAGAAAACCCTTCCATGTGTTCCATAGTGACCTCAGAGCCCCTCATCTGCAAGAGGCCCCCATGGCCAGCCAAAGATACAGCTCCTCAGCTTGGGCAGCTCCCCTGGGACACGCTCACTCTTTCCAGAGAGCTTTTCATTTGGCTCACCATGATCAACACAGACTCATCAGGGATATACTATACTGCTTCCTTGGAGTGGTATGCATGGCACTTGATCTAGTTTGGGCCTCCGAGGCCACCGTGAGCCAGATGAATTCCTACTCTTCAGATCTGGCCTGAGACTGAAGGTCATGGCTGTCTGAGAAGCCCAAATCCTCCCCCCAACCCCAGGAAGTGCATCAGTGAAGGGCTGCTTTATGATGAACCCCCACGGTTACAAGTCAGCAAATGTGCACTAATGGCTCTGCAGTGTTCCCCTCTTGGGGATCATCCTCTGAGGCCACAACCTCCTCAGGCTCATCTCAATAAACCCAGCTCCCAAAGGCCAACCAAACCTTCTTCTGACATACAGGCTTAAATCATTTGTTCTCACTGTTTTTTTTTTTTCTTTACTTGAGAGAGAGAGAGAGAGAGAAGGAGAGAAAGAGAATAGGTACAGCAGGGCCTCCAGCCACTGCAAATGAACCCCAGACGCATGTGCCTCCTTGTGCATCTGGCTTATGTGGGTGCTGGGAAATCAAACCGAGGTCCTTTGGCTTTGCAGACAAATACCTTCACTGCTAAGCCATCTCTCCAGCCCCTGTTCTCACTGTTTTCACAGCATCTCTTTAAATGTTTGTACATGCCACAAACTGTGGTGACAGAAGAAGGAGGAATACACAGCCCCTGGACCCTAGAAGCTAAGATTCGTGTGGCAAGGCCGACAAGCCCACAAGGCAGCCAGCCCCAGTAGGAGCCGGCTATGAGAGGACTTGAGTTTGAGTGGAGGGCGACCGCGCCTAGCTTGTGATGCAGGAGGACACCCTGGATGAGGAGTTGCTAAGGTGGCTGGTCTGCAGCTGCTGACTGGGAAACTCTGTCCCTAAATCCCACAGACTTTTCTATGGAGCTATTTGTTGTTTTAGGCAAGGATGGGCAAAATCATCACCCCACATTCTGTCCACTTCAGCCTATATCACATACAAGTACGGAGAGAGAGACAGAGAGAGAGAGAGAGTAAGAGAGAGAGAGGGAGGGAGAAGCCCTTTCCTAGTTCTCAATCCTTTCTCTTCTTTTCTCTGTGAGAATCCTCCCCCATCCATTCTCACAGGATTAGAACAAAATATACCTTTTGCTTTGCGTCCCTTGCTTGACACCCATCCTCCACTGTGATAGAAAGGTCCTAGCCAATACTGGTACCAAATGGACAACGAACCCCTATTGCTTAATAGCAAGGCTCCCCAGTCCTGCTGGGAAAGGCATTGCATAGTCTGGTTCTTGCTGATCTTTCCAGCTTTGCCCCTGTGAGTCTCCTTTACAATTCAAGCTCTGCGGTTCACTGTCATCTTTTCACATTCTTCCTTCCTTCTCAGCCGTAGTTATCCTTTAGAGCTTCCTCAGAGAGCACTTCTGAATAACGGCCATCAGGCAGTCAGTGATATTCTATTGCAGGGTTTTCACAGACTAACAACTTGTGTGTGTGTGTGTCGGCGGTGTGTGGGGGAGTAGTTCTCACCTCGAGCTAAGCAGCAGGTCTCAGAGGGAAAGGGCAGAACCTAATGGTCTTTGAGCTCCAGCACATGGCATAAGTCAGTCATAACACTGATAAGCAATGTTGTTACTTACTAGTAATGAACATGACCCCCAGCAACAATATGTAATGGTAGCCAGCGAACGGGAAGGAAGTTTAATGACAACGGCCAACCCCAGACAGAGCAGCTCTGCCTGCACCCTCGCTAAGGCCTGGCCAGCCAGATCTCTTCTAGTTTCCCTGTCAAAGCTTACTCTCATCTTGAAGGTGAGGAAAGTGTAGTCTGGGGAGCGGAAACTCCTGACCTGGGGCCATGCTTCTTGTAAAGAGACAAGCGGTGGGGTTTGAAGCCATGTGCACTGGACCCTCAGGTTTTTGCTGTACTCTCAACCCCTGTGTTTCTCTGGGATCAGAAGCAGATGCTGATGTAAGTCATTCACAAGTGTCACAGAAATTGCCGACAATCCTTGGCATCCCACACCTGCCAGATTTCCAGCAGCCTCGCAGGATCAACCCATGGTCATTAAGTTCTAGCTCTAGTGATGTGGTACTTCAAGACTAAGGTGAGGAGACTTGGCTCTGCCATTCAGACTGTTTGGTCCTGGGTGAGTCCCTCTCCTCCCAGAGCCCACTGTGTCACATCTGTCAAGTAGGAATACAGCAGTCCCTCACCCAAAGGGTCACTGTAGAAGCTTTCACACGACAGAGCATGAGCTGAGTCTGTGGGGACGCAGGGGAGATCCCCTTTTTCCAGCAAAATACAATGTAGGGGACTGAAGAGATGGCTTAGTGATAAAGACATCTGCCTGCAAAGCTAAAGGATCCAGGTTGATACCCTAGGACCCATGTAAGCCAGATACACAAGGTGGCACGTGTCTGGAATTTGTTTACAGTGGCTGAAGGCTCTGGCGTGCCCATTCTCCCTCCCTCTCTCCCTTCCTATCTCTCTCTCAAATAAAATAAAATAAAATATTTTTTTTAAAAAAAGCAATGTATACTCATTAGGAGAATTTGGAACATACTGGAAAAAGAAAAAGAAAAAAAATAAATCACCCATGATTCTCAGAGAATTTCCCAGCAGTTTCTATGTTCTTCTTTCTATGAAGAAGCCTGCTTTTTAAGTGTGTGAGGTCATCCTCAGTATACACTGTGGTTTCCTGTTTCCACTTATTCAGGATACAGCAGACCTTCCCAAGCAGTTGAAATGCAGTCTTAATGCAGTCTGGGCTGTGATTCACCTATCTAGCCTCCCTCACACAGCCCGACATTCAGGAAGTTCCCTGGCCACCTATATTTAATTCATGAGTTTTTTTTTTTTTTTTCTTTCTTTTAATTGCTTTTAGGACTCTTCCAGCCCCTTCATATAAACTACCAGCAGGAGGCTTTTGACACCAAGCGCTTGCTGCTTTTTGGGCTGGCAGGTGCAGGCCCTATTTTGGGCCGTCCACCCGCTGTCTTTCCTATGCTAGTCATGGATCAGGGAGATAAGAGTTTTGTAGGGAACAAGGCCTCCGGCTCAACTCAAATCTTGAGGGAAAGATCAGCAAGAATCTGTGTGCTTATTTTCTCCTTCTCTGGCCTACTTTGAATACAGCCCCAGGGCAGATGGGTTTCCTGAGCTACCTGAACGTTAAATAACTGCCAAGTGCTTGGCAAGCTGGATTCCATAAACATTCTCCTTCTTGCTCTACTACCTACACGTGGGTGTTTAAAGGATGGCCTCCAAAGAGAGAAAGGGGTCCTCATGGTCTGTAGGAACAGGGGACAGAAAGCCTAAGTTTCACGTCTCCAAAGAGGGACAGGGTGGTCAGCCTTCCTGGTGTGTGTGTGGGGGGGGGGCGGGTCGGCTTCCTTGTCCACCCTGTAGCTAACCACATTCACAGGGTTCCTGGGTCCTAAGCCTGTTTGTACTTCTGGCAGACCCTGGTGCAGGCCACTTAGCTGGGTGGGGCCTGAAGCCTGCCTAGTGTCCTATTCTTGCATAGGACATCTTGCTTCTTCTGTTCCCTATAGCGCTAACTGAGCTATCCAGGCTCCCCTTGCATAACCCCCAGCCAGCCTGGCCCCAGCCCCATATTAACTCCATCTTCCCACTGGACCAATGGCAGGCAGCCTTGGGATATGCAAGCCTTTACCTGTGGCCAAATAGTTAATACAGAGTAGTTTAGGATTTGAGCCCAGACAGGCCCATGCTCGCACACATGAACCCAGCTCTGGCCTCTGCTCCCTGCTCCACTGGCCAGGGTTGATGCCAGCATCATCAGGAGACGAGCTTATTCTCACTCAGGTGGCTGGCTGTAGGGTCAGCCCTTACCCAAAAACTGTACATGCTGCCCTAGTCATTCCCTGGAAACCCTGCCGGCCCATTGTGGAGTAATCGGCACAGGATGAGACAAGCTTTTGCTTTTCTCTCTAGCCACTACAACAGTGAGGTAGAATTATAGCCCTGCATGGCGGCTCATATCTTTAATCCCAGCATTCAGGAGGCTGAGGCAGGGGGATGGGGAGTTTGAAGCCAGCCCTGACTTCACTGTGACTTCCTTAAATATTCTAAGGGTGTCTCCTGTTTGTTGAGTACTTTATAATCAATATTAAGTCATATCACATGTTTTTTTCTCATTAGATCTTCCAATAGAGCTGTGTGTGAGAGAAAGGGAATCAGAGAGATTAAGTTTATTTCTCAAGGCAGCACAGACCATTGGTAACTGGATAGACTTGGGAGCAAAGTCTGTTGATTCTAGGCCTGGTAACTTTGATTTTATTCAATCTCTTGGCTTTTAGATAAAGCTGAGGTCTAGAGAAGAGAAGAGGCTATTTAAGGTCATATAACATGTCAGCCAAGGGAGGCTGTGACTGGATCCAGCTTCTCTAATTCCCTGGTTCCTCTCCATCAAAAACAGAGTGTGAATGGATCAGGATATGCCCATTACAGCATGAGGATCCTTCTAGATCAAGAAGATGATGTGGTTCCAGTGGATTCCTACAGTGGTGTGTTCCACAGGGCTGAGAGGCCCATGGAGAGATGGGGCTGAGATGAAGGGACGAGGGATGGCAGGCAGGTAGCCCGCACCAGAGTGTGTCTTACAGAAGTGTTTGCCTCAGCCTAACCTACTACAGAGTATGTTCTCCCTGACCCAGTCAGTCAGTGGTGGGCTGTGAAGGAGACCCTGGGGAGAAGCTGGGACTACCATTGCATTACCACTAGGTACCATGGGATCTCACCTGCTTCTATAGTAGCCAGTGACAGATGTACTGACCAGGATGAGAGACAGAAGGATGGGGATGCCTACCCTGACTCCATGTAGTCTCTCCTTCTGTTTTTTTTTTAATTTATTTTTGTTTATTTTTATTTATTTATTTGAGAGTGACAGACAGAGAGAGAAAGAGGCAGAGAGAGAGAGAGAGAGAGAGAGGGAGAGGGAGAGAGAGAGAGAGAGAGAGAGAGAGGAAGAGAGAGAATGGGCTGGGAGTGCCAGGGCCTCCAGCCACTGCAAACGAACTCCAGACGTATGCGCCTCTTCGTGCATCTGGCTAATGTGGGTTCTGGGGAATCGAGCCTTGAACCAGGGTCCTTAGGCTTCACAGGCAAGTGCTTAACCACTAAGCCATCTCTCTAGTCCTCCTTCTGTTTATTTCTATGGTGCTCAGAACTGAACCCAGGGTTCCGTGCATGCCAGGCAAGAATCCTTACCACTGAGCTACATCCCTGGCCCTCTTTTTGACTTTACATTTTGAGACAGAATCTCACTAAATCATCCAGGTTTACCTTGAACTCTATAGCCCTATATACCCTATAGCGCAGGCAAGATTTGAATGCATGACCCTCCTGCTTCAGTCTCCAGAGTAACCTAGGACTATAGGCCTAGCTGTACCACCAGGCCCAACTTCTCATATGAATCCTGCTGAGTCATGGAGACACATGACCCATACCACAGGCCAGCTCCAAGGCCTGGAGCTTTCAGCTTCCAGCTCTGTGATAGCCCTGGACACAAACAGGGCTCTCACCCTGGCCTGCTCTTGGCATGGGACAGAGCTTACTGAAGCTTGCCCCAAAACATCCCTGTCCTCTGTCCCTTGTCATAAAACAGGGTCAGGGACACATCAAGTCTAGTCTGTAAGTCAGTAGATGGATGAATGGTGTGGTGGTAACTAGGAGGAATGTACTGTCCACTCCCTCCTCCTGATTGTAAAAGAGGTGACTGGAGATCAGGAATAATCCTTGAACTCCAAATCCTGAGTTCATGTCTGCTTGTAGCCAAAGAATTGGAAAAATCAAATGGAAAAGGGCAATTTGTAAAACATTACATTTTATTCAGGTATATATGAGGGAAAGGGTGGAACCTTCGAATTGAGGAAGGGAAAATGGGTACACACGCAGTCTGTGAACCCATGTGGGAAAACAAACATGGGTTCTGGAACATGAAAAGGGATTCAGAGAGGATAGATATAAAAGGGCAGAGGGCTCTGGCCATGTGGAGGGCCGAAGGGGGTAGAGAGCCCATGGGGTAATAGGGGAGGTTTGCCAGGACAGAAACTGGGGAGTTCAGGTGAGGTGAACAGCTATCAAGGAGAGACCCTGCCCACCTAGGAAGGAAGGATCTATGTACAACCTTATTGTGAGGGCTTTACTCAGGTGAGCCAGAGTGAGGGCTGACTGGTCTGGGCTAGGCCTGTCTCAAGAAGAGCCATGAAGCCAAGTTTAGGGGCTGAGCTTAACCATCTACAATGTCAGGAAAGAGGAACTTTTCCCCAGAAAAGGCTCAGGTTGTTTACGCAAAAACAGGTCTAGGGAACTCCTTTAGTTAAGAGATAAGGAGAGGAGGGATCCTTCTTTGATCTTTAGTAAAGTGGAGATTGCAAGGGCTGACTTAAGGACATTTCTGCTTTTGGACCCCCGACACCCTACATTAACTAACAGAGCTACCTGACTCCCCCTCAAGTGGAGGCCCTGCTCCTCTCTACCAACATCTCTTCTCTCCTACCAACATGAAGCCAAACACGACAATGCTCTATGGTAGGCGCAGAGCTGGGGAATCAAAGCAGTTGACAGAGCTTAGTTACTGCCTTCAGATTGCTGAGCTTGTGTGTGAGGGGGGTGCAGGGGCGACACAATTATCCCTCAAATAATCACAACACAAAAGCCATTGAAGATGACAGGACACTTTGAAGATGTTCCGCAGGCAGTCTGATCTAGCCTGGGTGTGGAGGGAAGCTGGTGGTCAGCCTAAGATCCAAAGCGGGAGGCTTCATCAAAGGGCAGCTGTGCATGTGTGAAAGCCCAGAGACCTTCTTTCTCCCTGGAAAACCGGCACAAGTGAGAGAGCAGGCGGCCATGTACAGAGGCTGCGGGGCCGTGCGGAGACCTCCGAGGGCCTTGAGACCATCTGCTGAGTTTGGGGCAGTCCAAAGTGAGGTGAGGGGCCATGGAAGTGTTCAGACTGGGTGGGGTGACATCAGAGGAGATCTCTGGGTAACACACATGGAGAGCTGAGCGCAAGAGCTGAATTGGGCTTACTACAGGCATCTAGGGACCCCCGCCCCCCACAGTCCACACCACAGTGATCAGGAAGCTGGATAAAAGGCCAGGCAGTCGGCTCTTCCAAATCCTCCTTGGCCAGACTCTTGGAAGAAAAGTAGTGGACAACCTGTCCCATTCCAGAGGGGACCCATGAAGCTATGGCCAGAGTAAAAGCTCATAGAGGTGACCAAGGAGGACCCCAGGGCTCCCCTCAACTGAACAGGACACCAATCTATCTATAGCAGTGCTCCAGAGCCTAGACGCCCCGCTCCAAAAGTGCACTTAGCCTGGAGTTACACATGCAGCTATGGTCAGGGGTAGTGAGTGAGGAGAGTAGCGGACCCCATCCCAGTTTTCCACTGGGTCCAAGAGACTGGGACAATGATGTTGGTCAGAGAGCAGTCAGTCCACAAAGCCAGGTGTTTCTATGTATGTGAAGCGGCGTGCGGGAAAGGAGACTTGAGGGTCTGGGTGGGGGGGGGCAGGAGGGTACTGGCTAATGGCTGCAGCGGGGAGCAGTGACCCCGAAGCCGGTCAGGGCTGCTGTGATCCTGCTGTCACGCCTTGTGCACGGGGAGGTGTGTGTGGCTGTTGTCCCTGTGACTACAGGATGATAGGCTGGGGCTTGAGGGTGTCTGGACACAGCATTCCATGAAACATTGGATCTATTAAAACGGCCACATGTTTTCCTGCATTTTAAAATGAATTAGGAAACAGAAATCAATAAAGGAAAATTGGCTTATTTACAGTTTGGCTAAATGGGAGTGAGAGCGGGGAGCCTAATTTCCTACATTCTTATTAAACACACTAATTTTGCAAGTGAAGAAAGGTTGAGGATGGGGCGGGGTGAGCTGTCCTTGCGGGGAAGAGCACTTGCTGAGCGAGCTTGGGGACAGGAGCTTGATGCCCCGCGCCCATGTGAAAAGCCAGGTGTGGCCTGGCATGCCTGCCACCCCTGCTTCAGCAGGTAGGGACAGGAGGATGACTGGGGCTCAGTGATCAGTCAGACTGGGTCAAAAAGTAATGAGCAACGCTAGCCTTAGCGAGAGAGTCCATCTCAAGGAAATGAAGTAGAAGAGCAATAGAGGAGGTCAGGCGTGCATTTGCACACACAAGTGCATACACCATACATTCTACACACACACACACAAACACACACACACACACACACACATTTGAAAAGGGGGTGTGTGATAATCTGGTAGCCGAAGGACACACATCTGGAGTCCTTGCTGCTTAGTAAGAGTGGACTTTAAGTCCCTGACCTGCCCCACTGTCAAGGCCAGAACACGGTTGTTCCCAGGAACACCTTTGTCCTGGGCTGGTGGGAAGCTAAGTGTTCTGAGTGGCTGTGCGAAGACACAAGGGCTGCTCCAAGTTCTCAAGGATGGATGGGAGTGGAAACAAGCAGGTGCAAGCTCTCAGTGGGCAGAGACCCTGCTGTCATGGTTCCAGCTTGACAGTTGGGTCCTCGAGGCAGAGCCTCAGTGCTTGTCGGCCATGCACTTCTCTCTTTCTCTGAACCAGGGACTCAGCCCTTTCTGGACCTGAGCAGAGACCTACCCCGCAGCACAAATGTGTTAGGACCTTGGGAGAAGAAGTTCAAGGTTTCTCTCAAGTTCCCTGGTAGGTAGCTAAGGAAGAGGCACAACCAGAGCTCCCAGCTTCCGGCTTTCCAGTCCTTTACTGTTTCTGATTGGGTAATGCAAGTCTATGCAAGAAGCAGGAACTGGATGGGGCACCAAGAGGCCACAGATGAGTGCATGGTAGGTCACTGCTCCGTGACACTCACTATGGAAACAAGTGGCAGAAACAGATTGGGGGGTCCTCATGTCAGGGGTCAATCTTGCTTTATTCCCAACTTCACATTTCCCCAGAAGAAGATGGTATGTGTTGATGAGATGTAATTCAAGTCGGAGGGCTCCGGGGGCAGGGAAGAGGGTGTGCTTTATCAGCAGAGAGATGGATGGATAACAGCTGCTGCCCCATTCTAGAAACTGCCTCTTGTCACAGGGCTGACCTACGAATACCACAGAGGTCCTCACCCTGGCTTGTGCAGAGCCCAGATGCTCCTGCTGATAATCAGACAGTGTCATTTTGAAAGCATTGTTTTCCCCCAAAGGCTCAGGATGCTAACTTCACAAGAGATCTTAGACGCTGCAAATTCCAACTGTTTGTCCTCCAAGCAAAGTCCCATCTAATCTCACCCAACAGTGAGGTAGGTTTGACCATATCCATTGTACACAGGTAAAAACTGAGACCCAGAAAGGGACTGAAGGGCACACAGGGAAGAAGTGGCAGAATGAAACTTCTGGATTCAAGACCACCATATTGTTACTTCATTAGTCAATGCAGTGAACACATGGAGGGCTGGATGATCCCTCCCCAACCCAACAGAAAAGCACAAGGAAGATGATGGCATAGCTGTGTGATAGCCACCGAACGGGGGAGACGGGTTAGTGGTTAAGAGCAATTGCTGAGCAAGCCCGACAACCGGAGTTCGGATCCTCGGAAACCACGCGAAGCCTGACCCGAGTGTGTGCCATATGGCCATACCTGTAATCGCAAGCTGCCTCCTGCAGTGGGAGGGGGAGTCGGAAGCTTGAGGCCAGCAAGTCTGGCATTCACAGCAGCAAAACAGGAGAGGCCCTGTTCAAACAAGGTGGGGGCGAGGACTGAAACCCCGGGCTTGCTCTCTGACTCCTGCACACATTGCATGGCACATGTATTCCCATATAAACACACCATGCTGTACACACATGCTTTAGTGCATGTGCACACACACACGCACACATATGCAGGATAGAAGCCAGCACTTCCCCACATGCTCTCATGCTCCTGCCTCAGCTTTTCTTAAAAGCATTATGTATTCGTTGTAGAGAGAGAGGCAGACAGAGAGACAAAGAGTGAGTGTGGGTGCACCAGGACCCCGTACTACTGCAAACAAGTTCCAGACGCATTGTCACTCTGTGCATCTGGCTTTACATGGGTGCTGAGAGGCGGAACCCAGACTATCCGGCTTTACAAGCAAGTGCCTTTAACAATGGAGCCATCTCTCCAGCCCCCTACTTCATCTTGGAAGGCTCTACTTCATGCAGTTTAGGGGAGAAACATCTTGGAGGAGATGATGGGAGAAAGTAACAGAGTGTGAACAGTTACTTGGCACAGCACTCTACAGTTTGTGCAGTGCTTCACCTGTCCTCCAAACACCTTGGCACCGTCTGGGAATTGTAGGTACCACCAGCTAGCAGAATGGGATTCAGTTCTCAACGGACACCAGGCCCTCAGGTCTTTATTTAGATTGCCTTTGTTTTCTCTCTGTGTGAATGAAAACGAGGGGACAGAAGCCGACATTCATGGGATGACAAAGTAATTCACGGAGTAAACATTACTGCTCACGGCGCACCGCTGTGCGCACCGTGCTCTGGCCATACGCGGCGCGCTCTTCTCACGTTCCCCACAGCACCCCGAGAAGGTCGGGGTCAATTCCACAGTTCACTTCCGAGAAACCTGAAGCTCAGTGAGTGTAGTCTGTCAACTAGTTTTTGTGTTTTGTTTTGTTTTTTTTCTGACTCATCCTCAAGGTGTCTTGTGTCCATTGAGCATTTTCTTGGAATCTTATTGTGGAAACGGCTTGCGTGGCAAGATGACAGTGGGTAGGATCGTATTGGCTTGGGACAACACAGAGTCACCTTCTAAATGAAGTTCCCGTCCTGAGGAGTTCCGATCCCAGCGCTGGCATAAATTCAGCCTAGCACCTGGGTAAGAACTTGCTGGTGGTTCTAAATGTCCAGAGGCTATAGATCAACCCTGTCTACTCCTGCTGAAGTTGTTTGTTTTCTATCCACTTCCCCTGGGGGTAGTAAAGAATGTCTGGTCCATGCTCTGCCTGTGGGTATTGTCCTGCGGGCTATGGGCTTTGTGGAGGTTGGGGGGGGGGTCACATATAAGACCACTCAGCCCTGGACTCAGCACAGTGACAGTGCTGGTCAGAACAGGATAGACTGCATCAGCACAATATGAAGATCCACACTGTGGCGCCAGGGAGTGACTCAGCCCGTAAGATTGCTTACTGTAAAAGCATCAGACCTGAGTTCAATCCTTAGCACCCACATTTAAAAAGCAACAACAACAACAACAACAACAACAAGAAACCTGAGCATGCCAACACATGTTTTCAACCCTAGCCTTGAGGGGTACATCAGCAAGCGTCCCTGTGCTGCGCTCTCAGGTCTGGAGCAGACCCGCTGTCACTGCACAGACCCAGAGATAGACTGCTGAGGGATCACTGGTCAGCCAGTCTATGGCGGTCTGAATCAGATGTCCCCCATTAACTCATGAGTTCTGAATGCTTGGTCCCCAGCTGATGGCAAGGTGGAGCCTTACTGGAGGAGGTGTGTTCTTGGGAGATGGGATTAAGGGTGTTACAACCATCTCCCCCTTGCCACAGTTCTGACCACTCTCCTGCTGCTGTTTTCAACCTGCCGCTGCAGAGGTGATGTCCAGCCTCTTCCCTCTGTCATCACGGAGCTTCCCCTCGAGACTACAAGCTAAAATAGCGACTAAAACAGCTGGGCGTGGTGGCGCACACATTTAATCTCAGCACTTGGGAGGCAGAGGTAGGAGGATTGCCATGAGTTCAAGACTGCCCTGAGACTCCATAGTGAATTCCAGGTTAGCCTGGGCTAAAGCGAGACCTTACCTCAAAAAATAAAAAATAAAAATAAACTAGAACCTTTCCTCTCATCACCTGCTTTTGGTAGAGCATGTTACCCCAGCAACTGGAAGATAGCGACACCGCAGTCTAACCGACAAGCAGCAAGCTCCGGGTTCAGCGAGGGGCTCAAGTCTCAAGGAAACAAAGCAGAAGTCTTGGTGTTCACACGCGTGTGCATCTGTGCACATGCATCTGCACGCATACCCGCATACCACACACATAATGCAGAGCACACCCCCTAAAAATAAATAACAAAAAAACCCTAACATTTATTAAGAAGATCACACAATGCCTTGTCAGCCTCTGGAAAGGAGAAGCCAAGGATGAGGAATGCATCCAGGGCCCCTGTTTTAGTTAAAACCAGGGGAGGTTGGAAGGAGACAGGCTGCATGCTGAAGACTGGGCTGCAAGGGAAACTTGAAGGACCAAGGGGACAGACAGAGAAGCAGCAGAAGAAGGGGTCACCACAGGGCTGTGGCCCTAGATTGTCCCTCTGTTTGTACTGTAATCTCTTCCTCTTTTTAATAAACCTTTTAAATTTTATTGGTGTGTGAGAGAGAGAGACAGAATGGGCACACCAGGGCCTTCAGCCACTGCAGATGAACTCTAGATGCATGTGCCTCCTTGTGTATCTAGCTTATATGGGTCCTAGGGAAACAAACCTGGGTCCTTTGGCTTCATAGGCCATTGCACTAACAGAGGACAGGGAATATATCCTGAGCCTTACAGTTTGGCATGAGAGGGGTCACCACTGTTTTGGGCATCTGGGACCTGTGGGATCATTTGACATGGCCAACATGGAGGCTGGGCACCAACTATTTATCCAGGGCAGCCAGTGACGTCATGCAGGTGGAATTGTTTTGGCAAAACAAAAGTTCAGAACCAAGACAATGATGCTAAGTGTCAAGGGCAAGGCAGGGGGTGGGGGGTTGAAGGCCAGGCAGCAAAATGCTAACTTAGGAGGGTAGAGGCGCAGCAGGTAGATTAAATTAGCAGCAGTCCCAATGAAGATGGACAGGTCTGAGCTTCCAGCTTCCATCTGGAGCCGTCGGCGGGGAAGGACCTGGGCCCGGTGGGTCTGTGCAGTGACAGCGGGTCTGCTCCAGACCTGAGAGCGCAGCACAGGGAAGCTTGCTGATGGATCCAGCTCCCCAGGAGAGCACAGGATGGATCCTTCTGCCAGCCATGGGCATACTTCCAGTCGGTCTGCCTTTGGAGCAAGAAACTCAGGAAGCCCCAGAGCAGGCCCATGGACAAGACAAGGAGAGTAAGGTATAAAGAGACATGCTTAGCTCCTGAACCAGAAATCCCATCCGTGTGCATGAGAGGCTTGCACCTGGAGCAGGGAGAGTCAGAGGACACCAGACCTTACTTGACACACAACATGCCATTGGGTACATGAGTACTGAGATGTGAGTAAGCTCTCGAAGTTCAATACTGGGCCCCGTGGTCTCTGTATGACACCTAGAACAGCCACTCCGGTCCAAGCTCCTTCACACAGCCTTGTGTACTAATGTGGAATCTCTTAGCTAGTGGTCGTCAGAGAGTTGCTGATAATGCCATCTGCCTATCTTTTATTTATTTATTTATTTGAGAGAGACAGAGAAAGAGAATGCATTCACCAGGGCCTCTAGCCACTGCAATCAAACTTTAGACGCATGTACCACCTTGTGTATCTGGCTCATGTGGGTCCTGGGGAATTGAACTTAGGTCCGTAGGCTTCTCAGGCAAGTGCCTGAACCACTGAGCAATATCCCCAGCCCCTCATCTGTATATCTTTAAGAATTCCTTCTATCTGAGCCAGATACTATATACCAATAATTCCAGGCACTCAAGACAGTAAGGCAGGAGAAATTTCCAGACAGTCTGGGCTACAGAGTGAGTTCAAGAGCAGCCTGGGCAACTTCATGAGATTCTGTCTCAAAATAAAAGGTGAAAAAAAAAAAAGGCTGGAGATGTAGCCCACTGATAGAGCACTTGGCTAACATGCAAGGCTCTGGGTTTGATTCTCAGTAGAACTAAAAAATGTATTATTGGATAAATGGTAATGAAATGGGGAGCCCATCATCATGAGCGATCAGAAGCTCAGCATGCCAACATTCCTTTGGTTGCTGAGAGGAGGTAGAGACTGTTCAGCTTGGTTTTCTGTCCAGTGTCTTCTGACTAAATAAAGACCTGTTAGCAACAAGCTCACAGAGACTTGGCTTTTGTTCACTTTTTCATTCATCTTCTTAACCATCAATGAACACACGCGATGTGCCAGACGCGGCATGCAGTGCAGTGAGCTGGTCTAACAACGAAGGAAACACACGCTCTGCCCTCTGTGGGGCTCACCTGACTTGACAGAGCAGTGGGTGAGATGGAGAAGGTACCCCTCCCTTTCCAAGAAGCCCAAACCCAGGAGCAAAATGAAGGCAATCCACTCTGGAAACAGGCAGTTCCATCCAGGGACCTTCAGGAAGACTGGGCCTGGAAACAAGGACATCAGTGCAATTGCTACAGAGGCACTGACCATCCAGGAGAGGGTGGTGGAGAGAAGGCCAGGAAGCCAGACATGCATTAAGGTTAGGAAGAACAGAATGATGGACGTAGTGTGGTAGGCAGAGGAAGAGGAGAAGGGCCCACCTGTGCACTTCCCCACCCACATCACTCTGCACACTGACCCGCCTCCCCTGGACCCCTGACATTGTACTATAAAGTTTTGATTTAAACCAAGTGGAGGAGGTGAACCAAAGTTTCAGAAATCTGACAGTACATGAAACAAGAGAGGAAGGGAAATCTGACATGTCGATTGTAAAGCAATTCACAGCTCACTGTGCCCTGCAGCACTGTAAACATCACATATTTTTAATCAAGATAGGAATGAGAATCAAAGGAAAACTATTAGCATCCTCTCATGGGAAGACCTATGGTCTCACTTCAGTGAGTGCCTCTCTTCCCGAGCCTGAGGAGGCAAAGGCAGAGCCTCCTCTCTAATTACTGCTCTGGGTGGAGCCCCATCTTACACCCTAAGTCTTTCAGCATCAATAGCGAACTGCATTATAAAGGAGGAAATGCTCTGAGACAGGCATAGGTGCGAGGTCCTACGGGAACCTGGAAGAGGATCTGATGACAGTATAAGGGAAGGCTTCATACACGTGATTATATGTGAGCTGGATTTTGCAAGATAAATAGGTAAGAGCTCATGAAACGGAAATGAAGAAGGGTAGTTTGTGCAGAGAGACATTCATGTGCAAAAGTCACAAAGAATGAAGGTGCACACTAGATCTGGGAGAGGACCCTGTTACCACCACTACTGAGGATCCTTCAAGGATGACCGGGGGGAATTTTCTAGCCATTCTTCAAAATGATATGATTTTGATAATATTTGGAGGGCCTTCACTGTAAAGATAAGCTGCCGTAAGTAATTTTATTATCTAGTCAAAGCAGATGATCAAAGAGCTGATATTTTTCTTCCTTTCTTTGGATAAATCAAGTCACATGCTACATGTTTTTAACTACTTATGTATTTCCCAGTTCCTATTACTTTAAGAATAAAGGTTCTAATTGATGTTCATCGAGAATGCAGGGGATTTTAGATGGCTTATCCATTTCACCTTCTCAACCTTAAGTGTTCTGCCCCACCATTACACTATTTTGCAGAATAGGAAGTGGAGGTTGGGGTTTGAGATCCCTTGTCACAATTCATAGTTGGCCAAATCAGGTTTTGAATCTCGATTCCCACCATAAGGATCTGGAGGGAGGTTCAGAGCTGGGTGCTGACAGGCATTAGGCAACGGGCGCTGCTAGAAGGGAGGAAAAGCAGAGGAGCTGCAACCTGTTAGCTGAACTCCACCTGGTTGGCTCCAGGACATTACCTCAGCTTACAAAGACAACGCTCCCTGAGAAACATACTCCACACGAGCCTTCTGCTCTGAACTTCAGTGCTCCCCAGAGTCTGGCTGGAGCAGGGTTTTCACACTGACTTCATGCTGTCAAGGAAACTTTGAAGACTGCATGTGGCCAGCCCTCAGAGGAACTGGCCAAAGATCACACAGACGTAGGCTCAGAGAGTTGAAAGGGACTTAAAATTCCCCTAATCCTCCAGATGGAAGGTTCTACCCTATGGTGGCCACCACCCACAAGGATCACAGGCTTATAGCTCAAAGCCACTTGGCTTATACCCACATGATGCCCTGGCCTCAAATACCATCTGGTTGCACAGTGCAGCATGAGGACTGGCCCTGGTGTTAGGGAACCCCATCTTCTGGAACCTACCTGGCTGCCCTGCTTTCTAGCTAGATACTTTGGGCAAGTGGTAGCCCCTTGGATCCTCATTCTGAGTTTGTGTGCAGAGTGCCAACCTGGAGCAAAGGCAGGGAGGATCACACAAAGCAATGTGGACGAGTTGGAATGAACTATAATAAGGTCTATAATAAGGTGTGGTGGAGAAAGAAGATGGGGAGGAGGAGGTGGAAAAGGAGAAAGGTGGTGATTTACTACAGAAGTTGGCAACCTTCCATGAAGGCCTCAAGTGGGGATTTTTCTGATCTGTGTTCAATAGCTCTTGGTGGCAGTATGCCCCTCCCTGTGCCACTAGGACAGGAAAGCAGCCACACCCCCATGAGGGAAGGAGTGGGGCTATGTAGAAGTACAGACTTAAGAGGGGACACTGGCTACATTAACTACTTCTCTCATTGATGCAACAAACACTTGACAAAAGTAAATTAAAGGAGGGAAGGTTTCTCTGGGTTCATAGTTTGAGGGGATACAGTCCATCGTGGTAGAGGAGGTATGGCGACAGGAGTAAGAGGCGTCTGTTCCCATCGTATCTACAGTCAGGAAGCAGAGAGAGATGAATCTTGACAAAAAGGAAAGTCTTTTTATACAGTCCCTGACCCCAGCCCATGGAATGGTGCTACTAACAGGGTGGTATAGTGGTTTGAATAAAATGGCCCCATATGAGGGAATACATCCCTGATACTGAAAACTGAAAACAGGTAGTCATGAGCCCTGGGGGTGTAACATCTGCTGCTGCCTGGCTAAATGTATATACTATGCTTATCAAACTGCCCAGTAAGCACTTCTCTTAATGTTCATACCCTTACATTAATGCTACTCTCACTTTGGGTAGAGAATCTTCTCTTGTCAGATGGCAGTGACCTTGGGATGACTCGGAAGGTATCATAGTGCTGGAAAGAAGTGACTGGAGTACTGAGTAACATCTCGATCACACCTTCCAAGACTCAGGGTGTAATGTGGAAGAGGTGGTGGAAAGAATGTAAGAGCCAAAGAAAGGGTAGGACTCTTACAACGTGCTCCCTCCAGACACAAAATGGCCTGAATATCCATGACCTCACAGTACCTGACACTACCTGCACAAGACCTTCATAAGAGGAGGAAAAGACCATGGCATCAAAATAAAAGAGAGACTGATTGAGATGGGGAGGGGATATGATGGAGAATGGAGTTTCAAAGGGGAAAGTGGGGGGAGGGAGGGTATTACCATGGGATATTTTTTATAATCATGGAAGCTGTGAATAAAAATTTGAAAAGAAAATGGCCCCATATGTTCATGTGTTTCGGATATTTATTCCTTAGCTACTGGCATCTTGAGGAGGTTCCATGGTGCATTGGAGGAGGTGGAGCCTCGCTGGAGGTTTTGGAGTGACATAGTCCAGCTCCAAGCCCAATATACAGACTACGTCCTCCCTGCTGACATGACGATGTGACCCAGGCTGCCCAATCAGGCTTGTCATGCTTTCTCTACGATGATGAAACTTCCCATCAAAAGTGTAAGTAAGCTGGGCATGGTGGTGCATGCCTTTAATCCCAGCACCTTAGGAGGCGGAGGTAGGAGGATCACTGTGAGTTCGAGGCCAGTCTGAGACTACATAGTGAATTCTAGGTCACCCTGGGCTAGAGCAAAACCCTACTTCCAAAAACCAAAAAAATTAAATAAACAAAACAACAACAACAGAACATTAGTAAGAAGTCAACTCTTTTCCTGGGTATTTTATCCCAGCAATGAAAAGATAACTTCCCACAGGAGGGTCCTCCAACCTCAGATAACCCAAACCAATCTATGAATGCACTCACAGGTCTACCCACAGATCTGTTATTTTAAATCCTGTTAAGTTGATAGCCAGTACTGACCACCACACTGTCATGTAAATTACATATGGTGTCATACAATACCACTCTTCAGATCTCATCCAGGACCACACCACAGCCTATCCAACTTACATCTTCAGAGCCTGGTATTGTGTCTGACACAATGAATGACATAATACTTTTGTAAATTTCATTTTCAAAATAAATAAATAAACATAGTACACACCCTTCCTATAGTGCCTTGAGAATCTATTTCTTATTTCATTCCACGGAAACAAAAACTTAAGGAGGTTTTTAAAAAATGTTTTTAGTTATTTATTAGCAAGCAGAGAGAGAGAAAGAATGGGTTCACCAGGGTCTCCAACCACTGTAAATGAACTCCAGATACATGTGCCACTTTGTGCATCTGGCTTCACAGAGGTTCTGGGGAATGAAACCTAGGTACCCAGGCTTTGCAAGCAAGTGCCTTAACCACTGAGAAAACAATCCAGCCCAAGGAAGATTATTTTAAGCTGTACCTAAGGTTACCTGTCATGAGACACACATCAGGTCCTTCCCTGTTTTCCACAGGCCTTTGCTCCAGTCTGATTATGCATAATTAAAATTCGCGGTATGTATGTGCCCCGGGTTCCTCATCAACACACCAGGGACTGTGCTTGGTCTCAGTGTTTTTTGGGCGTGTAAGTTGGAAGAGTGTAAATACTTTGTCCAATAGCAAAGGTAGCGTGGGGTGAGTTATTATTTCATTATTCCCTAAGACATAAATGTCGAGATTTCTCAATGAGAAGATTCTGAGGCCAGGGATGTACCTTAAATTCAAGGTGTGTCTACTCCTGAGGATTGTGTGACCAATTCCAGACCAATCTGCTGAATGGCTGGATGTAGCCTCCAGCCAGGTCTGACTGCTTCCAGAAAGCAAGCAGCCCAGGTCTTGGAGAAAAGCAGTCCTGAGGCCAGTGAGGACTGGGGGCTCTTGGAGGGAGAGGCAGTTGACACAGAGAGGGTATGCCAAGATGCCTCAGTGTTACCTTTTCTACAGGCATGTTCACTGCACAGCTCTTCGGGAGACTTCACTTCTCTCCCCAGCCCTGTCCCTACAGGATTGTTTACCAGTTGGGGCTCCCCGTTCTCAGCACTGAGCACGGGCTTCTGGGTAACTCAGTGTTGCATTCTAACCGTGGAGAGGCACAGAAATGCTTCGCCACTCTAGATAGAGAGGGCTCAGAATGACCCAAGAATTGGTTCCATCCAAGTCGAACCTAGCAAACCAATGAGAGTGTAACTTACAAGAGCATGGGTAACGGGTTATATACAGGAGTGTGGGGGAGGGGTGACTTTCAGAGGAGTGGGGGAGGGGTTACAGAGGAGTGGGGGAGGGGTTACTTACAGGGTTGTGGGAGGGGCTGCTTGGGGTGGGGGAGGAGTGAGTTACAGAGGAGTGGGAGATGCTTCTTTCAGAGTGAAGAAAGGGTTATTTACAAGAGCCTGGGGGAGGGGTGACTTATAGAAGCACTGGTGACTCAGGCAGCTACATCACCATGAAGCTGACCCCAACATGGGCGATGATGTATTAGCTAACACCACACAAGGGCTCCTGCCCCACTGGCCCTTATCTAATGCTTGTATCACCCAGAGGTGGGGCCTGAGGGTCCTAAGCTTTTTTGAGTCTTACTAAGTTTCATGTGAGTTTCAAGAGCCTCCTGAGCTTCCCTCCTTGTTCCCCGGGGTTGTTTCAATTCAAGGAAAACAGCTACAAAATGCCCAGCCCATTCTCCCAGCTCCGACGGACCTACAGAAGGCGCAAGCCTTCTGGCACTCAGAAAGAAGACACGACTTAAATGAAATCAGACTCTGTAATAAATGCAGACCACGTTCTCCCAGCCAATATCGAGACAAAGTATATTCTGCCGCCTGTCACTTGAAAAGTAATAAAGCAATAGTGAAGTGAGTTATTTTAAAAAAGAAAACCCAAACAATGAATTCCCTCCTGAATATTGAAGGAAGGTAGGGTTGGGAGTTGAGGTAGCCTGGGATTCCAGCCTGCCAAGGTCTCTGGATGTTTACATAGCCATAACTCCTGACCCACATAGCTTTGGCCAAGTGGAGACAAGCCCAGAAAGGGGCAGACGTAGACTCTAGCCCTTCTCCCTGCTCTGACACATTAGAACAGAAGTCCTGGTGAGCCTCTCCCCTCTTTGCTTGGACGCAGGGCTTCCTTCAGTTGACACTTATGCCAAGCTTTGTCTGACCTTTCTTCAGATGGGAGGATTCCCTCATGGGCATGAGAGACTGTGCAGTGAAGACACAGACGTGGGAGCTGTGTCCTTGGAGGATCCCTGGTGTCCTCTTTAACGTTTCTCTAGGATCCCAGTCAACACATAGCCCCCTGAATCTGGAGCATCAGCTCTTGTCCAAAGCCACAGCATAGCCTGTCCACCTTGTGCCCTCAGGTTACTAGTTTCATCCAACTGGCCACATGTGATAAATGTAGCGTGGCCCCCAAAGAGGTCCCAGTTTCTAATGGCATCCCTACAGAATTCTGCTCTTCATTACTGGGGAGAAAAAAGTTCTGACCTGCTGATACCCGCTTGCTGGCAGCCTGGCAATTACATCTCTTATTATAAAACTGTCAGTTAACAAATTGATCTTCAGCATATGATTTAGGTCCCTATTTGTCCAAGCCTGATCTATTCCCTGGGAGACTACATGCTTAGAGTCAGAAAAAGCCTGATTGTGAATCCTGGCCCTGTCACTTCTTAGTCAAGTGACATGGGTTCCTTGAGCTCATGGGGCATTCGTTTCCTCTGTTGTAAAACAGGAATAATAATGACAGCTACCTGGGAAGATTATTAATATGAGAAAGGTCTCTCGAGCACATGCTGTGAATTAGGTCGAGCAATCAGTGATTTCCATATGTTAGCTTCTTCCATCTTTACAGTAGGGGTGCCATGCCTGTTACAACTCCCATTATAGAGATGGAGAAACCAAGATTCTGAGAATTCTATGGAACTGAGGTTCCAGTCCAGAGCTCCCTGACTCCCAAGTTGGGCTGACCTGAAAGTCATGCCTTCCTTTGCTACGTTATTAGGGGCATGACCTCCTTCCTGTGAAGCAGCCAGTCTCTCCAGACTCCAGTCTCTTCAGAGGGGCTATCCTAGACGATGCAGCAGCAAGGCCACATGTCTGTCCTACACCTGTCTTCTCCTAGTATCCCTGGGAGAGAACTTCTTTTTCATTAAAGATTTTTTATTTTTATTTATTTATTTATTAGAGAGACAGAGTTAGAATGGGTGTGCTAAGGCCTCTAGCCACTGCAAATGAACTCCAGACACATGTGCCACCATGTGTATCTGGCTTACCTGGGACTGGAGAATCTAACCGAGGTCCTTAGGCTTTGCAGGCAAGAGCCTTAACCGCTAAGCCATCCCCCCAGCCCCTGGGACAGAACTTCTATCATACCCAGCCTCTGCCTGGCTTCATCTCAGGGGCGGGAAGCACTGGGCACACAGACTTTCATCCCACTGCACATGTGTGATACATACACTTTGCACAAACACATCACATTTTAATGTCAAAAGTTTTTGAAACACGTATGAATTACGGTATCTTCAAGCTGCCTGTACCCGTGAAAGAGAATGCCAATATTACAAATGGTGAGCCATGAGCAAGCCTAGAGGAAGGGATACACATGTTCATTGCACTGGCCTTTCAAATTTCATATAGCCTTGAAATTTATCAAGTTAAAAATGTAGGAGAGCTGGGCGCGGTGGTGTACACCTTTAATCCCAGCACTTGGGAGGCAGGGGTGGAAGGATTGCCATGAGTTCAAGGTCACCCTGAGACTATGTAGTGAATTCCAGGGCAGCCTGGGCTAGAGTGAGACCCTACCTCAAAAAATAAAATGTAGCAGAAATGGGAGGAAGACTTATATCCTCTTTTGCCTGTGGATAATGGGGTGAGGATGTTCTGCCTGGAACCTCAGTGTCACAGTTTGCATATAAGATGTTCCCCATAGCCTCATTTTTCTTTGAGGTAATAGACTGGCCCCTTTTTTCTATGAGAGAGAATTGTTGCACCAGGGCCTCCAGCCACTGTATTTGAGCTCCAGACACATGTGACACCTTGTGAGCATGTATGACCTTGCACAATCATCATTTTGTACATATGGCTTATGTGGGATCTGGGGAGTTGACCATGGGTCCCTAGGCTTCATAGGCAACTGTCTTAACTGCTAAGCCATCTCTCCAGCCTGCCTCATGTGCTTTTGATTAGGCCTCCTGTTTAATCCCCATTTGATGGAGCCTGTTGGAGAAGTGGGGAGTCATTGACGGTGAGCTTTTGATTATTAGCCAGCCCCACTGGGTATTCAGAACTAGCTCACGCTTGCTGCTTCCTCCCTGTTGCTGTGACAAAATGTGATGCCCAGCTGTCTGTCTTCGCCTGCTATGCTTCCCCCCACCCTCCTCCACCTCCGCCCCAAGATGACACTTTTCCTCCAAACCATAGGCTGTAAAAAAAAAAACCCTTTCCTTCCATAATGTGATTCTAGTTGACTGATTGGCCCCAGCAAGGAGAGAATAAACTAAAACATAGTCTGAGCTTTGTTTTTCTTCTCTCACAATGGGAGAACAAACAGGACACACCCCTCCAGTAGCTGTAACAATGAAAGGCGCTAATGTATGTAAATTATCACTATGGTGACTGCTCAGTTACATTATTGTAGAAAACAGGGGCCAAAAGACGGAAGGCACCTGGTCCCTAAAGACGCCATCACGTCACTGAGTAAACTAGTCCCCAAACAACATCATACTCAGACTTTTGGTCACTGGAGTTATATATAACACACTTACTCCTTCATCAGTCATTTTAATTATTTTTTCTACTGATAAAATTATATCCCCTATTCTAAGGAAGTGATTTTAGATTCAGACAGGTAAATTAATAGTGTGAAAAAATATAGGAATAAAGACAGAATTAAACAAATTATAATGTACCTGTAAAGTAGAATGCCCACAAACATGTCAGAAAATTGTTTACGGCATCACAAATACTCCTAATATAATAAGGATACTATAGATATATAAAATACAAATAGGAAACAGAGGATGGAACCCAGGGCTTTGCACATGCTAGCTAAGGACTCTATCACTGAATGATATCCCCAGCCTTCTCCCAAATATTAATTGCAGCTAAATGCTTTAATATCTCTTTGCATTTAGAATAGCTATTATGGCACTGGGGAGATAGCTAAGTCAGTGCAGTGTTTGCTTTGCAAGCATGAGGGCCTGAGTTCAACCCCCAGAACCCAGGTTGTTTATTTTAAAACCTGGTGCGGTGGTATGTGCTTATAATCCCAGCACTGCAGAGGCAGAGACAGGCAGCTCCCTGTAGCTTGCTAGCCAGCCAGTCCAGTGTACTTGGTAAGTTCCAGGCCAGCGAGAGACCCTGTCTCAAATAAAAAGTGGACAGTGCCTAAGGAATGCTGCTTGGGGTTGTCTTCTGGCCCAGAAGGTTGTCCTCTGGCCTCCAGGCATGAGCACACCAATGTACATGAAATCTAATGATTATTATGCATTATTTTATTATAATATCTTTTGAGATAGGGTTTCACTCTAGCCTGGGCTGACCTGTAATTCACTATTAGTCTCAGGGTGGCCTCAAACTCACAGTCATCTTCCTACCTCAGCCTCCCAAATGCTGAGATTAAAGGCGTGCGCCACCACCACACCCAGCATTATTGTAATAATTTAAGTAATAGTTTCCCTTCTTCTCTTTGCTTTTCATCTTTCACTTTTCCTTTCTTCCGTTGTTTCTCCTTCCTTCCTTCCTTTGACAGGGTCTCACTGTATATCTCATGCTGGCCTTAAACTCAGAAGCCTCCTGCATCAGCCTCCTGCGGGCTGGAATTAAAGGTGTGTACCATCACACTGGGCTTGTACAGTCTGTTTCTAAATCATCTGCTGTATATAAGTTTTGGAAGCCCAGCTACATAGTTGTATGACATCACCTTTATTAAAAGCACCCAAATTGAAAGCATGTTACTATGTTTAGAGGAAGTGGCCAGGTGATGCCATTCCCGGCTGCATGTGCGCGCACATTGGACATCTTCTACAAAGAGCACATGTTGCTTCATGACTGGAAGCAGCAACAGTGGCTCTTAAAATAGCAGCTTATGACTTCAGCTCAATACCATTGTCTTCAGATGCTGTAAGGTCCTCCACTTCAATCAATCCCATAGATTTTCACGAGTGTTTAATACGTACCTAATACAACGCAGTGATTATAACTAACTACCTTTTACTAAATGCAGTGATTATCACGTTATGTGCATTCTCTGCAATCCTTTCAACAGCTACATAAAGTGCTACAGGAGTGGAAGCAAATCTGTCTGAGGCCACTGCTCTGAGGTGGGAGACTCCAGGCGCAAACCCCGCTCCATCGTGTCTGCTCCTTGGCCGCTTGCCTTCTTCCATCTGGACTGAAAGCAGCCCCGAGAAGGAAGAAACAACCTTGGGCCCAGATTTCAAAAAGGAGGCAACCACGTGCTGAACCTGCAAATGGAATGGTTAGGAGTGAGGTCGCTTTTCTGAATGGAGGCACCCGCCGCGGAGGCGGGAATATGCTGTCCATTTCTGGAGCTTGTGAAATTGCCTATGTTGACTGAGGTAAGTGGATTAGGAGGAGGAAGCAAAAAATAAATAAATAAAAATATGGGGCAGGGGGAGTCAGGTGGTTCAGGGCTAAGGAAAATATTGGAGATTGAAAAATTACTTTGCTGGACAAGGTGGAAATCCAGGGACTAGTGTAGCTGGGATTGGGTTTGAAGTCCAGTGCTTTGATGAGAATATTTAGAGAGGACTGAGAGAGGGAGGTAGAGAGGGGAGCCTGTTGTGGTTTGAATGCAAAGCATCCCCCGTGGGCTCATGGGTTTAAACAGTCAGAAGCATTGTTTTTGGAGGTTGTGGAATCTTCTGGATACAGGGCCTGGCTGATCGACATAGGGCAGACAGGTAAGGCTTGGAGGTGACTCTTCTTGAGGCCAACATCTCTGCTTCTTGATCTGCCATGACGTGAGCAAGGAGCTTCCCTTTCCTGGCACCACAGACAAGAGCTACCCCTGCACCCACAACATCTCCACTGTGCTGTACTGGGTCCTCTAAATCATGAGCCAGAATACGTTCTTCCTCCTTAACCATTTCCTGTCAGGCATTCTGTCATGGTAAAGAGAAAAGCAACACAGACAGACACTCTTAAGTGTCAAATCAGGGCTGAGGTATCTGGAGACACTGAGCTAAGCCTGGCCATACACCCCACCTCTCTTTAGGAAGTGGCACAGAGGATTAAAATGCATTGTCCAAAGTGAAGCAGCAGCTGAGCCAGCTTTAAACCCAGCATACATGCCACTGTGGCCCACCCTGCCTCTGTAGTGACAGGACATAGCTGTGTTCCATCAAAAGGGAACAGAGTTATTCCCTAGCCCTGAAATGGGGAAGAGAAGAAGGCCTGTGTGACAATGGACTGTCTGAAGTCCAGAGGTGCCAGGCATCTAAGGACCCCTGTCACCCTCATAACCAGTTGAGTTGTGAGCCACCTATGGTCCTTTTGGGCACGCTCTTTGCTTTGCCCTGTGCTCCATGAAAACTCATAGGTCTCTGACTGGGAGCGAGCCCCAGCTTCCCGCAGGGGCATCCCGGGAGGCTTACTTCCATGGCGTGAGCAGAGCTCCAGGGAGCAACGACGTCTGCTCGAGCAACACATCATTAAGAAGAGGCGAGGAGGTGTCTCTACACCCACACAATACCAGCAGAGCTGTAAGCTGTGCCTCAAAATTAGGCATGGGAAAGAGCTTCTCGGCGCGGGCTGCTCATCTCCAAGGACAAGGGCAGCCTCGTCTCTGCTCTGCTCCACCCCCTGCTCCGCCACGAAGCCGAGTGTTTTGTCTGAGTCTATTTGAGGCGTCTTATGCAACAGAGCCTGACATCTTGCTTTCTTTCATACCGTGTTCGTGTTGTCGGGGAAGTTTCCCTGACACACAGTCTAGTTTTGTGCCTCTGTTGCTTAGAAGAAGCAGCCTGGAGGCTCCAAGGGGATCTGTGCCTTCAGAAGATGCTCGAAACCTGAAAGAAATCAGCCCTTTCTTGTGTGGGGAGGCATTTGCTGGAGTGCTAAGCCAAGCCTCTGACTTGAGAGCAGGGGTGCAAGGTGCCCATTTGCCTTGTTGCATCACAGGGAGGGCTAGCCTGGGCTGAGTTCTACCATGTGACAGATGAGGCCGTTGAAACACAGAGCTGTTGGTGGTCATAACTGACCACGGATATCTGGTCTACTCTCTAAATCGAGGCTCTTTCCATAGCCACACTCCAGCCAGCCCTTTTCCAGGCCTGGGGTGGGGTGGAGGGCATGGTCACGCATGCCCGTCTGTTACAAGTTATTGTGGCTGGGTTTCCAGCCCACACTTCTCTGTGCTGTTTTGTCTTGTCGGGGCTGCAAAACCTAGTTTGGATTTGCCAGCTGGGCAGAGTTTGCTTCTGCCAGTAGGAGGCACTAGGAGAAGGCTACTAGGCTGGAGGGAAAGGGGGCTTTGCCTTGCTGCCCGGCAGCTCCCGGCTTGCTTCTCCTTCTGCGAACATTGCCCCAGCAGGGCTTCTTCCTCTTGGCAGAGATAGTTCCTTTCCTAAAGCAGCGCGGAGTCCGTGTGTGGTCTGCCCAACAATTTCAGAAGCAGCTGCCTAGATCCCTCAAGATACAGGCACCTGTTGGCAGTTATTGTCTTCCCACTGGTCCGAGTCCAGCCCCACAGGGCCACCACTGTAGCCCAGAGACACCAATCCCACCTGAGCAGCAGCGCCCCGCCAAGCACCTGCGTTTTCATCATTCCAGCTGTTCTCTGTCTGGCCCCTGCCCGAGAGGTAGCCATGCTTCCCACGGCAGCTAACTTGCTAATACCATAATATGCTGCAAAACTCTTCCAGGTACCTTCCTGACAAATTTCTATTAAATTCTCCCTGTTAAAACGACAGATGTAGCTCCCGTCTCCTGAATGCCCACTGACTACAGCGGAGGGCCTGTCATTAGACCGTCACGAGAGACAGACCAGACCCAGTGACAAGGAAGACACAAATCATTCGTAGAGTGCCTGAAACATAGTGGGACCATAAGAAATACCTGTTGAGGGGTTGGGGGAGATGGCCCAATAGAAAAAGTGCTTGCTGCACAAGCATGAGGTGCAGAGTTCGGACCCTTTGCACCCATTGTAAATACTGGGTGGGTGTGTGGTGGCCAGACTGTAATCCTAGCACTTGGGAGGCATAGACAGGAGAGCTGAGGGTGTGAGGTGAGTGAGTGGAGGAAGTTGGATGGCTAAGGGTAGCCCGTTTGGGGAGCTCTGGGTTCCAATGAGAGATTAAATGGGAGGAAATAAAGGGGAGAGTGATGGGGAAGACACCCGGTGTCAATCACTGGCCCCACATGCAAGTACATGAGTATTTACAGACATGTGTGTGGTCACACACATGCACATACATGCACACACACCACACACTTGCCGAATGACAAAACAGGATGAATCACTGTCTAAAGTAGACGCTTCGTGTTGAATGCTCAAGGAGTTAACCAAACAAGGGTCACTGGGTCACAAGGGGGTCAGCAAATAGCTCATAAAGAACTCCAATTGTTTCGGGGATTGAAGGAAGGGAAAGGAAGCATCTTGGGATGCCGTCACCTAGCCAGGCTGGAGCTAGGGCTGGCAAGCAGCACCTGAGATCCTCCAATATGTAAGTTGCCACAGACCTTGACCTCCTCCCCAGCCAGGAGAGCTGTTCACCTTGGCCAACACCTCCCCCATCTTGTGGCTACCTGACCTGACTGTTCACCTGGCCCTAACAACCAGAATAACAAGATTTACTGTCTCCTACTGCCAATCCCAAAGAGGGGAGACTGAATATCCGAGAAAAGATACCACTAATTTAGGGTCCTGGAAGTACTCTGGGATTCCTCTGTCCTCACCGTGACGTGTCTGTTTCTACACACCCGCAACACTCAATTTGACCTGACCTGAGTCTATCTACTCTGAGCTCAGAGGGTCCTGTCCAAGTAATCACAAGCACAAAGGCATAGGGAGAGAGCTAAGCAAGGTGCTTTTGGGGAGTGGGGACTTGGCCTGGCTGCTAGGGGCTGGTCTTTGTGGTGGTGGACATGAGATGTTCGTGCATCTCCAGCAGCCATCCCTCAGACTTCCCGTGACTGCACTCAGTATCTCCTTTGTGGAGTTGCCACTCCTCTGCCTGTGGTCCATGGGCTGACCCACCATCTAGGCCTAGGATAGATGCATGATGCAGCATGTGACTCAGCACATAGAGCCCACCTCTTCATGCACAGGATGACTTAGTTCACCAGCCACTCCTAGACATCCCATCATCATGGAGTTGCTGGGAACTGCTCCCTTTTCACTGTACAAATGAAGGAAGGCAGAGGAGCATTCATCACACCAGGAGCCAGGAGGAGCATTTCAGCCTCCAGTTCAGTCCTGCCCACATGATTCAATCCTAGAGCCCATGCCTTTACTTAGGAACCCTATCACTGGAAATCAAGTCTTGACACTGCTTTTGTGCAGGTGAACAAGCCACGTGTGACCGAATGCTTGCCTGGAGGCTGACCCTGGACCATCAGATCCCTGGAGGAACAGGACCTGTGTGGAAACCCTTTCAAAGCACATCCTGGGGTCTCAAAATAAACCCACCTCCTTGGTGTATATCCAGAGCCCTTTATGGTCAGACCATTCTCAAGGTCCTCCACTGTCAGGGGCCCAGAAGCTTCCTCCCAGCCAACAAGTTCTCAGCACATTCAGCCACAAGCCTGTTCCTAGCCAAGCACAGAGTGAAGTCCATGACAGTTGGACCCGGGCCTTTGTCATCTCCACTCTGCCCCTAAGGCCAGGATACATGCTCCATCAATACCCATTCACTGGACACCAGGATAGGTCAATAAGGCCGGTGGGAGTAGAGATGCCGAGTAGACGCTGAGGAGGTTGTATGTGTGTGTGCGTGCGCACGCGCGTGTGCGCATGTGGAGGAACAAGGGGGGGAGGGAAGGAGAAAGAGAGGAAGTCAAAACGAGTGGGAGCCTGTGCGCCTCTTCAGGTAGACAGATATCCTGGAACCTCAGAGCCCCGAAGTCTTTCCACACTCTTCTCAACCTGCACTTCTGAGAATGGGTTAGAACCAGCCAGGGAGGGACCAGTTCAGAAAATCATTGCTTTTGTGGGATTGGCAAACACCCATGGAGCTTCTACTGTTAGCTAGTGAGAGAGTTCATGAAACCCACAGTAAAGTGGGGGAGCAGGCCCAGGGACAGAACATAGGAAGCTCTGTACTCTCCCTGGGTGAGGGCATTGGGAACAAGGGGACAGTCCCGTGAACCTGCAGAGGTGGCAGTGTGCATCAAGGAGGCCCTGCCAATGGAGACACTGAACTGCCCTGAAGGACATACTAGCAGATACTCAAGCAGTGAAGACTGAATGGCCAAATGGAAGGACAACGGGGAGGGGGGGATCTGGGGAGAGGATGGAGCGACCCAGTCTGTTCTTCCTCCCAGAGCAACAGCAAATTCCAGAGCTGTTTTACTGCCTCATAAATTGTGTGGCCTCATGGGATTTGTGAGATGCGGGGTGTCTCCACTGTTACCAGTTTCAGTCAGGAAGAAAGTGCTCACGTCAGCTGGTACTGGAGGCTACTGAGAATATCCTAGGTGCAGCCATCACCCCCTCAAATCAACAGGATGCTGTTTAAATATGTAAGACTCACCCGGCTGCTGCCAGCACCGTCTGGTTTCCTTCAGTGTATGAAAAATACGCTTAATATTCACGTTCATTTCCAAGGCGTTATGGAGGGGGACTGAAGAAGTGGGCATCACTCTTGGTTAAAAAATAAAATGGCCAGCGTGGTGGCACATGCCTTTAATCCCAGCACTCTGGAAGCAGAGGTAGGAGGATTGCTGTGAGTTTGAGGCCACTCTGAGACTACATAGTTAATTCCAGGTCAGCCTGGGCCAGAGTGAGACCCTACCTCAAAAAAACAAACAAAAAAAATTGGCTATGTAGTGTCTTTCCACCCACAAGGCCGCCACACTTGTCTCCCTCCATGTCCTGTTTGTGAGGAGGGCAGTGATGAGCCTGTTCAATGACCGCCCATCTCATCTCACCCCATGCCCTCCCGGCCCCTTGTAGCATTGTGACAAATGCAGACAGGCATGTTCATTCCTAGAGAGCTGTCCCCTGGTCCACCACTCTGCAGTGCCCCATCAGGGTCGGAGTTCTAGTGCTTGTTAAACATGGGTCCTAACTTGGCTGCTTCAGGCCCCTTCCATATCTCCTTGCCTCATTTCTGGTCCAATGCCCCCCTGCATTCCATTGCTGTTTCCTGGGTGCATCAGGGTGCCACTCTCCTATCTCCTGTAGAGCAGGTTGTTAGATAAGAACAACATATCCAGATTTTTAATCTGTTTCATGCCATTTCTCCATTTCTGGGCACAGAGTAGGTGCTGATAGTATGAGGCACCAAGAAAGAAATGTCAGCACGAAAAGAAAACATCTGTTCTCTTGCTTTTATCATTCAGAAGAGAAAACTGAGCCCCAGAGAAGGGGCGACTTCAGCAGTCACGGAGTGTGCAAAACCCAGAAGGAAGCTCGCGTGCCCCTTGTCATGGCACTGGGCACCTACTCACGTCAGTGGTATATGTGAAGCACAAGGTAATGGATATGTAATTTGTGCTCCATGTCATATGCAATAGCATTTTACATCACCATCGTGGTCACGGCCATCATCTTTTCATGGCTGAATGGGAATAGTCACCGGCACCTCTTGTTCATGAGTGACTGGAAGCCATGTATCAGTGTGGGCCTCGGGCTCATGGGTACAGAGTCAGGAGACCCGTAGGCAGCAAACAGAGGCCAATGGAGCAAGACAGTAAGATATTATTATATCTGTGCCTGGGATGTCCCAGTTGACAATGTTCTTAATAGAAAGTTTGTCCGTTTGGGGCTGTAGGATCGCTAGGGCTGAGACCCTGTTGATGACCTGAATGCCATGCTCTGTTTTCTAGGCGCTTTGTGCCACCTTCCTCACAGAATGAAGCCATGGGATGAACTCAGAACAGAACATTGGACATGGAAGATGCTCCAACCTACATTGCTGAGCTCATGGCAGCCATTTCTAACTGGTCCCAGCACCCTTCGTGTTATGCCCAGGGGAGGGCACAGAATGCTGGCGAGGGTGGAGATGGGAAACCACTGTGCCATTTTGGATGCTCGTAAAACGACCCAGCTCTGACCTTCGGGAGCAGATGCTGTATAATCCACCCAGCTGTGAACGTCTGGCTCTGTAAGTTGGTCACAAGCACTCCAAGGAACTTGACAAGGCTGGCAGAACATGGGCCATCCTTCTTGTCTACAGTTGGAGGAACTCAGCTTAACTTAGTGAGGTGAAGTCAGGCTGGGTTGAACAGGGAAGGACATTCCGGAGTCCTGCATGGCCCCCAGTCACCCAGGACTCCCAGTTCCAAGACTCTGATGACTGGAGTCAGATGACAAAGGACCAAGAGCTTCATTCTCCATTTTACAATCCAGAGGGACAAATAGGACCCTCTTCCCTGGACAGGCGGGACAATGTGGCCAAACCAGAAGCAGGGGACATTTCTGGTTCCTTTTTCTTCCAAGATTGCCTTTTTAGGAGCCAGCCTCATTTCTCTTGACCACATTTATCAACCATGTCCCTTCCCCAGCACACATGCACAACCTTTAGATTTCTTCCAGAATCTTCTTCATTCATTTGCAAATGGCATCTGTTGGTCCTAGGTCTTGTTGAATCTTCATCCCTTTCAAGGTGGCTACCTGGGTTCATGGAAAGAGGACTAAGGCTGGGCATCCTGTTCTTCCTATGCCAGTTTCCCTTCAAAGTAGCCATTCCATCACCACTTGCTTGTGGTTCCTTTTATTCCTTTTTTTCTTTTAAAGTTATTTCTTTCTTTGTGTGTGTGCATGTTTATGTGAGTACAGGTACACACATTCCTGCCATACATGTGGAAGTCAAAGAACAACTTTCTGGTCAGGCTTCGCCTGTCCACTTCTGTTTTGTTTGTTTGTTTTTTGAGGTAGGGTCTCACTCTAGCTCAGGCTGATCTGGAATTCGCTGTGTAGTCTTAGGGTGGCCTCGAACTCACAGTGGTCCTCCCACCTCTACCTCCCGAGTGCTGGACTTAAAGGCATGCGCCACCACACCTGGCATGTCTTTTGAGGCAGGTTTCTCATTCTGGCTTTGAGCTCTGCTATGCTTGCAGGCAGCTTCCAGGAAATTCTCCTGTCTCTGCCTCCCAGCTTATCGTCAGTTTTGGCATGCTGGAATTCAAGAAGTGCTCCATGGCGTCTGGCTTTTAACATGGGGTCTTGGGGATCAAACCCAGGTCCTCCAGTTTGAGCAGTGAGCACTTTATCTGCTGAGGTGTCTCCCTGGTCCTTGTGATTTCTAAGAGTTTGCTGCAGTCAGGCTCGCATTGCCTACAGAAATCACTGGACCAGGAGCAGCTTGTGGGGGACATTTTGGATTACAGACTTGAGGGGAGGCTCCACGATGGCAGCAAGAGCAAAGGGTGGACATCACTTCCTCACCAACAATGGGTGAATAATAGCAACAGGAGAGTGTGCCTAACACTGGTAAGGGGAAACTGGCTATAACACCCATGAGCACCCCCCACCCCCGACAGCAATATATTCCCTCCAGGAGGTGTTAATCCCCAAGTCTCCTTCAGCTGGGAACCTAGCATTCAGAACGGTGAAGTTTGTGGGGAAACCTGAATCAAACCTGAATCAAACCACCACAGAGAGGTTTTGAATCCTTGACATGGTATGGATGGATCCCACCCCAAGCTGGTGGCTGGGTGAGGGTGGAAATGCACTGGGAGTTTTCCAGGCCATCCTGAATTCCATTCCACCAATTCCCATCCTGTTCATTTAGTCAGTAGCGTTCTGTAGGGAATGAAGGGGCAGTGCTCTTACTGGATGCCTACCATGTGTCCAGTACTATGTCAAACGCATGCTAGCTCATGGGAAAGTGCTGACAGCCCACTTTCTAGATGAGAGACTAAAGGTTCAGAGAGGTTTCACCACCTGTCTCGGGTCACTTGGCTGATAAATGGCAGTGCTATAATTTTACTGAATCCTTCTTACTCGGGCTCTTGGCCTTTGCACTCCACTGTGGAGGTTTACTTTCATTTTTGTACATAATATGGATCTGTGGAGTAAGTGAGACACCCCATCACCCCCGTCTCACCAAGCTCCAAGTCTAACCGAGGAAGAGCTAGCTCCTGGGGTGACTGTGGTGGATAGTCCAAGCGTCCCAGATGAGAATCATGCCATCACCAGGAAGCATCTTTTCAGGATGCTCAGGCCTTCCACACAAAAGCAAAACAACCAGCAATCATGGTCCTAATGTGTGTTTACCTGTGGCCTAGCTCTAATTTCATTCTCCTGGAGAAGCAGAAACCAGGACACAGAGAGGCCAAGTGACTTACCTGAGGTCACACGGCTGGAATTCATTCCCAAGCAGGTTGGCTCCAGGGCTCACGGTTTTGACCAAGGTGCTCACTCTGCTGCTCTCCCATTCACAGGAGCCCTGGGAGATCCTGTGACAACACACAGGGGCTCCTCACAGGGAAGTGGCTAGTCTGAGGCAAGGGGGGAGTGTAACGGAAAAGAGCTCAGCTTCCTTCCTCTTGGCCCAGAACAGTGCCTATTAGTTAAGACACTTGGCTTCATAAAAGCAGATTCCCTACAATGAGCCATTCAGAAGAACAAGGTGTTCTCTGGGCTTCCTCAGTACCTGTGCAGATGGCATTGTGAGCAGAACCTGGAGAGATGCCCAGCTTTGTGACAGCATGCTCCCGCAGGCCATTGTGCCCTGTTCTGGCTAACGACCAACACCAGCATGGGCTTAGCAATGAGGCGGCCCAAGGCTGCAGCTCTAACGAAGTGCTGTGTGACCTTGGGTAAATTACCCAACCTCCGGGCACATCCCAGCCATTAAGTGGGGACGCCACTGCTTTACGCAGATCCCGTGAGGATTAAATGAGGTATTGTGGACCTGGGGGATCTGCTGTATAAGCATGAGGGTCTGCGTTTGGAGCCCCAGAGCCCGTGTAAATGCCGTGGGTGTGGCAGTTGCCCTGTAATCCCAGCACTCAGGAGGTGGAGACAGAGGGTCTCGGGGCCACACGGCTAGGCTACTGGACAAGTTCTGGGAGCAGGTGAGAGATCCCGTCTCAACAAATAAGGTGGAGAACAACAGAGGAGGACAGCCGGAATCAGGCTCTGACCTCCATGGCCCGCTCATCCATGCTTGAGCACCTGCACACACATGTCAACACTCATACCACATACACGCACTCAAAAATCCGAGGTACTACAAGCAGCGGAGCTCATACAATCTGCACCCAGCTCTGACACCAAACACCTGCAACACCCTAAAAACCTGCAACGCCACAGAACAAAAGTCAACTGAAGAGAGGAGCTGGAAGGAGAACAGCATTGAGGGGTGCCGCTCACTATACCGAGGACATGCACGAAGAGAAGTCATTTACGCATGCCTTCCCCTCTCACCCAGGCACCTATCCCACAGGCCAGGGGACACTGCACCCCGTTTCTCAGACAAGGAGACCAAGGATCATGGAGGCCATTGGCTTCTGCAGAAATGGCAGTGAGTCCCTTCCCGAGTCAGCTCACAGCTCTGGGCTCCGCATGTATATTTTGTAAAGGGTTGATTTCTAGCTATTTGATCCTAAAACCTAGAAATGGGCTTGGGGCCAGTCCTTTCATGTATTCTGGTCCAATAGTACTGCCTGCAGTCTCCCCCCTCCCCCACACACCGAGTCCTCTATCCCCGCACATCTCCACTGGAGCCTGTATTTGGGCTCTACCTCCAGTTTCTAAGGGCTCGTCCCATTTCCACCTGCAGGAACCCACTGACAGCTCAGATATGGCCAGGAGCCATGCCCCTTCCACGGCTGTCCCGTGCTCTGTTTTGGTATTGGCAGTGGTTTCTTGAGTCACCTCCGTCTTCTTATCACTCAGAGGCTGTGTCTTCCCTGGTTACTTTCTCTTCTGTCCCTGGTTGTTCCTGGTCAGGCAGCTCCCTGTCTTGCTGTCCTGTCCCACTTCCCACACAGAGTCTGACCGGAACCAAAGACACCATTTGGAGGGTGGCCCGTAAGTCTTCTGTCATCCATCCTCTTTATGAAGGCTCTGCAACCTGCTACTGGAAACCATAAAACCTGGGCTCGGTCTGTCTGTTTCTCCCTGGGATGTGTCACAGCATGATGGGTAACTTATAGCTCCCACAATGAGGTCTGTGCTTAATTAGTAGGTGTAATGAAGGCCACCGGTGTCAGAAGCTTGGCAAAGACATGGTATCATTAATCCCTTTCCACAAGGCAACAAAGGAGATGGTGTGTGAGACGGGGCCAGTGTATCATGTAATACCCATGGGGTCCTGAGCCCGATGCTGCGTTCTACTGTGGCCATGCTGAAAGGCCTAATGACTTTCAAACCAGGACCTCACACTGAAATTTTGCCCTGGCCTTGCTCATTACAGAAGCCGACTTGTTATTTTTTTAAAAAAAAATTCGTTTAATTGGTGTATTTAATTAATATGTAGGTTTGTGTGTGTTATAGAGATTGAACCCGGGGCCTTATACTTTGCTAAGCAAGCACTCTACCACGGAGCGACAGTCCTACCTTTAGTTTTACTTTTGGTCTTAAGACAGGACCTCACTAAATCATGCAACCTGCCCTTGAACTTGCTCTACAGTCCAGGCCGATCTTGAACTTAGAATCCTCCTGCCTCTGGGGCAGCTGGGATTACAGGCTTGTACCACAAGGCCTGGCTTCAGACCTGTTATGACTCTCATTTGACAGACATGGAAACTAAAGCTCGGCAGCTAACAAGCTCAGGACTCTTGGGACTCCTGCCGAGACTAACGAAGTTGTCCTGAGGACCTACTGTGTGTCAAATACATAGTAGGAACTCACAGGCTTCAGTGCCCCTCACTTTTTTTTTTTTGGTTTTTCAAAATAAGGTTTCACTGTAGTCCAGGCTGACCTGGAATTAACTATGTAGTCTCAGGTGGCCTCAAACTCATGGTGATTCTCCTGCCTGTGCCTCCCTAGTACGTCCCCATGCCCCACTTTTCCTTTTTCTTTCTTTCTTTTTTTTTTTTTTTTTTTCAAGGTAGGGTCTCACTCTAGCTCAGGCTGACCTGGAATTCACTATGTCGTCTCAGGGTGGCCTTTAATTCTGTAATCCTTCCACCTCTGCCTCCAGAGTGATAGGATTAAAGGCATGTACCACCATGTCAGGCCCTTTTTTTTCTATCCACCTTGCCAAGAAATATCCTGTCCTTGAAGTAAACATGACTTTCTCACAGGTCTGACCAACACCAGCTCAGTGGCTTTCCTTCCTACTACACCATCCACAATAAAAATAGTGCCCTGCCCCATAATCCAGGCTAGTCCTAGCAGAGTCACAGTGACACCTCTGTCCAGGTAGCCCCTCTGAATATGCTCCTATACCTGAAATTTCTCTTCCTGCCTGGGGAAGAGCTGAGGAGCCATAGAAGCAGAAACCGCCCCATGGAAAGCGGCGGGCCTGGGGAAGGGGTGCTGAGGTGCCAGTTCTTAATGACCCAGTCTCTGGACTGAGCACAGACCATCTCAATCCCCGACCCTGCCTTCCAGGGAGCAGGTGGACGTGAGCCTGGGTTGCCAGCTCTGGTGCCTGTGTCATTCTCTGCCAGGAAGTGCCCATCTGCCAATGCAGGGCCCCATTACCCTGATGCCTTCCAGAGACTCACCATACGGGCAGGCAGGATGGCAGGCAGGACAGGAGACTACAACTGTAAAACAAGTGACAAAATTGATGCAGAGCTGCCTGGGTGAAATGTGGGGAGAGGATGGAGTAGATCAACACTGGGGAGCCTGCCTGCCCCTCAGAGAGGTCATCTTCTTCAGGAACCAGGGGAGCTGTGATAGGAGGTGATGATGGATAGCCAGCCTAGGTTTTTTAATCTCAGTCAGGAAGTGGAGTAGGCTTCAAATATGCACAAGCTTGGGACCTCTTCTAGAACTATGATTCATTGGGGACTGGGGTTCAAACATCTGCATTTACATAAAGCTCTGTGGTGATCCCCAGTGTAGCCAGTTGTAATTCAAATAAATATAAAATACATTGAAGAATTCTGACTTTACTTTTTAGGTTTCCTTTTTATTTGAGAGAGAGAGAAAAAGAGAGGGAGATAAAGATAGAATGGGCGCACCAAGGCCTCTAGCTGCTGCAAACAAACTCCAGACTCATGTTCCACCTTGTACATCTGGCTGTATGTGGGTCCCAGGGAATTGAACTTGTGTCCTTTGCAAGCTCCCTAACTGCTAAGCCATCACACCAGCCCAGTCCTTTCCTTTTTTAAAAATTTTTGTGTACTTATTTAAAAGACAGAAATACGCAAACAGAGAGAGAGAGAGAGAAAGAATTCCAAGGTCTCCTGCCAGTGCAAACAAACTCCAGAGATATGTGCCACTCTCTACCTGGCTCTATCGGGGTACTGGGAACTTGAACCCAAGCTGTCAGACTGCATGCAAGTGCCTTTAACTGCTGAACCATCTCTGCAGCACCCCCTTTACTTTTGAAAGGGCCTGCCCCAGACCTGGGCCCTGCTGTCACCCTCTGGAGGCTCTAACAAGAATACTTGGCACCTGAGGAGGGGCTCTAAACTGTCCAAAGCCTACACGTGTGTCTTATAGCTTGTTTACCTATTAATAAATGGGTATTAAATCTTCATTTCCTAGAACAGGCAGTGCTCAAAAAGATACTATGGGTTGACCGATTGATGAATGAATGATGAGTGGGTGAGTGAATGAATGATACAGGCAGAAATGCATGGGATTCTAGGCAGTCCACCCCTGTAGGTGTATATATTCCACATGTACTTGTATGTACACACAACGTAGACATATTCAATTGCAAGCACATGCACACAGTTATGCACACAGATACACACTCCCACACTGGCTCCTACAAGGGGAATTTTGTGGCTTCCTGCCCTGTTCTTTGTGGGGCTAATAAATACTCCCCATTAATGAGATGAGGAGAAGGCAGGGGAGCAAAAGGGTCAGAATGAGCTCTCTGGAATGCAAAGCTGTGCCAGGATATGCCCCTGTGTACGCAACGGCACAGAACCACAGAGAATTGGGTTTTTCTATGACTCTTTTCTCATCTCACATTATTGACGGGGTTGAGGACCGGCACTCATGTGTCTTCAAGCCCTTGAACTTGTGGTGGTTTCAAGCCATCTGCATCTACACGTAGCTTAATTGAGAGGCAGAAGAGGGTGAAATGCTGGGGCCTGTCTTCAAGTGAATGCGAGCTACAGGCCTGTGGGGCCTGGTATCCATTCAGACTCAAGGCTGAGGAAAACAACAGAAGTGATGATGATGATGACGGGAAGAACAACGATAACGAGCAGAGGCAGTGCTGGGATGCCGACTCTTGGAGCTCCGCGAGCGTTGACGTTTGTAATCCCTGGGAATCTTTCCTACCACCTCGCCGGGAGAAAAAGATCCGCCAAGGGTCCGAAACTAGATGTATGCTCCGCACCAAAGACCGACAAACGTCAAGCTGATGTTGTCAGTGACATCAGTCTTACACCCCTTATTTACCAGCGATATTGAAAGGCATCTTAAGGGCTGAGAGCTGTGTCTCATCCACACCAGAATCCCCTGCAGATCCCAGCAAAGAACTTGACCTATAGCCGTGATCAGTGCACCGAATGAATACGCTATAGAAACACAGTCGAGGAGTGGGGAGTCTTCTTGTTCAGGGCTTCCGTGGGCTGTATGCTTCCGGATGCTCTGTCTTAAAGACGAAACAAAGCAGGATCAGCACTCCCCAGAGCCCCCATGATCTCCAGGTTTAAAGTAATGGCCTCCTAAGATCTGCACAAGGGACTGTTCAGCTCCTGTGCCCCACTAAAATGAAACAAAACAAAATCCATCTACCTCCTTCGTCACCCGAAATCCACACTCTCCACCCTCTCACGCACGTCAATGAAAAGCTCGGTTCAGTGCCTGTGCTCAGCTCTCATACCTTCTCTGCCTCAGGTTGGAAGACGCGCTCCAGCCGTGCAGCTGGTCCTCATAAGAAATCACAGAAGGCCGAGCATGGAGGCTGAGGTGGGAGGGTTGGTGTGAGTTCAAGGCCAACTTGAGACTACTTAGTGAATCCCAGTACAGCCTGGGCTAGAGTGAGACCCTTCCTCAAAAAAAAAAAAAAAAAGAAAGAAAGAAAGAAAGAAAAGGAAAGAAAACACAAAACATCCATTTTGATTAAAAAAAAAAAACAGGTATTTCAGGGATGGAGAGATAGCTTAGTGGTTAAGGCACTTGTCTGCAAAGCCTAAGGACCTGGATTTGATTCTCCAGGTCCCACATAAGCCAGACACACTGACACAAGTGCACAACGTCGTACATGCGCACAAGGGGGCACACACGTCTGGTGTTCGATTGCAGTGGCTGGAGGTCCTGGCATGGAAATATTCCCCCATCTCTCTCTCTCTCTCTCTCTCTGACACGCGCGCACACACACACACACACACACACACACAAGGCAGTCTGTTGGGCTTGCCTTAAAAAAGAAAGAAAAAAGGAAAAGAAAAAGAGAAGCAGTATTTTTTAATAGTCACAAGATTTAGGTATCATAATACCCTTTGGGAGCTTGGACCCCATTGGAGATAATAAAGTGATCCAGGCCTAGGATAGTTGCTTTTTAACATTTATTTTTTTCTCTTTGATATGTTTTGTTGTTTGTTTGTCTTTTGAGGTAGGGTTTCACTTTAGCCCAGGCTGGCGTGGAACTTACTCTATTGCCTCCTTTTTATGGCACTCCTCCTACCTCAGCCTCATTACAGGTGTGAGCAGCCACTCCTTGCACAATAGTTCATCTTAAAAAAATAATAATTTCATGGCTGGAGGGATGGTTTAGTGATTAAGGCATTTTCCTGCAAGGCCAAAGGACCCTTGTTCCATTCTCCAAGACCCACTTAGCCAGATGCACAAAGGGGCACACGCGCCTGGAGTTTGTTTACAGTGGTTGGAAGCCCTGACACACCCATTCTTTCTCTTTCTCAATCTCTCTCTTCTCTTTCTCTCTCTCTTCCTCCCTCTGTCCTTCCCTCCCTCTTTCTCTGTCAAATAAATAAATAAAACTAAAAATAATTTCATTTATTTATTTTTAAGGATAGAGAGAGAGAGATTGAGAGAATGGGCATACCAGGGCCTCCAGCCACTGCAAATAAACTCCAGACACATGCACCATTTTGTGCATCTGGCATGGGCACTGAAGAATTCTGGGAAATTGAACTTGGGTCATTACGATTTGTAGGCAAGCACCTTAAACACTGAGCAAACTCCCCAGCCCTAGTTAATCTTAAAAAAAAAATTATTTATTTATTTTCAAGGAGAGAGACCGAGGAAATGGGTATTCCAGGGCCTCTTGCCACTACAAACGAACTTCAGACTCATGTGCCACTTTGTGCATCTGGATGTAAGTGGACACTGGGGAATTGAACCAGGGCTTTCAGGCTTTACTAACAAGCGCCTTTAACTGTTGAGCCATCTTTCCAGCTCCCATAATAGTTAATCTTGACTGTCAATTTAATGGTGATTTAGAATCAGCTAGGACACACAGTTCTGGGTATCTGTGGGGGGAGGGTTAGTGTAAAGTTTAACTGAGGTGGGAAGCCCCACCCTGAAAGTGGACAGCACTATCCCATGGGCTGGTGTCCTGCATCCAGTAAGACGAAGGGAACAAGTTGAGCGCCAGCATTCACCACCCTCTCTTCTTCCTGATGTGGACACAAGACCAGCTGCCTAAGGTGCCCGCTGCCTGCCTTCCTCGGCACTTCCCCAAGACTGTATTCTCAAACCCTGAGTCAGAATAAACCTTCCTCCCTTAGGCTGAACATCACCATTTAATGCTGAGGCAGAAGAGGAGGCAGAGGAATGTCATCAGGCTTCCTCCCTCATTCATCCCCAGGCTGCTTCTGCACAAATGAGCGGCTGAAGGAGAAATGGGCTATCACAGCTAACCCTGAGCAAGTGCCCAGTAACAGAGTTACTGTGGGGCCAAGCCCTGGCAGTGGGCACCTAACGAGAGAGGGATGCTCACACCTGAGGAGGATGCTTGTAATCTTCGTCCTCTCTGGAGGTCGGCTGTTGGAGGTCCTGGGCTTGAAACTAGACCAGACCTAGCTGAAGACCACATAACCCAAGAACTGAACTGCAGTCTAAGCCTGGGACTTACTGAAGAGGTTAGAGGATGGGTTTAAGAGTAGATGTGAAGCAAGGATCCAGAGCACAGGAGGGAAGCCAGCACAAGCCAGTGTGGCCATGAACCCCAAGGCCGTGCCCCCCGTTGTCTCTTCACTGGAGGGTTGGGGCACTCTACCAGAACTAGAGGTGGATGGAGAGGGTGACAGCTATGCCTAAAAGCCCTGGCAAGATGGCAAAGCCATGTTACTCCCTGCAGGGGTACTTTGTGTTGCTTTTCCTGGGGAGTTTATGTCTTGATCTTTTTCTCTTTTCTCCTTAGGGCAGAGTCTCATTCTAGACCAGACTGACTTGGAAGTCACTCTGTAGTCCCAGGTTGGCCTCGAACTCATAGCAATCCTCCTACCTCTGCCTCCTGAGCTCTGGAATTAAAGGCCTGCCCCACCACGCCAGGCCAGGTCTCTATTTCTAACCTTCCCAATAGAGAGAGTTACATTAGACCAATGCTAATTAATAATAACTCCATCTAAATTCAGCTTTGTGAACCAATGAGTTTATGAGAAATGGAGAGAGGGGCTCCTTATAGGAGAGGGTCACTGGTAGCCATGTGGATTTATGGAAGCCTTTATGCAACTTACTGGCTGATATACCCCCAAAGTGTCCTGTGCCCCAGCAATTGTCTGCTTAGACAACCTCAGGAAGGTCCCCGTGAGCACATTAAGTTCTCCCAGCCTCTGCGTCTTGTACCTTTCTAGTGAGTGATGTGACGCCCCTACCCCCCACTACTCCCATCTAGAGAATGGTTCAATCTTCAGGAAACAGCTCCCTACCAGCAAGAAGCCCCCGTCTTGGGCAACCTCAATGGGCACTTTCTCACTGCCCAGCAGGGCAGGGATGCAAATACACAGCACCAATCAGGCCGTCAGAAGGGCTCTATTTTCCAGTTACTGTATTCACACCAAATGGAGCTCTGAGTGCTCCCTCTACCCAGGCGTGTATTTGACTTTGACTCACGCGACCTCCTGAACATATAGACACAGAGCGCTGGTTTTGGCACTGCTCACTCAGGCCCCCTCCCCTCCTCCAGGCTGTCATGGGGTGGGAACTACAGCCCTGTTTACACACAGGCTTATTAAAGCAAATAGGATTTGGCCTAGATTACAGATAGGCCTTCCCTGGCTGGATGAGTGCATTTGCCAGGATCCTCAGGGTGTTTTCTGCAAAACACATTCCACAAGCAGTGCCTGTGTGGCTGTACAAGGCCTCGTGTGCACACACGCCTTGCCAGCGCCATTCCCTTTGCCCAGCGACAGCTCTAAAAATTTGCCAAAGCTAGAAAATCCTTTGAGCATCATCCTACTGTCTGATCCAGGGGAGGGCGAGTTCTGGTTCTCTGCTTTTTGCCCCATCCCCTGTGATCGCTGCAGGGACAGTCCCTGTCTTCTGCTGGGCTCTACTCCCCACGCTCAATCTTCTTCCTGACTTTACTTTCCCCATCTGACAAATGTCCTGCCAAATGCTGTTAGATTCCTTCCTCTTCTGACTGCCTGTGATCTCTAGGAAACCTGTGATCTTTGGGGAGCATTCTGATCTGGAAATCAAGAACCTGTGGCCTTCCTGCCCTTCCTGAGCCTCAGAGCTTTGTGCAATCCTGGTGGGAGTGTCCATCAGAGCGGAGGGCCTGACAGTTGGGCAGGAGAGTCAGCTAAGTCCAGCCAGCTTCTCTTTTCCTGGAAGCTGATTTGCGCCAGGTACCTCTAAGAGAGAACATAATTGACACCTATCAGCCATCTACAGAGCCTGTCCTGAAGAGATAGGCCTCATTGGATCCTCCCTCCAGGTTGTAAGTCTCCTCTCAGAGGCCATCCTTCTCACAAAACTTTCATTAAGGACTTTCATACATGAACATATTGCAATTGGCCATATTCCCATTAAGTTGTACTCTTTTATTTTTTTTTTTGAGGTAGCTTCTCACTTCAGCCCAGGCTGACCTGGAATTCACTCTGTAGTTTCAGGGCGGCCACAAACTCACTTCTCCTACCTCTGCCTCTTGAGTGCTGAGATTAAAGGCATGCACCACCACACCTGGCAAGACATACTCTTATCACTCTCCTCTGTCCCACTGAAGGCCCTCCTCAGTGGGGTTTCCTTTGGCCATCACTGGATTTGGTGGGGTGCCTCATCTGCATCTGCTAATCTGTCTCCTTTCTGATGAACTTCATCCCTGCCCCCTTTCTTGCAGTCCTTCCAGCTCTGGCTCACCTACCTGACACCCTTCCCTCTACAGAGTATCCCCTCTTAAGACGATGCCATCTCCTTCCCTTATTTTGCCCCTTGGCTGTGTCTCCCCACTATAAGGAGCATCACGCATGAACAGGCATTTGTGGTTTTGCTTTGCTCATTGCTGTTTCCTCAGAACCATGCCTGGCACATGGTATATGCCACTTAACATTTGTGGAATGAGTAAGTGCATGCAGGATTTCAGGCAAGAAATTTGGTCACAGTTGGGTTTGGTGGCTGTCTTTAGCAGGTACCATCTCCTGATTTTGCTTTTGGATTCAACTCCCCATCCCAACTCTAGCAAGCCTTCCAGCCCATATAAAGGGAGAGATTCCCTGCCTGGGCCCCTCAGGATGGGTAATTCAATCTTCCCTTCCCTCTTCCTCACCTTACTTTCCCATCCCTTTTTCTGGCCCAGGATTGGTACCACTCTCATCTAAGGAAACTCAGTCACCATCTGTTGGCTAGGAAGGCTAGAGCCAAAGAAGAAGAGAAAAAAAAAAAAAATTGCACAGACAGGTCTCCATGGGCAAGGACCTGAAAACCAATTTGATACATCAATTTTCTGGCTGTAATAGTCCAGGCTCCCATGGAAGCAAAGTCATAAATAGTAAAGAGAGTCCCAGGCAAACCTACCTAACAAAGCCTGACTCAGCTAGGCTGCATCTCCCATCTCTCTGCTCTGGTCCCATCAACTGTTTACGTATTCTGCTACGCTCCCCATCGCTTAGGTTAGACCCCGTACCACAGCCCTGTCATGGATGGCCTCGCCGTACCTCTGACTCTTCTCTGTGTCTCCCCATGGATTGCTTCCTCTGTCCATTGAGTGATGACGTCTCGCAAGCCCCCATTGCTTAACTTTCCAAATTTCCCAGACTACACTTCATCCCTTGGGACTCAACCTTTCCCTTGAGTTTAGTCAGGGGGAAGATTTCTCCCAAGTCTTCTCTATACTCAATCTGCTGGTCTCTGCTGGAAATGCCCTTGACCCTCTGTTCCTCCTCAGCTTTAACCTCCCTGCTGTTAAACTGACCAGTGACCCTTGGGTCATTTGTAAGTGGGTCTGAGTCCCCTTTGCAAGTGTCAAGGTGCTTTCGGATAATCAAATGTCCCTCGATCTCATTCAGCCGTAAATGTCGCCTGCTCTGAATTTCTATCATCTTCCATTAGGAGTCTTGTCACAGCCTCAGAATTGTGCCCCTCGGCGTCCCCATATACCTGGAGACCTTCCCAGGCCCCACCTCTGTTATTTGAAACCCTCCCTGGTTATTATCTCACGTGGATTCCTGGTGTAAGCCCGCCTTCTTTGGGCCCTCTCCTGTGCTCTACTCTCCCAGCATTCCCTTCTATTAGCTGGAACTTCAAAGGTGGGCCCAAGGAGGGGGGAGAGGCAGGGACAGGAAAGTACCATGGTTGGGCCCCATGCCTGGTGAGGCTCATTGTGCATTCATTCTGTCTGCAGCCATTCCAAGAGGAAGGTGTCATTATCTTCAGTGCACAGATGAGCAAACAGAGGCTCATGGAAAGACAATGACAAGTCCAAGGTCATGGACTCATTAGAAAGCAATTCTGTCTCACCGCATCAGGTGGCCAAGGAGAAAGCTAAGTAAGACGTAGACTGTAAGCCCCTGGGAGGCATGTGCTCTTGCTCCCGTGCCCTTAAAACCCCAATCATGAGATGAAGTGGTTCTGGAGGCAAGAGTGGGCAGGGAGGGAAGAGATGTTACCCAAGCAAGCATGGAGGGAGGAGAATGCGTGCGCTCAGTCATGCTAATTTTGACATTTTCCCATGTGCCTGCTTGTCATCATCAACTTATAATTTAACCTCATGGTGGAGATGCCTTTAGAATGTCAACAAGGCTTGCTGGAATTTCACTGCAGCCCAGCAGCTGGCCCCTGGTATTTCTGATACAAATGACACACAGCTGTGTTCGGCCCTGTTGTCTCTGTCCCTATCGTCCAGCAAACAGCAGTGTTGGACACACTTAATCTAGACACACAGCATGTGCTCTGAGGCGTGTGAGGGTGATCAGGTACAGTTCCTACGAATTGCTCCGTCCAAGCCGCTTGAACTAGAGTCCTTGCTAAAATGCATTATATATGAATGGTGGGGATAAGGGGGTGTTCCCAGGGGTGGCTGGAGGGGGTGCACTGAATGACGGCACAGTCTGAGTGGCATTTATCACTATGCCAGTGCTTCACCCTGCATTGCTGTGACAGTTTGGTGATGGAGGCTGCACTGCTGTGGAGTTCCCATTTCGTACATGTGCAATTCGAAGCTCATATAGGGAAAAGACTTCAAGTTCACTGGGATGAAGAATCATGCACAAAAAAAGCTGGGCACAAACTCTGCCTTTCTAGATTTTGCATTTATTTTATTTGTTTATTCACTGGGTAAATATCAAATAGGATCCCCCCTCTGTCTCTGTAGCTTTCTCTAAAAAAGGGGGGATGCGGGCTGGAGAAATAGCTTAGCGGTTGAGGCACTTGCCTGCAAAGCCAAATGACCCAGGTTCCATTCCCCAGGACCCATGTAAGCCAGATGCACAAGGGGCACATGCATCTGGTGTTTGTTTTCAGTGGCTAGAGGCCCTGGTGTGCCCGTTCTCTCTCTCTTTCTTCCTACCTTTCTCTCTCAATCTCTCTGATTGCAAATAAATGAATAAAATTTAACACAAAAGGGGGAGGGGAGATTGGAGAGATGGCTTAGCAATTAAGGTGCTTGCCTGTGAAGCCTAAGGACCCATGTTCCATCTCTCTCCAGATCCCATGTGAGCCAGATGCACAAAGGTGAGGCAAGTTCAAGGTTGCACATTCCTGCTAGGAGGCACAAGAGTCTGGAGTTCCAGCACAGTGGTCAAGGCCCTGGAGCACCAATTCTCTCTGTGTGTCTCTCTCACTTTCTCAACTAGGCTCTTACTTGGTGCAAGCATTGCACCTGGATGGAGGATATGGTTTCTCTCTCCCAAGACCTCATAGGGACTCTTCCTTTGGGGTCCTCTCCTAAGAGACATCCTTTTCTAGTATGTTATATCCTGCTCCCATTCTTTGCCATTTTCATCCCAGAATCTGCACTTTAAGCAAGGCTCCAATGTCAGTTGATGTCTAGGTTTTCTTGGCTTGTCTCACTGTGACAGGAAGCCTAACCTTGCCACCAGCAAAGAGAAGGCCTGCCCTACTCAGGACACCTGCACCTTGAACAGAAAGGGACTAAGGGACAGTGGCCTTTCTTGGCTCTGGATGTGCAGTGTGGGCAGCCGCCTGCCTAGCTTGGTGGTCCTGGCCCTGCCAGCTCACCACTTGTGTTGTGGGGTGGAAATCTAAGGCCTCATTCTAGTATTATCTGAATCACGAGATGCAGAGTCTTGGCAACCCCTCCCCAACCCTGGGTGGGGCACAAAGGGATATGTATGAGTTCATAGCTGAGACCACCTCGGGGTCCACATTCTTGGCAGGTCTCTGTTAGCTGTATCCACCCCAGGATACTCAAGTTCAGCTACTGGAGGCCTCGGTTGCCTGGCTTCTGTCCCAGGAGGATGCTGTCTTTGAACACACACACACATTTAGGTAGCTACTGGACAGAGGTGGGATTCAGGAACTTTTTTGACCAGGAAACTATTCCCTTTAGTTGCATCCTTTTGTGTCAGTCATGAAAATTTTAGAAAAAAGTCAAGGCTCATTTTAAAGGTTTAATACTTGGGAGGGACAATATTTTCAAAAAGAGGCAAGAGTACCATGAAGGTCTAGAGACACAGGTGGACTGGGGACTGCCCAGCAGGTGGTTAGCAGCCAGAGGAAGAGACAGACACAGGAACACAGGGGAGACCTCGGAGAAGCAGCCACATGCACACAGAGCCCTCAAAGCAGAAGCTAGGCATGCCTGCAATTCCGGTACTTGGGAGGTAGAGGCGGGAAGACAAGGACTTCAAGGTGACCTTCAGCTATATAGTGAGTTTGAGGCCAGCTTGGACTACATGAGACTGTGCCTGATCCCTGAAAGTCCCAACAAAATACATGATTCATATATAGTTGATAGATAGATAAATAGATAGATAGATAGAGAGATAGATAGATAGATAGATAGATAGATAGATAGATAGATAGATAGAATAGTGAAGAAAAAAAGAGCCTCCCATTTGCAAGTCATTACATATAAGGTACCCAGACCTATGCTTGCCCAGTGGCTTAGCTTCATCGCAAGATGTGGACTGTGGGCATGGGATCAGTAGGACCCGTTCTTTCACACAGCTTTATTTCACAACAGAACTGGTTGGTGCCCCTGTGGTCACAGTGGGCAGACACTGAGGGTGCCAGGCAGAGGGTGACTCTGACCATTGCCTTGAGCCAGCTCCTCTTAGACACCGCGACCGACTCCTCTCCTGACACAAGAGGTGTAGGAGTGCTGAGGGTTGGTAAGGAAGGAGTGCCCAGGTTCCAGCCTCCCAATGGGTCCTGTGATCACGCACCCCCTCCAGACCTGCAGGGCGTCTGGATGCGTGGCTCGGGTAGCAGAACAAACGCCTGAGAGGTTGTACAGGAAGGACAGGGAGAAGGTGGAAGTGGGGGAGGGCAGCCACCAAAGTGCCACCTCGGTTACAGTTTCAAGCAGAACCAATACTGGTCCTTGGTCCTCTCCAAGTTACTGTTTCCCCCACATCTATCACCATGAGCAGGAAGTGGGCAGGAAGTAGCAGGCAAGACCTCTAAAAAGCCAGGACTTGAGTTGCCAGACGGAGTCCACCCAGAGCTGGGGGCTTGCTCGCACTGCTTCCCACTGCTTTCCTTCCCTTCCACCCTCCCTTCCTTCCTCCCTTCCTCCCTTCCTTCCCTCCTTCCTCCTTCCCTCCCTCCCTCCCTCTCTCCCTTCTTTCCTTCCTTCCTTCCTTCCTTCCTTCCTTCCTTCCTTCCTTCCTTCCTTCCTTCCTTCTTTTCTTCCTTCCTGCCTCTGCACCCTTCTCTGTGAGCAGCAGAGACTTACATCCACCCTGGCAAAGCTGACAGTGAGCCAGGCCCATGGAGACTGAGACCTTCCCAACTGTGCCAGACCAGGTCCACTGTGCCCAGTAGGGGCTCTCATTGGTCCTGGCACCCTTTCCAGCCCAGGAACCAAGAAGAGTTGTCACCCCAAAGCCTCTTGCGCATGACCTGCTCTAGTATTAGGTTGGCTCTATTCAGCCCCCTCTGGATGAGAGGGGAGAGAAGATGAAAGTAAAGTCCACCCTCCTATCAGAGTTTCCACAGTTCTTCTTAACCACTCCCCAGAGCCCAGGATGAGACACAGTGGCCCGTGTGGAAGCTGGCGTTCAGAGAGGCTGCAGTCCTTACTCAAGCACAGAGCCAATCAGTGGCCAACCTTGACTTACAAGAGCCAGGACTCTTTTACCTTCACATTTGGAGGCCTCCAGCTTTTTTTCACATACTATCTGTGGTGAACTCAGGGCCTTCCATCTTATCCCCATCCAAAAGCCACTGTGGTTCGTCTGTGTCCCCTATGCTTTTTCGTCACCCAGATAGAGTATATGCCCAAGCCACTTAGTATTCCTGGGGCTCCAGCCTGAGCGAACCTTGAAGATCCTCGGGCAGCAGCATCAGGCAGTGTGGGCTCCAACCCATGTCAGGAATAGGAAGGTAAGAGCCCTGAGAGTACATGGACAGAGAAACGAGAGCTCTGCGGAAAGCATCTGAGGCTGGATCTACAAACACAAGGGTGAAAGACACCCCCACCCCAACAACAACCTTGTGTTTCAGTACACAAGAGCCCAAGAACCCAAGGAAGTCCGTTAGGCTCGGAGCAAGACAGGGAAATGAGGGCGGCCTGATGTGTGGGTCTCCATCCCTGTCACCCAGCCAAGATCATCACCTGCAAGAAGAATAGGAGATTAGAATATGCGAGAATGACCTAGAAGGTCAGAAGTAAAAGCTAAGTGTGTCCATGGGCTTCCAGGAAGAAGGGGTTGAGGATTCTAGGGATGGAGAAGTTGAGGCAGCAGGCTGCGGGGGAAGATAGCTCTCGGATTTTTCGTAGGAAGGATCTGACCCTTCATCTCCTGGAGGTTCTTCCCGAGCTGTGGAGAGCTGCTCTGCCCAAGGTCCCCCCTCCTTCACAGGGCTGTCTCTATGAACAGACGGAAACAGAGAGAAGATATGAGACCTGAGTGCCTTGCCCCAGCCTTGGGCAGCTCCAAAGGCTCGTTCTTTATTCATCCTCCCCCACAGCTGAGTGTCCATTGAGACGCTGTCTCACTCAGCTCCTCCCCCGTCCGATCTGCTTCCTCCTCCCGTGGGTGCATGCTGTTGAGGTCTCCCTGCTGTGGGGGAAGAACACAGTGGAGCCTCCTTCCTGGGAGCCCAAGCTGTGGAGTGGTTAAACCTGAACCAGAAAGCCTCATTCTTGCCTGGCCAGGGCGCACCGCGAACGTCCCTGGCACTTGTACGGCAGCGTAACTTGATGGCTAACTGGATGTCACTGTTCTCACTCAGCAGGTGACAAAACCAAATCCCAGGAACCTTAAGTCACATTTCTAAGGGGGAAGCAGTGAGTAACAGTTGCAGCCAGGACTCAAACGCAGGTCTTTTGAGGTTCAAAGTGTATATTCTTTGCTGTTTTGTACAGCCCCGGAAGGAAGGGATTAAGGGAGAGAGGGAAGGAGAAAGAGAGAAGATGGTTTGAATGGAAATTCTATGGTAATAACAATCAGATAGACCTGGAGTCAAATATGGATTGCATCGCTTAATAGTGTCTTTGGGCAAGATCTACAGCAGAAGAAGAGAAGAGGAAGGGAGGGGAGGTAAGAGAAAGGAAAAGAAAAGGAGGGCTGGAAAGATGGCTCAGCAGCTAAAGGCGTTTGCTTCCAAAACCTGAAAGTTTGGGTTAGACTCCTCAGCACCCACATTAGGACAAATAAACACGCAATGTGGCTCATGTGTCTGAAGTTTGTTTACAGTGGCAAGAGGCCCTGGCGCATCCATACTCACTCTTGCTCTGCCTCTTTCTCTCTGTCTGTCTCGCTCTCAAATAAATAAATAAATGGAATCTTTTTCAAGAGCAAAGGAAGGGAAAGGAAAGGAAGGGAAGGGAAGGGAAGGGAAGGGAAGGGAAGGGAAGGGAAGGGAAGGGAAGGGAAGGGAAGGGAAGGGAAGGGAAGGGAAGGGAAGGGAAGGGAAGGGAAGGGAAGGGAAGGGAAGGGAAGGGTTAACAGGAAGAAAGGTTAACTAACATAGCCCTTGTCATACCTCAGGCACTATGTTTAACATTTCAGTGCACTAACTCATTTAATCACATGGGTTTGTGGCATGTTGGTTTGTAACAAACATATCCATGTTAAAGATGAGAAACCTGAGGCTCAAATTAGCCAAGGTCACACAGCAGCAAGTGACAAAAATTTGTTATAAAAACATGCATGTCTGATTCCAAGCCCAGACATCTTAACCAGACCAATCACGGAGCTCATCCAAAAGGCTGTGGTACCCCAAAATGTAAGTGTGGAGTAAGGTATTGGGGAGCCCATGGCAGTGTTTCAAGTTCCTTAGTACCTGAGCCAATAGGAAGCTGGGGTAGCTTGTATCCTGGTTTTTGGGAGACAGAGGGGTCTGCTTGAGACTGACCTACTTCCCGTCTAGAGCCACGGCTCCCACCCTGCCCACAGTCACCCCGTGACTGCCGTCATTACCAGCACTGTGCAGCACTGGGCTGGGAGCTGGAAATAGCTCTGTATTTATTTACCCTGCAATTACATGCTACATTAAATGCTCCGCAAGAACATGGCTATCACCCTGCAATTAACTGGGCCTGCTTCCTGGGCAAAGAGGCTGGAGACCGCTCCTGAGCCACATCCGTGCTGCCTGGTTTCTTAATGGGCCTGGGGTCACCTTGTGACTCATGTCATCGGACCTGGCTAGAGGGGGCTCCCTCGGCTGCTGGAGGAAGAAAGTTGGCATCAGGGTGAAACCTGAGCACAAATTCACTGTGGGCTTTCCTGCGAACCTCTCTAACCCGGGCTCTGCCTGGTGTCTCTTTCCCAGCGCCTCCTGAGGCACCCAGCCACCTGCGTGTACTTTACATCAGGAGCTCCTGGATTCCACCAACCTTTGAGCGAATTGCTGTCATCTGGGTGAATCCCTAGTTACCTCAGCCCAAAGATGGCATCCTCTGGGGAGTGCGGCTTGAGAGGAAACTATGTCAGGAGAGTTGTATCATAGTAAAAATCAGACACACCTGGCAGCAAATAAGGGGTGTCATTTCTTAGTAGCTGTGTGGCTTTGGACAAGTCACCTGGCCTCGATGAACTTCAGTGAGTGTGTGTGTGTGTGTGTGCGTGCACGTGTGTGTGCGCCCAGGAACATGTGGATGTGGTTAGACCTCTCTGAAGTCACACACTTACGCACTATGTGAATACGGGCATAACAAGTCAAAGTGGTTTGAGTAGGGGAAGTAGCTTGGCACAACAGATGCCCAGGGCCTGCAGAGTCAAGGAACTGGCCTGTCAGAGGTCCATCAGGGGCCGTAGGTGGGTGTGGGCCCGTTTTTGTTTGTGTGCCCTGCTCTGCAGACTCTCTACACACACGCATGTGTGGGGGCCTTTCAGAAACCACAGGAGCACATGGTGGTGATTGGTCTCTTGCTGCCCGAGATTCCAAAAGACTGGCTCCCTGGGCAGTGCAGGATGAAGAATGCCAGCAGACAGGCATCAGGAAAAGAGTTAATTATATATTTACTACCTCTGTCATTTTCTCCTAATTATGTCTTGGCAAGAAGAGTCTCCTGGATGAGTCTTAAATCTCAGTGTCTTTAAAAATACAACAATAAATCAATGTGAAATGTAATGTTCCCAGCAGCCAAACACGCCCAGGGAAGTGTTCAATCAGGTGGTGCCATGTGGCCGCAGTACCCACTGCATTTGGGATTTGAAACCAGACATGAAGCTTGATCAGCAGCGGGGGGCTGGAACATGCCTACCTCACCCCCCAGGCTGAGCGGAATCTGCAGAAGGCCACTTGCGATCTCTGAAACATCCTCCAGCTCCCAATGTCCAGGAGGCATCGAGAGGAGGACGCTGGGGCTGTGCTCCTGGGCCAGCTCTGGGACCCTGCTTAGTTTCTGGACTGTGAAGACAAGGGCCAACGTGCGCTCAGCTGGGGCCTGTCTTGTCGCTCAGAGAACCCTTCATAGGGGCTGGAGAGAAGCTGCGGTGGATACAGCTGGGAGTTGTGACGTGGGCTTCTAGTGAGTAAGTACAGGCCTAAGAGGCTGCTAAATGCCTTCTACACACACTCACACACACACACACACACTCTCTCTACACACATTCACACACTCACACACACGTGCACACTCACACATGCTCATGCACACACACTCATGCACACCCACACCTACACTCACGCACACTCATACACACACACACACACTTACACTCACGCATCCCCACCCCAGTGTAACAAGCTTGGGCGTCTGTGTGAGGCCCAGCAGGGTGGCCGTGCTGTTCTGTCCTGCTGTGGAAGTGCTCATGGAGTCTCATCTGTCAGACCGCCTCTTGTTCTCTTCTTTCTCATTCTGATTTCTGATGCCAAGGACAGTCACGTGCACCTACACTCACAACAGAGCCACTGGCTTCCTCTTGCTTAATCTCATCCTAGATTGCAGTCACAATCACTGAAAAGTCACGGCCCAGCCTGAGGAGCAGAGGGGACATCACCCTTCCCTCGCCTCCCCCATGTCTCCCCTTCGCAGTGCGGGGGATTGGATCAAATCCAAGGTCTTGCTCATGCCAGGCGAGCCCTCCACTACCGAGCCACACCTCCAGCTCTCTCTTCATCTTGAGACAGGCTCTCACTAGCTTGCTCAGGATAGCCTGGAACTTACTCTTTAACCCTGAACTTGTTTTGATCCTCCTCCCTCACCTTCCCAAGAGGGTCAGGCTTGTCTCGCCAGTCCTGCTTTCTCTCTCTCTTTTTGAGGAAGGGATCTCATTTTTCTCACTCACCCAAATGCCCAGTAGAAGCAGCCAAGCTGGGCAGCTCACTTCTGCTTCATCAAACTGACCAAAGCAGGAGGCCCCACGTGGCCACACTTACACCTGTAAGAGAACTGGGGAATGAGTGTGCACCCAAACCATTTTCAGGCCTAGCATCCAAAGGCCCATGGCACAGACAGACAACAAGAGGTTTCCAGGGCTTTTCTTCATGTCAGTTTCACTTGCTCCTCAAGGCAGATTCCTGAACATGCCCTTCAGGTCGGGGGAAAGTGTCTATAAGAACAGGAGGGCCCAAGACTTCTCAGCGCCTTTGCACAGTGTGAATCAGATTTTCTGTCCTTTGGCTGAAACGTGTGATGGAAATAAAGAAACAGAGATGGAAGCTGCAGACCCTTTCGACCCGGCTCACAAGCAGCTTCCCTGTTCCCTACCGTCTGGGGCTCCAGAAACTCATGACACTGCAAGGAGAGACACAGCCACAGGCAGAGGGAAGGGCCTGGAGGGAACGGCAGCAGGCCGTCTGGGCATGGCCGAGTGCTGAGCGCGCGGGGCTCACCGTCCCACGAGGAGGCCGACGCTTCTGAACAGCTGCCAAGGTGGGGCTTGAGAAACGCATGCGAGTCCCTGAGGGCTCTGAGGAGGCCCCACCCACTCTGTCAGCTCCAGGGACTGCTGCGGGGGGGACCCCAGGCAGTAATGTCCCCATCCACTCCATGCCACAGTTGCCCAATCCAGCCTTGTTCAGCACGTGTCCCATGGGGGGACGTTTGCAAACTTAGCATGCACAGGGTCCTCTGGCGTGTCAGCGTTCCAGGTGGGGCTTGGCATTCTGCTTTTTCTTTTTCAATTTGTGTGTATATTCACATGTGGATATGTATATGTGTGTATGTGCGGATACCTATGATGTGTGGATATGTGGATATGTAGTATATGTGTATGTGTGTATGATATGTGTGTATATGTATGATTTGTGAGCATATATGTGAGGACATATATATATATGTGTGTATGTGTGTGTGTGTGTGATGTATGTATGTGGATATGTATGGTATTGTATATGCATGTGTGGATATACATGATGCGTGTGTATGTGAGGATATATATATGGTGTGTACATGGATATATGATAGGTGTGTATATGTGTGGATCTGTATGGTGGGTGTGTATGTGTGGATATGTATGTGTATTGGGGTATGCCGGCCACAGCAAGCACATGGTGGTTTGAGGACAGCCTCAAGGTGACTGTCCTCTCTTTTCACCTTCTTTGAGACAGGGTCTCTTGTTGCTTTGCAGCTGCATGTACCAATGTGGCTGACCCACGACTTTCTAGATTCTCCTGGCTCTGTCTCCTATTGCCACAGGCACGTTGTGATCTCACTGTGTGCATGGCTTTGTGTCTGGTGGGTTCTAGGGAGCCAAAGCTGGGCTATCAGCTTTGCAAGCCAGCACTTTTAGCTGCTGAGCCATCTCCCCTGCCCCTGGTATTCTGCCTCTACCAGCTCTCACGGATGTCAATACAGTTGGCCCACAAGTCACACTTTGAATAAAAAATGTCTGGAAAACTGGCTAAGCACGATGGGAGCGGCTGTTTCAAGAAATGTCAAAGATTCTAGAGGTGAAATATTTTGGAAATACTACATGAAGTTTAATAATAAGTTTCCAAAATTTCAAAGGAGGGGGAGTAGAGTTATTGCATGGCAAATTCTTCCACATTAAAAGTAGTAGACAACTATTGTCAACTTTATTAAAAAACGGCTGGGACTACTCATGAGAGACCCATGAGGTTGGTCTGTTGCCATTCCCCCATAGATGGACGGCAGCTGGGAGGCTCACCAGACACTCACCAGAGACCCCAGGCCCTCTCTGTGCTAGCTGCATGCGATGACTCGGGGGGTCTTGTGGCCCCAGGGGGAGATAAGTCTAAAGATGAGGAGAGGGGCCACAGCTGAGTAGCCGTTTCAGGCTCTCCCTGCTCTGTAAGTAAGTCCTCACCCTGAGGCCGAGGAAGGAGCCTACCTAGGAAAATATTTTCATAGGGAACTCTAGGAAGTCCTGGGGAGGTCTTTGGGATGAGACATCTCAGGAGCCTGGCTGCTTTGGGGGTCCCACATTCCTGGAAGTAATACCTCACTCTTCTCTGTAAGTAACCCCATTAAACTCAATGGTTCACCCATACTGGTTATGATGCACTTGTACTTTGGTCTACTGTGTGTGTCCTATGTGGGATGAATAGACATGTGTTCATGTCTCCCCAAGGACAAGGTTCTCACACAATAGGAGAGGGTACAACATGCATAAGAATGCTTTAAATGAAAGCTATACAGGAAACTAAAGGAGTCCCATGGTCAAAGGTGCCATCCTGACCATTGCCATGTACTAGGAGTCATTCTGCAGAGTTCCAAAACTCAGGACACTTCAAGGAGGGAGGCTTAAGTGATGGAGTTGCTTTTCTGCAGGCCTTGGCAGAGCCTTTATACAGAGGGAGTCCAATCTTATCACTCCTCTGAAGCTGTTGACATAGAAGGCCTAACCATAGTTGATAAGGTCCCCCAAGGCGTCAGCCCTTCCTTCTCCCCATGTTTTCCTTTCTTTATTTGAGGTAGGGGCTCACTGTAGCCCAGGCTGACCTGGAATCCACTATGTAGTCTCAGGGTGGCCTTGAACTCACGATGATCCTCCTACCTCTGCCTCCCGAGTGCTGGGATTAAAGGCATATGCCCAGCTCCCATCTTTTCTTTCTCACAGTCTTCTCTAGGAACATCAGCTAAGCCCCCTCTGGCCCCAAGCCCTTCACACTGAGTGTCTGCTGAGCCTGGCGCTTCTTTCTTTCACAGCCAGCTGACTGACTTTCTCATCTCCTTGGCTCACGTGCCCAAGTCTACATGAGGGTTTTCTAGCCGCCCTGTGGAATAGTACAACCTGTCCTTCCTGGCCCCTGCGTTTGCAAATTTGCATTGAAAGGATCTTTTTATTATTTTCCTCAATGCAATTCACCTTTATATCCATGGCCCTTCTTCCTAGTTTACTGCACTCATGGCTTATTGTTTGTCTTCCCCATGGGACCGTGAACTCCTCGGGACAGAGATCTTGGTCCTTTTATTGCAGAACCTCAAGTGCCCTGGACAGCACTGGACATGCATCAGTATAGACTCCAAGCATTGCCGACCCAGTAGTCCATCGACGTGAAGGTCTTGGCGGGAGAGAAGTATGACAGCAGAACTCTCCAGAGGCATCTGACTGCAGACACAGCCTCCCTCCTCTTTGTTTCCTCACCCAGCACCTTGGCATGAGCAGCGCTAGATCTAAGTGCACACTTCTCTAGGAAACACTGCTGTAATTCAGCAAGGAGCGGCCCCCTTTGCTTTCCCCCAGACCTTCTGGACCTAGATGTATTCATTCCTTGCCAGGGCCCACAGCGGAGAGGTCCATGAATTTTTTCTCCCCACAGTACCCATTTTTCTTGAAATCTGTGAGAACAACACCCTGGGGTGGGGAAGGACGCTGAATGTTGACCATTCTCCCTCAAAGTGCCTGGAAGCTGCCGAGGAGCAGGAGGCCAGGATGCACCCAAACCTGTCAGCAACAGTTGCTCCTTGGAGTGTCAGTGAACACAGAGAGCAGTCTTACCAGGTGAGCCCAAATCCTCCATTATACAAAGGGAGTGCCAGACCTCAGAGATTAAGTAGTTGGGAGACCTCAAATTCAATAAACATCTGCCTTGCCTTAAGGCTCCATGACCCCAGCTTGACAAGCCCACATGACAGTATGGAAAACATCCAAGTTCAGGGTCACAGCCATGGCAGCAACCACAGGCATGACAATGTCATGGGGACAATAAAGCATCCGCCATTATGGCTGACATGCTTGGAGTTGTTCCTCTGCTGATGTTTGTTAGTGTCTTACATGGATGAAACCATTTGATTCCTACAACCCTACATGCCTCACTTTATAGTGGAGAAAACTTAGGCAATCCAGAAGTCTCATAACATTAACCCACCCAGGGCCCCTCAGCTATGGGGTGCCTAAGCTACTCACTCACACACTTACTCCAGAGTCAGGGACAAAGCAATCAGGCAAGACACAGTCTTGGACCACCCAGTTGCCCCTGAGAGCACCCAGCCATGCCCTGGTGCTTAGTGCAGCTCTAGTTCACTCTGCCTTCACTGCTGGGGTTCGTAAAAAGCTCCCTGGCACCTCCCCTCCCCAGCCTTTGCATAGGTGACTCAGAGCTCTGATGCCCAAAGTATCTTTTGGTAGGAAGACTCTGCTACAGATGGCATTGCAATATGTAGCCTCTGAGTTCACAGAGCCTCTGTTCAGCCCTTTCCCATCTTCCTCCCCACAGGACCCATACCTGGAAACCATGCCAGACACTGAGACGGCTCTCCAGACCACCATGGCCAATCCTTTCATTTAACATTTGGGGAACCTGCAGTCCAGAAGAGATGCTGACTTGCCTGACACCATACATGGTAAGAAATCCAGATTAGGACCAGGCCTAGGAATCTCATCCCACCTTCGTTTCTTCCAGTAACCAACTAACCAGCCACCTGGGAGGCATATGCTAAAGCACTGGCTAGGTGAATAAACCCAAAACAAACACACCGGATTCAACTGGACCAGCAGTGGACATATCATTTGTGTCTACTTATGCCTTCACCCCTTTCTTCTTCATTCAACACATCCTTAGACTTCAGGCATATCATGGTTTGGTCAAAAAGACTATCTCCTCTATTGCAAATGATACTTATATATTACAGCACATGTCATTTTAGAAAATAAACTATCATACATATTCAAAAATTAAAGGCATCCAAGAGTCTATGGCAGCTGATAATTTATGAGGGAGGTGGGAAGGCTCTTATGCTATCCTGAGAATGAAAGAAAACTCCCCAGAGGAAGTAGCATTTGTAGTGAGATTATAACAGGGCTTTGGGAGTTCAGGAAGTACCTTGAACTCCAGACCCTGAGCGCATGTCTGTTTTAACCCAAAGAATTGAGATAAATCAGACTGAGAAGGATAACTATTAAATTATTATATTTTTTTATTCAAGAGTCAGGAGGGGGAAGGATAGTCCACGGACCAAGAAAGGGGGCATGGATGCACTCACGTGACTTGAGAGCCCATGTGGGAAGAAGATAGTGCAGAGAGCTCCTGTCGTGTGCAGGGCAGGGGTGGGTGGGGTAGGGTGTGCGTGGGAGGAGGCTTACCAGGACTGGAAGTTCAGGAGACATAAACATCCAGGAAAAAGACAGGCTGCCCACCTGGTGAGCATCTATTATAACCTTATTGTGGTGGGCCTTACCTTTAGGCTCAGGTGAGCCAGAGTGAGGGCTGATTGGCATGGGCTAGGCGCTGGCTCAAGAAGAGGCCAGCCATGATGCACAGTTTTGTGGCTGAGCTTAACCAACCACAATGCCAGGCACAATCCCAGGAGAGGCTCAGTTTGTTTTTTTTTTTTTTTTTTTTTTTTTTTTTTTTTTAATGGAAAAACAGGCCTAAGTAACTCCTTTAGTCAAGAGATAAGGAGAGGAGAGACTCTTCTTTGATGTCCAGTAAAGTGGAGATTGCAAGGGCAGACTTAAGAACATTCCTGTTTTGTTTTGTTTTTTTAATAGTTCTGGAGCCTAGTCACCCCAAACTACCTAACAAAGCTACCTGACTCCCTCTGAAGATTTCAAGCATAGCAAGTAGGCATTAGGTAAGAGGGGGATTGGAAAGACAGTGAGCACGTGTGAGCGACATAAGGCAGAAAGACTATAACATGTTCAAAGTGCAATAGCACTACATAATACAGTACGGCGTGGAGCATATGGTATGGTGGATAAAACATGGTATGGATAGTATGGGGTGTTGATATGGTATAGTATTATGATATTATGATATGGTATAGTATTATGGTGGTTTGAATGAAAATATGTGCCCTGTAGCCTCATGTGTTTATGATTAAGCCACATACTTAAGCCCCAGCTCTTGAAACTGTTCGGGAAGTTTGTGGAACCTTTAGGAAGTAGGGCATTGTGGGAGGAGATGTGTCACCAGGAATAAGCCTTGAGCTTCACTAGTCCAGTCCCACTTGCCACACTCAGCTAGCTCACTCTCCTTCCTCCCTGTTGATGTTGAGATGTGATGCCTGGCTGGCTGCTCCTAGTATGCTTTGATGACCCTTTTCCACAAAACTGTAAGCCAGAAATAGTCTTTTCCTCAATAAGCAACTCCTGGCCGGGTGTTTTGTCCCAGTAACAAAAAGGTAACTGCAACAGAGAAATGGTACCAAGTGTGGGGCCTATGTATGTGCATACACAACATGGAAGGTTCTTCCAGGAAAAACAACTAACATCTACTGAGTGCAGCAGAAATGAGCCCATTCTACAGCTGAAGAAGTTAAGCCTTTAAGAAATCAAGGTACTTGCAGATACAGATGTCCCCCGTTAGTGTCACTGAAGTTGCATGCAAATTATCCATCTTCTTCTTTCTCATTTTTCTCTGACCTTTTAAAAGCCCATGTAATCTTGTGTTGTCTTTAATCCAATGCCATATTCTTAAAAATCTCCTCAGAGCCCATTAGGGACAATAATACCCACTTGCCACTATCCCCAGCAGACTCTAAAGACCCCAGAGCCAAGCACACCTCTGCCTCCCATCAGGAAAGCCCAGACACCTTCTGAGGTATGATTTATGCTGTTTGACTCTCTGTCCCTCATGATGAAGTGTTTGTAGAACACAAGAACTTTTCTGCCCTGGTGAAATTGTGGGAAACAGTGCAAGAAATGAGATCAGCGTCTGCAAAGACAGGGTGGGGCATCTCCAGCATCAGGCCAAGGGGATCTGGCCACAGCACTGTGCCTGTAGTGATGGACACACATTGCCCATGTTGCCCAGATAAAAATCTTGCCCTCTAGCTGGTGACACTATTGGGAAGTGATTGGATCACGAGTTCATCTTTAATAGGCTACTAGGAGGTAGGCCTGGTTGAAGGAAGTAAATCACTGTGAATGTGCCTTTCAAGAGCATATCTTACCCCTAGTTCTTGTATCACTTTCTCTTTCTGCTCCCTGGCCACCATGAGGTCGTCAGACTCTTCCACTACACACTCCCATTACCACGATAGACTACTTCTCAGCCCCAAAGCTGATCTTGAGTTGAAATTTCTGAAACCATGAGCTAAAATAAACCCTTCCTTTTTATAGTTTTTGGGGTATTTTATTTTGTTTTCAGATATTTTGTCATAGCTATAAAAGACTAAACAGAGGAGAAGTAATTCTGATGTTTTATGCATAATAGGGCAAGTACGGTTCTAAAACAATTAGTCATACAATTCAAAATAACTGGAAGAGAAGAGCTTGAAGTTTTCCAACACATAGGAATGATTATATTTGAGTACACAGAAATGCTCATTATGTTAATTTGATCATTACATATTTTACACATATATTTAGTTACAACACCATGCCCCATAAATAAGTACAAATATTCTATGTTAGGTAAAATGATATTATATGTATTTTTAAATAGTTCATGGAAAGGCTTCTTGAATATGCTTCTGTGATCACAGAACCTATGAGAGCAACTCTGGTCTAGATGTAACACCAATGATGTCATAACACTTTATGCCTTTGTATACAGGTCAACATATTAATGAATAAAGAAAGAAAATGAAAATATTCAAATACAGAAGTAACTTCATGAACACTGGAGAGAAGGACAAACTGAAGATTCAGACAGGAGGCTTGGAGACAGGCAAGAAGGTTTCGGCCATGGACTAAGCCTGAAAGGAGAGGAAGGGACAGGGAAATGAGGGGTCCTTTCAGTGGACGTGGGCCAGGGCAGGGGTCAGGTCTTTGTGAGGAACTGGCCTGAAAAATGAAGATGCAGGAGGGCGAACTCTCTCTGATGCCTCCACTTTGTGCCTTTTCTCAGTGATGAGAGAAGAGGTGCTGCTCTGGGGTGCAGATGGGGAATTACGATCTGTTGCAAGAGCTTCTTGAAGTGACCTCTGAGATTCACGAGAAACAGCAGTATATGCTCCAAGGAACCTGGCGGGGGGGGGGGGGGCTCACAAGGTCTCGCCCCCTCCTGAGGCGCTATTGGCAGTTAATGGCTGCTGCGGGGGAGACGCTGGTAGTTGCCTGCACTTTAATGAATGACCTCTCCACCTATGCTCATGCAAGGGACCCTATACTGTCCACCTATGCTCAGGCAAGCAACCCGTATGCTCAGTGGGCCACAGAGGTCACTGAAACAGAAGGGGAGGCCTGTTGGGAAGAACAGGTGGGGTGAGGATAAGAGAACGTAATGGGAGGTAAATGTGATCAACATGCACTATGTGCATGTGTGAAATTGTCCAACTAAATCAATAAGTCAATTAAAAGAGCCAGATAGACCTGAGTTCAAGCCCCAGCACATGTCCCTTCCTGTCTGGCTGGCTAACTTTCAGCGTCCCTCCGAGCCTCCATTTCTTTCCTCACAAACACATCACCCTGTAAGGATCAAGGCAGATAAAAGCATGTAAAATCACCTGGCAACTGATACATGCTCAACAAATATTGGCTTTTTATTTTTATTTTCCATGCATATCGGACCATTGAGATTGACCACCGGCATGGCTTTGGACCTCATGGTGGAGATTTAGAAAGCAGCAGAATAGAGAAGACAGCTAAGCTATAACTCGGCTGAGATCCATTACCTTTTGGGGGTGGGAGTGGGGGGAAGTTCTGCCAAAGACCCGAAGGCTCTGGAAATAAATTTCAAGTTAGTTGGTTTCTTCTGTTTTCCCAGAAGGGCCACAATTCAGTTTAGTTGTGCAAACATTTATGGGCCAGGCATGATGAAAATGGGAATACTATAAGAAATGAGATCCAATTCCTGCCCTGGCAGGGTCATGGTTTCTTAAAGGTGGGAAAAAAAAAACTTAGAAAACCCAAGCCGGAGTGCAACCTGGGAAGGGCTGTATGAAGTGAAGGGGACATCAAGGAGGAAATAATTAAGTTTGCCTGGAGCATTTTCAGAAGAAATTGCTAGAACTCTAACATCTCTTCCAAAGCATTAAACACACTTAGTAATTTTCCAAATGAGTTAACCATGTATGATGACACACGCTTATTAGTTCAAAGATGTTAATTCAAAAACAAAAGAACATTCCCCCCCAAAAAGAAATCTTAATCCCAAATTTTCAGGTCATGTTGGTAACAAGAAAAAGGTAGATAAATGAAGAATTATAGCTCTGGGAACATAAAATTTTCTAGGTTCCACCTCAAACAGCTTCTAAACCACATGGGTGATCTGCAATGCAGTGCATGAGGGCTTACCAGTAGCAGAAAAACATTGGTCTGTGTTTTTCTGTGAGTGAATGGGTATGAAGCTTGGCATTGAGAAGAAAGGTATTTATTTTCCCCTAAGACATGAGCAGCAAAGGTAAGCTAGACAGGACCAGAAAGAAACTTAGCTTTTTTAAACCCCTTTTTGCTTTGTTGATAACAAAAATGCACTGGAGGAGGAAAGTACCCCATGCCAAGTCACCCAGCTGGAGACAACCAGGAGAGAGCCCCAGAATTCCCAACCCCAGTTGAACCCTCCTACCCCTTTGCCTCTGAATGAACCCTCAGCCCCAACTCTCCCAGTTCGTACAGCCACCAGCTGTAGGCCTGCACCCTCCACCCACCAGTGCACACACACACACACACACACACACACACACACACACACACACACACTCTTAAACTGCCTCACCCCCATGGGCTACCATCCAGCCTGCATGGAGTCTCCTAGAGTCTGGCCTCGGGGAAGCCTTAATCCAGAAGAAAAGAGCTCCTCCCACAAGAGTGATGGACTCTTGACTTCTTCTGTAAGAGTTCCATATAATAGCTCCATGTGCTATTCCCTGCCAACCAAGGCAGGAAGCACTGCTAATTTCATTAATAACTTAATGAGATTATTAACCACTGCCCAGTGGGAGAAGATTTGGTCTTTCCTCTTGGTTGTGGGAAGGCATTCATTTTTTCACACTATTACAGCATGAGAGGTTCATCGCCGGCACTGCCAATTGCAGGCTTATTAGGAGCAATTTGGACATGAGATTGGATTTCCTTTTCTGCCCAGAACCTTTTGTTCAAAGCAAATGAACTTATGTTCCTCGTATTGGTACATATTAATACATATTCTTCAGGAGGCATTGGATCTCTGGGATTAGCCCAGGAATGGAGCTATGAGAACATCATGGGGAGACAGAGCACTCGGCTTCTCACTCCAGCCGCAGGCACAGTGGGTCTGAAGTCTGTTTGTCCACAACATTTGCAGATAACTAATAAAGCATATCACACAGGCTGAGTAAATTTTCGAGTCTTCTTATGTCTTCTCAGTGTATAGAGCCGGTTGGTTCAGCCCGGTCAGATGCTCTGACTGAATGTCAGTGACAACATGGGAACAGGGAGGGTGTTCATGATCAGCTGAGGGAGGGACTGGGCAAGTTGATTCTGGTCAACAATGCATTAACTGAAACTCAGCTTATATGATCCTGCCTGCGGGGCTGAGTCACTTCTGCCCTGCTTGCATTCTCCACTGGAGAGTCCAGTCAACTGCACACAGTCAACCTTAAAGAAGTGAGGTGGGTTCAAGTCATCGCTCCAGCCTTAAGCATGGTGGGTCTGAAGTCCAGTTATCACCCCACCTGGGTGGAAGGAGCTGGAGCCAATTCACACTAGCTCTCCAGAGCCAATTATGCGGCTTTTCTTCCTATGAGCTCAGACACTTCATGTTGGGCAAGAGGATTTTAACAGAGAAATCACAATATACCACAGATCCGAGCTTTGACCTTGTTAAATACTTGCCAGTAATACCACACACTACATCCCCAGTGCTGGGCATTTAGGACTTAATAAGTGGACAGTCAAGATCTGATGGGCAAATGAATGGTGAAGACCAGTCCACCTTGGTACAAGAATGCTCCAGGAAGGCTGGGCTCTAAGAAGGTTAGAAAGCTGCCTGAGTAGTCTGCAGGAGGATGTAAACCCAGTGTATTTGAAATTTGGGGAGCATAGTAAAGCTCCCTACTTCTACCATGCCCAGATCATGGGCCACTCCCAAATGCCCTAAGTAGGGTTGGCACCAGCATTTTCTAAATACCCCTGTATATGATTTCCACAATGAGCTAGGTTTGAGGGCTGCTGTTTGGAGATGATAGCCATAGCAACACACTTCCCCAGAGGCCTGTAGGGGTTCACATGGGTTGTCAACTTGACTGGGTTGAGAGACACCTAGAAAATTGTTGGAGCAGGGCTGAGGAGAAAAGAACCATCCTGAGTGTGGACAGCACCATCCAATAGGCTGGGAACCCAGAGAGAACAAATATCTATCTATAATATCTATAAATATCTATGGGAGATGGCTCAGTGAGTCAAGCACTAGTGTATTGAGTTGAGATCACCATCCCCCATGTAAATGCCAGGGCTCAGGACTGCCTACTTGTAATCCCAGCACTCAGGAGGCAGAGATGGGGAGTCCCATGAAAAGCTGGCTAAAAGAGCAGCGAGCTCAAGGGAGAGGCCCTTCCTCAGTATAATAATGTGGAGAGCAACAAAGGGATACACGAGATGTCAACCTCTGGCCTCCACACACACACCTGCTCATATCCATATGAACATGCGTACGTGCAAATGAACCCTGCACACATATACATGCAAAAATAAAAGAGGAAAGAGGGGGGAGTGCACGCGTGTTCCACTCTTCTTGAATAGGCGGTTTTGTTTTCGTTTCCTGCAGCTGCTACCTGGGCACATCAGACTCCAGTTTCTTCAGTCTTTGAACATGAGCTTGCCCTGGGGACTCTCAGGGAGGTCCCAGGCTTTTGTCGTTGTCTGGGAATGCGTCCATGGTCCCTCCTGTTGTAGGCTTCCAATTTCTTGGACTGAGCAGCTGCTAATTTCCTTGACTCTCTAGCCTATAAATAGTCATCGTGGCACTGCCAAATGTCTGGTTCTGCAGGCTGGTCTCATACATCCCTTCTTAGATGTATAGCTGTACCCTATTTGGGTCTGTTTGACTGGAGAACCCCATAACACACATGGCTCAAATGCCCATGACTTCCCCAACTGTAATGCAAGAAGACCGAGTCAAACAAAGGGATAGTCGTTCATTGGCAGCTAGTGACCATCCTTGCAACAGGAGCCAGGCTACAAGAGAGGTCTCCTCCCCACTTGCTATGGTTGTGAAAGGGAATCCTACCTTGTCCAGAAGAGAACAGCAGTCCTAGCTGAATCACAGTTCCTCTAAGAGCCACTTAGGCATGCCCACTACCCCTTTGTGTCCCCTTCCCTTCACAACCATGTGACTTTTATTCCCTCTCTATGAAGGATCAGCATGAATGACACCCTTTCTTTGGTGTTCTCTGAGATCGGTGGAGCCATCAGAAAAAATACAGTGGCCTTTGGCTTTGGAGTTAAACAGACTCTGTGTTCAAACTTCAGCAGTGTAAGAGATGTGACAATTTGTCAGTGACAGATTCTCTGACCCACATGCCCTGCCTGTAAAAAGTGAGGCTCACGAGGTAAACTGACACCATTGGCTGGAAGTAGGAGAGAACTAGACCATAGTAATGCAGCCTACTGTCTCTCCCATCCTTCCCTGGATATTCATTTTGGTCACAATCCCCCTCTGACACTCAGTCTACTTCTTTGAAAGTGATGGATTCTGACTGGATGCTGTGGATGGGCCTTTTCAGTTTTCAAAGGGCTAGGCAGACTATTTCCTTCTCCCTTGACATTCATCTAACTTCTATGGTCATGGATCTTTTTTTTGTTTTTTTTTTGAGGTAGAGTTTCACTCTAGTCCAGGCTGACCTGGAATTCACTATGTATTCTCAGGGTGACCTCAAACTCATGGTGATCCTCTTACCTCTGCCTCCCGAGTGCTGGGTTTAAAGGCAAGTACCACCATGCCCGGCAGGTCATTGATCTTTGTCAACATACAACCTGCCTCCCAACCTGACCAAGGACCATGAATGTGAGGCAGGCAAGTGTGGAGTAGCTTGGTTGCCTGGGACTCTACTTGATTTAGATAGCAACACTTTCTTTTCCTAGACAAGGTCCCTAACAGCCTATTGGGATCCTCAGCTTCACCAAGCTGCACATATTCCCCTCTTCAAATAATGAAATAGGGTTCTCCTCTACAAGTGACCATTATTTATGTTCCATTTCTACTCATATATGATCCTAGATGTACCTAGGATTGGAAAAGCAAAGGGCCCTCCAAGCTGGACTGGTTTGGGGTGATGCTCAGTAAGGCAAAGTGTCTTGAGTGAAATCTTAAGGACAATCCCCTCTTTATCATCTTATGCCTATGCATATCTTGACATACATATGATTAAAACCTGGTGCATCAGGGGAAGGAGGGTGTACAGCAGATGAAAGGGTTATATAACTTAAGTCTGTCAATCAAACCAGAAAACCAGCCTAGCTATGCCCCTTAGCAGCCAGCCCCTCCTTCTCATGGGCTCCCTACAAAGAACCTTAGGGACCTTGAGTGCTCTCCCATTGAGGTGGCCCTCTGCCCCTCTTGGCAGTATAGTATTGGTTGGCTCTCAATAAAGTTTCCTGCCGTTTCACTTTCAGAATGCATCTTTCCCATTTCTGTGAATAAGACAGAAAAACACAGAAATACTCTGAGACCACAGGTAACTAATGTGCAGCTCCCAAGCCCAGCACAGTGAACGAAGTGTATGTTCATCACATGAAGCTCCCATCATCTTAGCTGCTTCCTGTTTTACAACTGTTTCATCCCATGCAGGAGGCAGCTGAGCATCTCCCAGAGGTGGCTGACACTCCAGCTCTGGGGCTTTCAGAGCCGGCTGCTGCTGTAAACTCCTAAACAATGTAAATTCCTCCATATGCGTTACCTGGGGATGGATTTGCTAAACTGCAAGATGATCCATGTTGTAGGAAATCACCAAGGACCTCACCATGGGACCTGGAAAGCATTCTTTCATTTGTCACCTGACTGGGATGATACATGATACCTGGAAGAACTCTGCGTGGTGTCGCTTGGACGGGGCTGGAGTGGAGCACCAGAAGTTATGCCACGCGGCGAGACCCGAGACGTCTCCTGACCGCTCTGCTGCCCTCCTCCTGCGGAGGTCCCTGAGTCATGAGGTATGCTTGGCAATATCTACTCGGTAATTGCTTCTCTCCTCAAGTATGCCAGAGCCACGGTGGATTTCACTTCTCCTTAAATGAGGATTGTCTAGCAGGCTTCTATTTTTCCTCCCCTAATACCGAGTGATGGCAAAGTATGAAATTAGCTATAACAAGCGCCTTCGAGCTGAATGTTGCAAACCCTCAATAAGTTAAGAAATCGGGTTCTGGAGGTGGTGGCCTCTAGGGGCTTGGGGGCCAAGGGTCAAGCCATTCTCCTGTCCTGCAGCAGCCTCAGAGTTTGGAAGCGAGAAGGTGGTAATTCTCCTACTCTTGGGAAGTTTTGTTTTGCTGACATTGGCTTATTGGATCCCAGCATCTCAAAGGATTGGGGCCATGCAGAAGAAATGTGCTTGATAGGCATTGCTCCCTCAAGGACCTAATTTATATGTGTGATTTCAATTCTGCCCTGGAGAGAAGCTTTCTGGCATTAGAGAAAACAAAAAGTGCCCAAGGTGTGTGTGTGTGTGTGTGTGTGTGTGTGTGAAGGAGTCTTCTCCCCTCATGACTAACCCCCTCCCAGCCTCGTGGCCTCAGTGCCTAGTCCAAGCAGCCAAACCCTCTGTACCACCAGCCTCGCCATTCTCATGCATATAAACGCGAATGGCTCCTCTCAGCTGTGCAGCCAGGCACGGATTCTCATTTCCCTGAGCTGAATGTCCCTAATTGTAAAATGAAGACAGTAATGTCTTAGTCACAGGACAACCGGGAGCAGAAAATTGCACGGCATGTTGGATGAACTGGGACCATTTTTCTTTCCTTACCACTGAGTCTAATCCCAATATATTATCCATCAAAGCCTGAGATCCAGAGCCGGACAGGATGATGATTTTCCCAATCTTCCTCCCCTGACTCTCCCACCTCACACCCTCCTCTCTCCCTGTTTACTTTGTGGTACAGATCCTACTGTAGTGATTTCTCTTCTAATTTTTAAAACTTTTTTTTTTTCCAGCTTTATGGGAAAAGAATTGACAGAGAAAATTACATATATTTACATTTGTATAAAATGATGTTTGATACAACTATACATCATGAGCAAATGGATTAGCATGATCAAGCTAATTAACATATCCATCACTTCAAATAGTTACATGCTATATTTCCTGGCGAGAACAAGTGAGGTTTCCTGTCAGCAGAGTTCAGGAATATAATCCCGTGGTATTCCCTTGTTAGCCTGTTGTATATTTAGTCACCAGCACTTATCCTGCCAAGGACACTTTGTACCCATGTTCCCTTTGCAGCCCCAGGCAACACTCTGCCCTGTTGCTACAGCCCACATATAAACTAGATCATGCAGTATTTATCTTGCTGTGTTTGGCTTAACTTTGCTTAACTCAAGGCTCTTCAGGTTTATCCATGTTGTCACATGTCCTTTCATTTTAAGGCTGAATACTATTGTTTTTTTTTTTTTTTGGTTACTTGCAAATAAAGAGAGATGGGGGGAGGGAGAGAGAGAGAGAGAGCCCCTAGGTACTGCAAACTAACCCCAGATGCATGCACCTCTGTGCATCTGGTTTTACATGGGTACTGGGTAATCGACCCTGGGTCGTTAGGCTTTGCAGGCAAGAGCCTTAACCACTGAGCCATCTCTCTAGCTCCTGAATGCTATTCTTACAGAGAGGCATGATGTGGATCTCCATTTATCCATTGATGTACACTGAGTTAGGCTCTCTATCTTGCCTGTTGTGAATAACACAGCAAGGAACGTGATGGGGAAACTATCTCTGAGATAGCCGTGTTATTTCCTTTGGCTGTACAACCAGCGGATGGAGCTGCTGAATCCCACGGTAGCTCCATGTTTAATTTTCTGAGCAACTGCCCTGCTGCCTTCCATAATGGCACTGCTAATTGATAATCCCATCAAGAATACCTCAGAAACGCTTCCTCTCTCCACTTCATTGCCAACATTTTTCTTTCATCTTTTTGATAATAGCTGCTGTAACAGGTGTGAGTGAAATTTCCTTGTGGTGTTTGATTTGCATACGATGTTGAACATTTTTTTCTCCACATATTCCTGGGTCGTTTGTAGGTCTTCTTCTGAGAAATGCCAATCCAGAGCCTTTTAAAATAAATTTTATACCAGGTTCTTTCTTTCTTGCCAAAGAGTTATTTACATTTTTAAAAACATGATTCAGATACTTACTAAATCAGGCTTGCAAATTTTTCTATTTTATGGATTTTATTTTGACTCTGCTGATGTTTCCTTTGCTGGGCAGAGATGTTTTAGTTTGATATAACCCAATTTGTCTATTTTCTCTTCTGTTTTCTATGCCTATGAGGTCTTATAAAATTATTAAAAATTATTACCTACACTAATACCAATATACTTATTCCTAGGTTTTCTTTTGTGATTTGATTTACTTATTGGTCTTATGTTTAAGTTAGTTTTTATCCACTTAGCCACTTTGAGTTGTTTGTGTTTAATATGATGTGAGACAAGGACCTGTATAATTTATCTCCATGTAGAAATACAATTTTCCAAAACCTATTGAAAAGACTGTGTGTCATTGGCTCTTCTGTCAAAGATTAGTTGGCCCAGTACACAGAACTTATTACTTGGTTCTCTGATTCAGTTTTACTGGCTGATCTGTCTATTTTTATGCTAGTTCCATATTGTTCTGATGACGATGGCCTCATAGTATATTTTAAAATTAAGACACTTCATGTTTCCAGTTTTTTATTGCTTATTTGAGATTGTTTTGGCTATTCTGGGTCATTTGTGGTTCTGTATGTGTTTTTTCCCAAGTTCTGTGAAAAAGACAATTGGAATTTAGATAGTGATCATGTGGAATCTGCAGGCCATTTTGTGAAGTTTTCACCTTTCAACAATAATAACTCTTCCCATGCATAAACACAAGGTATGTTCCCACTGACTTACCTCTTATTAAATTTCTTTCACAAGTGTTTTCTAGCTGTCAGAATACAGCTCATTCATCTCCTTGATGGATTTTCCTCTGAAGAATTTTGTTATTGCAAATGGCATTATTCTCTTGATCTTCTTTTCAGATAGTTCATTGTTATTCTACAGGAATACAATTGATGTTTTATGTAATTTGGTATACTGCAATTTTCTCAATTTTTTTATTAATTCTAGCTGTTTTGGGTGGTGCCTTTAGGGATTTCCATATTTTAGAAAAATCAATTCTTATTTTCCTATTGGTATATCTTTTATTTTTCTCTTCCAATACTGTGATAGAACAGAAATAAAAAGTGGGCATCCTTGTCTTACTGATGATCTTAGAAGAAACCTTTCAACATTTTGCCATTGACAATTCAATGTTAGCTGTTAACAAGTCACCTGTGGCTTTTATTGCATCAAAAAACAATCCTTCCCCGCCTATTATTAGAGCATTTTTTTAAGTTTTAGAAATATTATCTGTGTACTTTTGAAGCGATAAATAGATGACAGATAGATAGAGATTGATAGATAGATGATTCATAAGAGGGTTCCCCAGAGCCTCTTGCTGATATAAACTCCAGACACATGCGTCACTTCGTGCATCTGGCTTTATGTGGATATGAGTACTGGGAAATTGAACCCTGGGCTGGCAGGCTTTGCAAACAAGTACGTTTAACCACTGAGATATCTCCCAAGCCTAAGAGGTTTTTTTTTTGTTATTTTCTAATCATGAAAGAATGCTTGATTTTGTCAAATGTTTATATGTCAACTGAGAAGGTTGTATTTTTAACCTCCATCCTATGGCTGTTGCATTTTTAATCTGATAAGATTTTCTATTTCTCTTAATGCACTTTTTGTTCCCGTGTGCTAGTGCATATGTGGGTATGGGTGCACATGCACACATGTGTGTTTATGTGTGTAGAGGCCAGAGGACAGCCCCAGGTGTCAGCCTCAAGAATACTGTCTACCTCCTTTGAGACATTGGCCTGGACCTCAACAATTAACCTAAACTAGCAGGCCAGCCAGCTCCAGGGATCCTTATGTCTCCACTCCACCAATGCTAGCTGTTGCAGTCAGGTTCGCATTGCTGGCAGAAGTCACCAAACCAAGAGCAGCTTGTAGAAAAAAAAAGAAAGAAAGAAAGAAAGAAAGAAAGAAAGAAAGAAAGAAAGAAAGAAAAGGTTTATTTAGACTTACAGACTCAAGGGGGAGCTCCATGGTGGCAGGGGAAAACGATGGCATGAGCAGAGGGTGGACATCACCCCCTGGCCAACACACGGTAGACAATAGTAGCAGAAGAGTGTGCCAAACACTGGCAAGGGGACACTGGCCATAACACTCATAAACCTGCCCCCAACAATACACTACCACTAAGCGGTGTTAATTCCCAAATCACTATCAGCTGGGAACCTAGCATTCAGAACACCTAAGTTTATGGGGGACACCTGAATCAAACCACCACATTCTGCCCCTGGCTCTCATAAGCTAATAACCATCCAGAATGTAAAATACAATGCATCCAGTCCATCTTTGAAAGTTCCCATAGCTTCTTTTTAATCAATCTTAATGATGTTCATATATTCCCATAGTCCAAGATCTTTTAACTGAGCCATAATACCAAAAAATCCCCCCCAAGCCCATAATGATACAGAATAAACACTCAAATTATTAAAAAAAAATGGCACTGGTCATTGCAAAGAACTATTTAACCAACACAAGATTTAAATACGGCAAACATCAAAGTCTGTAGCTCCAAGTCCAAAAGCTCTAGCCAGTGACAAGTCTTCAAGTCTGATAAATCTAACCAGCAACAATTCTCTGGAGTTCTAATTTTGCCCCTCCAGCTAGGCTACTTACAGTCCTGGAAAACTTCATCCAGGGCCAGCAGCTTTCCTTAGCAGCCACCTTTGTCATCCTGGCATCTCCACTGAGTGTCCATTGCAACCCACGGTTCATCTTCATGGCTCCATCGGGTCTCCATGCAGCCATCTAGCAAACCTGCTCCACACTGCCCATGACCATTTCCAAAACACAAGACCATGTTGCAAATTCAATGACCTTCTCTTTGCTGCATTTCTTATACTCCATAATACCAGGTAGGGTAGCAATCTGTTAATCCAGAGGGGAATAAAGCAGACTTTGAAGAAAAGGACACTCCTTCAATACTCAAGCTCCTTCAAAAGAGTTTACATTCTTCCTGTTGTCCCAATGCAAGTCAGCTGGCCCAATCTTAATGGTTTCAATCTCTCAGTTGTAGCTGAATGGGCAGCAGTTTTACCTAAAGATTTCTTTCTTTCTTTTTTTTTTTTTTCCCTGTGCCATATCTCTCTGCTCTTACCAGTCCATTTCTATGTAATGCAATCTTGCACGTTTTCAGGACATGGCCATAACAGCAAGCTTCTCACATAAGTTGCTTCTAATCCAATCCAGGCAAAGCTCTTTCTCCCCTCATAAGCCAAACCTCACAGTCCACAGTTCTTACTGCATTCAGGTCTTTCAACTCTGACCGGAATAGTCCATCATGCTGTGCTTACAGAACTGCAAGGACTTTCTTAGGCAAAGGTTTCAAATCTTTCCACATTCCTCTTGAAAATCAGCTCCAAAAGGCCAAAGCCAAACAGTCAGGTGTCTAAGCAACAACACCATTCTGTATTAGTCAGGGTTTTCTAGAGGAACACAACTGCTAGAATGAACTATATTAAAAAGGGAATTTATTGGATTAGCTTGCTGTAGTCCAACAGCAGTTGCAGACCTGAGAATCAAAGAATCTAGTAGCTGTTCAGTGCATGTGGCCAGATGCCTCAGCAGTCCCAAGCTGGCACTGAAGACCTGGAGGCTTACTGAGGAGCTGCTGGTTTTCAATCTACATGGGTCTTCAGTTGATGCAGGTCTTCAGTTGACACTGGTCTTCAATCCACGCTGGAAGGCAGCAAGCAGCTGGGCAGCCAAGTGGAAGGAAGGGGCTCTTTTCACCCAGGGCTTCCTTCTATAAAGTTCCCATCTGAGAGGGGCTGCACACTGTACGAGAAGGGATCACTCTGGGGGTAAGATTTCTTCCTTCAGCTAATCCTTCCTGGAAGCAACCTCAGAGACCCACCCAAAAGGGATTTCTCTGGATTACTAAGCAGATCAACTTGACAACACCTTAACTGTCACACTAGGATTTCAGGTATTTACAGGGATGGAATTCCAGTCCTCATGCTTGCAAGGCTACAATTTTACTGAATGATCCATCTCTCCAGCCCACGACTTAAAATAAATATTTTATTTATTTATTTATTTGACAGAGAGAGAAAGGGAGGAGGCAAGAGAGTGAGGGAGTGAGAGAGAGAGAGAAAGAAGAAAAAATGGGCATACCAGGGCCTTTAGCCACTGTAAACCAACTCCAAATGTATGCACCACTTTGTGCATCTGGATTTATGTAGGTACTAGGGAATCAAACCCCAGTCTTTAGGTTTTGCAAGCCAGCACCTTAACTGCTGAGCCATGTCTCTATTCACAACCCAAGATGCTATATTTCTATATAGTTCATTTACAGATCATTTTCACACTTTCACATAGAGTAAATTATATGTTTCTAAGAGTTTAATATCTTCTAGGTTATCCAATTCATTAGGAAATAATTCATTGGTGTATAGTATATGACAATATGAACAACTGTTCAAGATATATTTTAGCAGTATCAGTTGAAGGGCTTCTGATAAATTTTTAATTCTATTTATTTAATTTTTCTTTTTTCCTTAATCTAACTAAGTTTGTCAATTTTATATTTTAAATTTTTATTTATTTATTTGTATGTTTATTTATTTATGGGCATGTGTGTGCATGACATAGCACATGTGTGGAGGTCAAGGAATTTGTCTGTTCTCCACCATCTCTGAGACAGAAACAACTCTAACCTGTATGCAGCTTTGCAGGGATGCTAGAAAACTGAACCCAAGCTGGCTGCCTTTGCATGCACGCACCTTTAACAGCTGAACCGTCTCCCTAGTCCCTGATTTTATCTTAAAAATTACAAACTTGGGCTGGGGAAATGGCTCAATGAATAAAGTGATTGCTTGAGTTCCTGACTCATACCCCTTCGGAGATTCATGCAGAAGTCAGAAGCTGTGGTGGGCTTCTGCAATGCCAGTGTGCTGACAGTGAGATGGGAAGTAGAGACAGAAGAATTTCCTGGAAGCTTGCAGACCAGCAGTGCGCAACAATGAGACTGTTTCAAGAGCAGTGGAAGACAAGAATCTACCCCAAAATTGTCCTCTGATCTGTGTTATAGCATGTGCATACACCCATGTCATACACATATCACTCACACACATGAACACATATCCATATGCATACTTACACACATCAAAAAATTAAAAATTAAAAATTAAAAATCTGAACTTGATTCCCTTCATTGATTTTTTCCCTTGTTTTTTTTTTTCCTACCTTACTTAATTTATTTCCACTCTGATTTTTATCATTTCCTTCTTTCTGCTAACTTTGGACTTGTTTTCTTCTAATTCCTTGAGATAAAACGTTAGGCTGAATGACGATTGGAGACTTCTCTCTTTCTTTAATGTAGGCATTTACCACTGTAGACTTTCCTCTTCAAGATATTTTTTCTGCATCTCATGAGTTTTGCTATGCTCTGTTTTCATTTTTCTATTTCTCAAAATATTTTTTTCTGATTTATCTTTTAACTTCTTTGACTCATTACTTATTCAGGGAGCATTGCCTAATTTCCACACATGAGTCAATTTTCTACATAGCCTTATGGATGAAAAGATGCATAATATGATTTCAGTCTCCTTAAATTTGTTAAGACTTGTTTTGTGGCCTAATTGGATCTATGCTAGAGAATGTCCCATGTGCTCTTGAAAATAGCATGTGGACGGGACGCGCTGTGGGCCAGGTCCACTCGGTCTGTAGCATTGTTCAAGTCCCTTCTTTCTGCCTGAATCACCTGTCCATGGGGGAAAGTAGGGTATTGAAGTGCCCTACTATGACTGGCTTGCTGTCTTTCTCCCTTCAGCTCTGTTTTGGTTTGCTTCATGGATTTAGTTGTTTTGATGTTGATTTGTTATTATTAGGTTCTTTGTTTATTTGACCATTTATGATTACTTATTTACCTTCTTTGTTTCTTATAACAGTTTTTGACTTAAATTCTCTTTGATGTGATATAAACATAATCATGCCACTCTTTTTGGTAACCACTGATGCAAGTCTTTTTCCATAATTTCATTTTCAGTCTGTATGTCCTAAAAGCTAAAATGAGTTTTTTATAGGCAGAATGGCATTCATTTTTTAAAAATTTATTTTATTTATTTGAGTGGGGGGGGCAGATAGAGGGAAGGCCACACCAGAGCCTTCAGCCACTATAAATGAACTCCACATATATGCGTCACCTTGTGCATCTGCTTATGTGGGTCCTGGGGAATCAAACCCGAGTCCTTTGGCTTTGCAGGCAAATACCTTAACTGCTAAGCCATCTCTCCAGCCCTCATTCTTTTGTTGTTGTTATTGTTGTTTATTTTATTTATATTTATTTGGGAGCTACAGACAGAGAGAATGGGTGCGCCAGGGCTTCTAGCCACTGCAAAGGAGCTCCAGATGCATGCGCCCCCTTGTGCATCTGGCTAATGTGGGTCCTGGGGAATTGAGTCTTGAATCAGGGTCCTTCGGCTTCACAGGCAAGTGCATAACCACTAAGCCATCTCTCCAGCCCTCATTCTTTGTTTTTTACCCAGTTAGTCACAATATGTCTTTGTTTGGAGCATTTACTCTATATTTAAAGTAAATACTGTGAAAGAAGGACTTACTTTTGATATATTTTATTTGTTTTTCTTCTTTTCTTTTTTGATTTTTTTTTTTTTTTTATTTTAGAGAGAGAGGGCTGGAGAGATGGTATAGCTGTTAGACACTTGCCTGTGAAGCCTAAGGACTCCATTTCGAGGCTTGATTCCCCAGGACCCACGTTAGCCAGATGCACAAGGGGGCGCATGCTTCTGGAGTTCATTTGCAGTGGCTGGAAGCCCTGGTGTGCCCATTCTTTCTCTCTCACTATCTGCCTCTTTCTCTCCCTGTCTCTCTGTCACTCTCAGATAAAGAAATAAAAATAAACAAAAAATATTTAAAGAGAGAGAGAGAGAATTGGTGTGCCATGGCCAGGGTCTCAGCCACTGCAATCGTACGTCGGACGCTTGCACTACCTAGTGGGCATGTGCAACCTTGCTTTTGCCTCACTTTTGTGCATCTGGCTTATGTGGGATCTGGAGAGTCAAACATGGATCCTTAGGCTTTGCAGGCAAGCGCCTTAACCAACCACTAAGCCATCTCTTCAGCCCTTCTTTTCTTTTTATAGGTCCAAAGTGGTCTAGAAATTTGAAGCTGGCCTCAGATTTGTGGCATTCTTCTGCCTCATCCTACCAAGTAGTGGGATTACAGGAATGAGCCACCACTGCTGGATACTGTTGACAGTTTGATAACCGTGTTCTGACATCATTTATTCGCAGCACTTTGATGCATTCTAAGTCTCCCCAGTAGTCACTGTTACCTGAAAAACAAAGCCTCTTTGGCCAAAGGTAAGCACAGCAGTAACCTATAGGCGTAAACATCATATAAATGTTCAGAGGGCAACTTGATGGGCACAACATATCCATTCAGTCAAACAATAGTGACGACTTTACCACTAGGGTCTCTGGCCTTCTATGACTTAGGCTTTTGACTAGTTTTCAGTGCCAGACATGAATTCCCTCCGGGGAGCAGGTCTCAAATCCAGTTAGAGAGCAGTTGGTTTTCCCCTTGACAGATGTACCGCCGCTATTGCACTGCTGGGCCCATCTTGTCTGGCCGGTTAGCTATGTAACCTGAAGAGTGGGTCCATTATGGATGATGACTTTTCTCAGCCAGTAGCCTGCAAAGAACTTGCCAGCTCTGACAGCAAGCCAGCAGGGAGGAGGCTTCCAGCTCTGTTCCAGCTTGAGTTTTCAGTGTCCTAAATACAAGTACGTAGCGTCTTCAGCAATTTGGTCTTCCTCGTCTTACTCTCTAGTTCTTATGGGCAACCGAGAGCCACGGCAACAGTGCATATTGTTGGGGGGCTTCTGGAGCCTCCATGACCAAGCACTCCACCGCAAGTGGTGCACACACAGCACCAGGGGTTTCTTCTAACAACCTGTGGCTTCTGAGAACAGCATTATCCACCCTTCAGGAAGTTTCTCTCTCAACTAGAGCTCTCGTGTGTTATATACTTGATTGATTTATCTCAGCTAGAGAAAGAGGCAGATGGTGAGAATGGGCGTGCCAGGGCCTCCAGCCTCTGTAAACGAACACTGGACGCATGTGCGTCCTTGCGCATCTGACTTATGTGAGCACTGAGTAATTGAACCCTGGTCCTTAGGCTTCACAGGAAAGTTTCTTAACCACTAAACCACTCTCTCCAGCCTTCATTTTTTTTGTGTGTGATGATTTTTAGTTAAAAAAGAAGTGGGTTTTCTCATACCTTTAGTTTTTATTAACCCTCTCTTTACCATCCCCTCTCCTCCATCCCCCTTCCCTGGACCCACTTAAACTTTTCTCTCCCAGTATTCTGCCTCTCTACTTCCACATCTGCTATCCCCTCCCCTCAATGCCTACTCTTTCACTCTCTCCCAACTCAAGTCGAAACCAAATATTCACCACTACAGTCGGTGTCCCCTAAGTCTTATAGACTTACTTCACCTTTTCACTTCCCTTCTTATTCTTCTGGGTAGTTTCAAAGGACCTGTGAACTTGGAGTGGTGGTTTTATTCAGGTGTCCTCCATAACCTTATGTGTTCAAACGTTAGGCCCCTGGCTGGGGCCACTTTCTGAATTGGAACCTCCTAGAGGCAGTGTATTGTTGGGAGAGGGCTTATAGGTGATATAGCCAGTTTCCCCTTGCCAGTATTGGGCACACTCTCCTGTTGCTGTTGTCCTCCTGATGTTGGCCAAGAGGTGATGCCACCCTCGGCTCATGCCATCATTTCCCCCTGCTATCTTGGAGCTTCCCCTTGAGTCTGTAAGCCAACATAAATCCTTTTCTCCCATAAACTTGCTTTTGGTTGGGGCACTTTCTGCCAGCAAGGAGAAGTTGACTGCAACACTCAGGTTCACTGGTTCTATTTGATTGAGACTGTTATGGGAATTACAATGGAAAATTTCCAGTTAAGCTGTTATGTTCTACAGGTCCAGAATTTGTGTTTCTTTTTTAGGACTCCTGCTTCTTTGTTCAACCTCTAATCTTCTCCTTGTACTGTTTTACAAATTTAATTGTCATTGTGTGTTCTCTTATAACTCACAGGAATTCTTTGTGACACTTGGTTTGAATTCTTGTCAGGCAGTTTGGAGGTCTCCATGTCTTTAAAGCTGGGCTCTTGTGTTGTGTTTGCATTTGAGCAAGTAGGGACGCTTCCAGCCGTAATAGACTGGTGACAGCAAGTTCTTCACTTTCCAGGGAGCCTTTGACAGTTCTGAATAGGATGGCCTGAATTGTGAGAGCTTGCTGCTGGAGTCCTTCTGTGAGAGGACCTGAAGTCTGGATTCATTAGTGTGGCCTTGAGCTGAGTTTGTGTGAACAGGCCTGGTGTGTGAGTCTTTGGAGCAGGCCTGCAAGCTGGTTGCAGTGGGTTGCTTCAGGTGTTGGATCCATAGAAAAGACAGTTGCTCTTTTTCCTTTCCTTTCCCCCCTTAGAAAGATCCTCTTCGTGGTCTACTCTATGACTGGGGGAGAGGAGATGCAGGTAATACGAAACCGTCCTTCCCAAACCTCGGAAGTGTATCTTTTCTTACTTTTATGATCCCGTCTGGGAGCTGCTGTAATCTTTTACCAAGATTTCCTAGCTCTTGTGGAGACATTTTTGTGAATAGATAATTGAATTAGGATTTCTGTGGGGGGTTGAGTGGTAGAAAATCATTCTGGCATCTTGCTGGTACCACTCTTCTCACTCCCATTTACTCTCACTGGATTTAGAGGTTCCACGTCCATTCTCAAAATTACCTGTTGCCATCAACCTTTCCTTGCTCTAACTCAGGTCCTCTCATACCTTTTAAATATTGTTTTATTTTTATTTCTTTAAGAGAGAGTGGGGGGAAGGATAGGTGCACCAGGGCCTCCAAACACTATAAACAAACTCCAGACACATGCACTACCTTGTGCATCTGGCTTATGTGGATCCTGGGGATTGAACCCGGGTCCTCAGGCTTTGCAGGCAAGTGCCTTAACCACTAAGCAATCTCCCTAGCCCCCTCTCACATCTTTTAAAAGGACTCTGATCCTCTTCTGAAAAGGGTGTCACAATTTCTAGGAAGCCTTCCTAAAATCATTGAAAATTTAGAATCTTTTTCTTTCTACTCCAACAGCTCAGTAAACAATAGTAAGAACTGACAGATGGAATTATATAAAAGAAAATCTCTGCATAGCAGTATGAATTGACAGATGGAATTCTATCAAACAAAAAAAAAAATCTCTGCACAGCAAAGGAAACAATACAATGAAGAGACAGATTAAAGAATAGGAGACAATCATTGTCAACTACTTATTGAGTCAGGGATTAATATCTAGCATATGCAAAGAACTAAAAATATATAATCCAGTCAATAACTAAGAAAGTACATTGAACAGACATCACCCAAAAGAAACAGAAATGGAGCCAGGTGTGGTGGCGCATGTCTTTAGTACCAGCACTCGGGAGGCAGAGGTAGGAGGATTGCCATGAGTTCAAGGCCATTCTGAGACTACACAGTGAATTCTAGGTCAGCCTGGGCTAGAGTGAAACCTTACCTTGAAAAAAAAAAGAAAGAAAGAAATAGAAATGGTTACTGAATACATAAAAGAATGTTCATAGCTAGGTGTGGTGGTGCACTCCTTTAATCCCAGTACTCAGGAGGCAGAGGTAGGAAGATTGCTGTGAATTCGAGGCCACCTTGAGACTATATAGAGAATTCCAGGTCGGCCTGGGTTAAAGTAAGAGCCTACCTCGAGAAAACAAAACAAAACAAACAAACAAAAAAGTTCATTAATTATCAATATCTACCTATGAAAAATATATTTTCATAACAAGTAGAGAAATACAAATTAAAACCGCATTGAGATTCTATCACCTCATTTGGAGCGGCTATCATAAAAGAAACAAACAACAAATGCTGGTGGGGACACAGAGAAAAGGGACACTTCAGATGCTGTTGGTGGGAACGTAAGCTATTGCAGCCAGTATGGAAATCAGCACAAGACCCAGCTCGACCATTCCAGGGTACAGATCCAAAGGAATTAAAAGTCAACATCTACTAGAGCTAACTATGTATCCATGCTTACTGCAAGTCTATTTACAACAGCCAAGTTCCAGAATCAGCCCTAGTGCTAGTCATTAGATGAATGAGTAAACATCACATGGTCTGTACACACAATGGAGTTTTGTTCAGCCATAAAGAAGAATGAAATCACATCACTTGTAGTAAGTGAGAAGAACTGGAAATCATCACGACCAGCAAAATAATCCAGGCACAGTGAGGAGACCAGCACATGGGATAGATTTCTGATGGTCTTCATGCTGCTTCGTGACAGGGCACTGTAAACACATTACTGCTTCCCCACTTCGCCGACAGACGGGGCTGTAAGGCAGGGTGGGGAAGGAGAAGCATCTGCTTTGTCTTCCTGTGGGCATCACCCAGTCTTGCAGCTCCATCCAGAAGAAATAGCCTTGTTTAGCGACATCAGTTGGGTATTTCCCCACCATTTCATAACACACTCCATTGCATTACCTCAGAAGTACCAGCAACATCAGACTGGCTGTCCCTTTTCAGAAGTTCCAGCCCTATAGGTTCCCTCTTCCATGTTTAGAGCAAGCAGCCCACCTAGGAGAGCCCCTCCTCGGAGGCCTTGGATTAAGCGCTGCAAGGTCTCTCCTCTGAGTAAGTCTGCATTTTAGCAGTTCTAACATCTTCATTTTCTTCCCTCAACTCTACAGATAGTGGCTGCTTGAAGCAATGGCTATATCTGTAATAACTTATTTCCTCTTTGTCCTTCATATTATCTAGGGAACAATTCATTATTCCTAGCTAATAATTCTTTTGATTGAATTCTCTTTGTTAAAAAATTTGGCATGACTTTTCTCTCCTAGCCGGACACTGACTGATACTTCCGCATACAACCTATGACTTAACATTTATCAGAGGGTGTATCAAACTCACATAGTGCTGTTATCTATCATTAATGCTATGAGAGTCTTTCTTCTTTCTCTCCCTGGGGCGGCCAAAAGCAATGTCTGGCTCAATGAACACTGGCAAATTTGTGAATAATAGAATGAATAAATGGTGAACAATGCCTATGGGAGCTAACACAGTTTGAGGCACAATTGTTGAGACTTCTTGGCTGAAATAGTTGAAGGACAAGGTTCATCCTGAAATGTTCTAGAACACTTCCCCCCCCACACAAAAAAACACCCTTACAGTTGAAAAACTAAGAAATCATACTACAAATTAGTACATGAGAAACCCAGTCCATGAAACAGTGTGAACCTTACAGTCCAGGAGCTAAATCCTGGCTCTGCAAATTAATCACTGTGTGTCTTTGAACAAGCTATTTAACCTCTTTGGCCTGTTTTCTCTTTCATAAGATATGGAGAAGTCCTATTGCACAAGGTTCTTATGAGGAATAAATGATAAAACCCTATTCAAATGAGCTCATTATAATAGGCAGTAGAGAATAGAAGCTAAATATTTATAAGTCATCTCCCTTTCCCTCATCCCACCCATCTCTTGACTGTCATAGCCCCCAAGTATTAGTGAGAATCAAATGTGTTTCATTATCCAAAGATTCTCAGCAGGAAAGACTGATCAGACTTCCTCCCCCTCATCATCCTCACCATCATAATTAAGTGATAGCTCAAACAAGGCTTGGTGCTTAGCACATATACTTTTCAGAACAATGTTTCCCTTCCTGTGTACAGATGTGAAGAAACTTGCAGAAGTGAAATTGTGGCTCAAGATTCAACAACTAGTCATTATCCATAGTATAAATGGAACCCACGTCTTTGTGGGTTCAAGACCTTTGTTCCCTGTCACACTGTCTTCTGACCAAAGGGAGTGAATCACATCTATCCCATATCCTCCCTTCAAGCAGATGCTTGCTCCAAGTCTGGGTTTGATTTCTTCACTCACAGCATCTGCCCATACAGTCGGCACTGCTTGGCCTGTTTTGTCCTGCCTATGTCTCTAGCAATAGCATCTCATTGCAGCTGAAAGGCTATCATACATCTCATGCCTGGCCCTGTGGCGGGGATAAAGTTGAGTGCTGAGATTAGACCAGCAGTTACTTCTGCTGCCTCATTGTCTGAAGTTCCTCCCAAGAGCATATAGGCACTGGCTTCTTTCCAGCAATTCATTCTTTGCCACACCTCTGAGCCACCGTGCATCTGATCCACTTGTCAACAATGCCCTCACCTGGTCTTCTTCCAAGTAAATCCCTGCTTTGTCTTTGAGATGTTAATGAAGACATCATCTCCCCTGGGAAGTCTCTACTGATCAGCTCATAGTAGCCCATGTGGCACTGACAGCCACTGTGCTCCCTGTTATTGGATCACATCCTACATCTATCTGCAGGAGGGAAGATTACATTCAACTGTGAGGGTGTTTTTGTGCCTCTGATAGTTGGTTTTGATTGTCACTTATTTGGATAAAGAAACAGCTAGGAGATTAATTGGTAAGGCACACCTCTGGGTGTCTGTGGGGGCATTTCCAGAGAGAATTAACTAAAGGAGAAGACCTTCCCTGAATGGGGGGGTGCACTATGGAAAAGTCATAGAAAAACTTCCTACTGGGCTGGAGAGATGGCTTAGCGGTTAAGCGCTTGCCTGTGAAGCCTAAGGACCCCGGTTCGAGACTCGGTTCCCCAGGTCCCACGTTAGCCAGATGCACAAGGGGGCGCACGCATCTGGAGTTCGTTGACAGAGGCTGGTAGCCCTGGCGCGCCCATTCTCTCTCTCTATTCCTCTATCTGTCTTTCTCTTTGTGTCTGTCGCTCTCAAATAAATAAATAAAAAAAGAAAAAGAAAAACTTCCTACTTAGTAAACTTAATAAAAATGTATAAGTAGGTCTGGAGAGATAGCTTAGCTGCTAAGTCTCTTGCCTATGAAGCCTAGTCCCAGCTTGAATTCCCAGTACCCACATAACCCAGATGAACAGGGTAGCGCAAGCATCTGGAGTTTGTTTACAGTGGCTAGAGGCTCTGTTGCACTTATTCTCTCTCTCTCTCTCTCTCTCTCTCTCTCTCTCTCTCTTTCTGCCTGCTTCTCTCTCTCAAATAAATAAAGTAAAATATTTTAAATTAAAAAGGTGTATAAATAGAACCAAGAAATAGAATGAACAAAGGGTACCCTACACAAATGTATAATGCTGCTCTTAGTAGCCATGGGCTATCAAACAATAATATCAGTGCCAGGGGTGATATGTATGTCCTGGATAAATCTTTCAGAGAAGCCTTTGAGGTCTCTAAAATAATACAGGCTATTGCCATGGCTCTTTTCTGCCCACCAGGACTGAAAGGTAAGACCCTCCTGCCAAAGACACCACACCCAGTGGGTTCAGGACATGAACATACAGAGCTGGGGCTACAGTGGAAGCTTCCCTGGTGCTGGCTGGCTTCTGTAGTGCTGGGAGGTGCTCTTCAGAGCTCTGGAAGAAAGAAGTCACACACCCTATGACCCAGTGATGAAGCCTGCATTCTGTGCCCTCCGGAGCTGAGACCCACCCCACAGGAGGAAATACATGCCTGATATTGAAAACTATGTTAAAAGCCCAAGGCTGGGGAGAATGTAGGTTCTAGGGAAAAAGAACTTACTCTTCTTGTATCTCTAAACAGATATCTTGTCAAGCTACCTCCTAAATATTTATCTTGGTTTCCATGGATCAGTTCTGCTTTCCATCCCAATCAGATATTTTTTTTTCCTCAGTGGGAAATAGTACATTCAGAGAATCATAACTGGTGAGGTGCTAAAAATTAGTGACTGATGAATATTGGGCTCCAAATGAGACATGTACATCATTCTCCCCTGGGGATCAGGGGATGGCATAGAAGATGGGATGCGAAAGACTGTGAGCGCTTGAGGATGGGGAAGAGTGCTGTGGAACTCTGGAATCTGGACATGATAAAGCCATGGCACTCATGAGCTCATACCAGAGGTGGTTACCTGCACAAGACCGCGGAGGCAGTGGGCATTCTGTTAGAGACGGGGGAGGAGCTTGGGAGGCCACTTGCCTCCCTCCTGAGCTACTGGCAGTTGAAGGTCACCGAGGAGGGGAAGTCACTCTTTTCATGGCACAGCCACTAGAAAGAGGTGAGAAGTGCAGTGTCACTGTACACTTGATGGGAGTGAGCGAGGGTAATGTGGGCTACATATGGTCAAAATGTAATTTATGTGTGAAAGTGTCAAAAAATAAGAACCAGGCTCTGTATGGATCCACTGCGTTGGTGAAGTCAAACTTAAGCCCGAATTAAAAGCTCCTTGCCCTTGCAAAAAAAAAGGGGGGGGGGGAGATTTCCTAGTGGTTAGAGTGCTTGCCGGTGAAGCCTAAAGACCCAGGACCCACATAAGCCAGATGTGCAAGGTAGCACATGTGTCTGGAATTCATTTGCACTGGCTGGAGTCCCTTGTGGGCCCATTCGTTCTTTCTCAGTCTCTTTGCCTCTTCGTCTCTCTCTTCATCTCTGTGCATAAATAAGTATTGAAACACATAAATAAAAAACAAAAAAGAAGCAGGTAGGAGAGTGATAAGGCAAACCTCTGGGTATGACTGTGAGGGAATTTCCAGAGAACTGATTAGCAAAGGTGGCAGACCCGCCTTGAATGCTGGAGGCACAGAAGGAATAAAAGAGAAACAGACATAGCAAGCACGGGCACTCCCACGTTCAGCTTCTGCCTGTCTTTATGTGAGCCGCTCTGCTCCACCAAGCCCTTCCCACCATGATGAAACCGTGAGCCAAAATAAAGCTTGCTTCCCTCAGTTTCTTTATGTCTGGTATTTTGTTTACAAGGATGCAAACAAGCTAACTAATACCATGCCCTTCCTGATTAGATTGTGAAAAATTTTAATGCAATATATATATATATATGTATATATATATACATATGTAAATATATATATATACATATATATATTTATTTATTTATTTATTTATTTATTTATTTATTTATTTATCTTAGTCACCTTTCCATTACTGAGGTCTTCAAGCATGCCTCCTTTGCACCTGTGCACAAGGCATGCAGTATGTTAACCTCCAGGCACATGCAGGTGGATTCGTGTCTTCTGTCCCGCTGGAGTACACAGGCAGATGGGAAAGGCAGCCCCAACTGAACAAACTGAGTAAGAAATTGAAATGATGGAACATGGATGTGATTGGTGCTGTAATAAAGACTAATTAACAGAAGGGGATTACTGAGGATTCTGTTAAGAGGCTTCTCTGAGGAGATGGCATTTAAGCCAAAGTCTTAAGGAGCCGAAGGAGCCATCAAGCTGAAGGACTGCAGAGAGCCTTGCAGGAGGAAGGAGAGCCCAAGGAATTGTTTCTGGGACGGAGCGGAAGAAGCCCTGGGCTGTGTAACAGGGACGAGGCTGCGGCAGCAACAGGAGCAGAGGGCCGAGCGCGGGGCAGGCGCAGGAGGGGCGGCAGGCTGTGGCTTCGCTGCCAAGCACCACAGGGGCAGGGGTTGAAGTGCTTTAAGCTATGAAGTGACATACTGGGAGCTGGGCTTTAAATGACTGCTCTGACCTTCAGGTGCTCACCTGAAAATAGGCTCCTATCACCTCTCAGGCTTTTCTTAGGTGAGAGTCCCTATTTACAAAAATGACTTCCAGGGCTGGAGAGATGGCTTAGCAGTTAAGGTGCTTGCCTGCAAAGCCTAAGGACCCAGGTTCAACTCCCCAGTACCCATGTAAGCCATATGCACAAGGTGGCACATGCATCTGGAGTTTGTTTGCAGTAGCTAGAGGCCCTGACGTGTCCATTCTGTTTGTCTCTCTCTCTCTCTGCCTCTTTCTCATGTTCAAGTAAATAAATAAATAAATTCATAAATAAATAAATATTTTTCAACTTGACCTATAGCAGCTGGAAAGACAGCTCACCATTAAAGTTTCTTGCTTAAAATGCCTAATGGCCTGGGTTCCATTCCCTAGTATCCGTGTAAGCCAGATGCGCAAAGTGGCACATGCACTGGAGTTTGTTTGCAGTGGCAAGATGCCCTGGCATGCCTGTTCCCTCTCACTCATCTCATCCTTTCACTCTCTTTGCTTGCAAATAAATAAATATTTTTTAAAGTGACCCCTAAGTCAAGACTTGAAAGATAAAAAGAGACAGCACTGGGAAGAAGGCAAGAAATGTGGCCTATGAGAGGAACTCCATGAGTGCCGGTTTCATTAGCCTCTGTTTCTTTCATTGGTATTTTTTCTTAATTTTTCTTTATTTAGTTGAGAGAGAGAGAGAGAAATAGGCAGAGAGAGGGAGAAAGGATGGGTGTGCCAGGACCTCCAGCTGCTGTGAACAAACTCCAGACGTGTGCACCCCCTTGTGCATCTGGCTTGCATGGGTCTTGGGGAATTAAATCTGGGTCCTTTAGCTTCTCAAGCAAGCGCCTCAACCACTAAGCCATTTCTCCAGCCCCTCTTTCATTGTCTTTGTTTGTTTTGCAAACAAATGTCTAAGTAGCTTGAGATTTGGTCAAGGTCTGTCAGGAGGGCTCTCTCTTTCTTCTGTGAGGTAAAACATCCTGACTATTCAGTAGCAATTATTTCTTTACAGAGGCAAACAGGCTGCCTACAGAGTGGGCCACCAGCCAGGTTGCTTCCTGCCCTGGTTTGATCTTGCCTGACTGAAAAGATGTGGAGGATAAAGGGCAAAGGGCTCTCGGGCAATCAAAGCAAACTGCATCATTTCACGGAAAGTAAGCGACACCCCGAGAGGGGGAGGAACAGTGGCACTGACAGGCCAGTCACCTCCAAAATTGGTTTCAGAATGCAAGTCTCCTAGCCAAGTCACGAGTTCACGCCCCCGAACCAGCCTGTCATAAAGGACAACTTGGAGATTGAAGGATGAGCCTCATCAGGGAGCCTTTGAACTCACCTACTGCCAAACTCAAGTTCCAGCATCTTCGCTGCTGCTAAACTGCTTGCCCTGGGGAGGTGAGAACGCCTGTGCAGTGAATGGAAACTCATTCTCTTTGACAGCTGGCCTAGCACAGCATCCCTCGCTCTGGCACAATAAGCAGGTAGCTGTGCTCTGGGCTGCAAGTGCTGGGATGAGCATTTTACACGTGACTCAAGGCAGTGCTCCGAGGACCGAAGACATCACCTGGCATCGCACTTCCACCTCAGCCGAGGAGGAGAGTGAGCCCGCAGAGGGGCGTGATGTGCCTCAGTCGCTCGCGGTCCCTAGGAGAGCTGCAACAAGGCCGAGGTCTTTGCATTTCAGGCTTGGCGCTCGGTCCGGCTGCATCCTCATTCTCTTCAGCATCCAGACCAGGCTTGTCTGAGGGCTGTGTCAGCTTCTCAGAGCGTTTCCTCCTCTCTCCTTTTTAGAGGGTTTCCAAAATAAACCTGTCAAACATTTGCTGAGTCCAGGACCTGCCTAATGGTAACTCCAGGTAAGACATACCTAATAACTAAGAACAGGGCGTTTCATGCATCTTACACAGGAAGATCCCCTGACACACTATATCACCTCTCCCAGCCCCATTCACACTAATGGAGGAATTAATGCATTAGTTATTTAGGAAAGCATGCCTACTGAGAAGCAGAATGGCTGAAGACTGACCTAAGGTCATAGAGCAAAGTAAAGAGAGTGAGGTAAGAATACACAATTCTGGCTGGGCGTGGTGGCACACGCCTTTAATCCCAGTATTCAGGAGGCAGAGGTAGGAGGATCGCCATGAGTTTGAGGCCACCCTAACACTACATAGTGAATTCCAGGTCAGTCTGACCTACAGCGAGACCCTATCTCAGAAAACCAAATAAACTAAACTAAAATAAATAAATAAAAGAATACACAATTCTGGCCCAAGGCCACAAGCTTGTCTTTCATCTCATCTCATGCCTTAGAGTTCATCAAATATGTGTGAGTGTGGGTGTATGTATGTGTGTGTTTTGTTTCCTAATTTGGTTCTTAGAGCAATCAAACAACTATCATGTGTTATATGCATTCCATTTTACACATGCGTACATCCCATCATTTCCCACGGAGGTTTGCCATTGCTAGGTGCTCAAATTAACCAGAGTTCTTGTCACAGAGCTGGCATAGCCTCAGATTGGAGAAATGGAGGCCCAGTCCACCATTTAGTAGCCTTCTTTTATTACTCCTCAGAACAAGAGCACGGAAAACAAGAGTGCCATTTGACATGAGAGACCTTGGAAATGCCGCCGGGAGCTAAGAAGATCAAGAAGCATCATCACCACGACTCCACAGAAGGGAAACCCGAGGTCCAGAGCCATCAGTTCAGAATCAGCTCCATGACTAGCTTCTTTTTGTGTAACTGAGAATACCAGAGACCCCCCTTGAGGTTGCCTTGTTTGGTAGGGATGCTACCAGCCACAGGTGGCTTCTATAAACACTGGCAGAGTGGAAGTGTAGTGTGTTCAAATTGAAAAAGACCCAGAATATAAAATATATACTTGGGTTCCCAAGCTCAGCAAGAAAAAAGGGGAAGGGATATAGAATATCTTGTTAATAATTTATTAGATGTTACAGTGATATTACTACTTTGAGTTTTTTTGGCCAAATGAAATATATTATTGAAACAACTTCTACTCCTTCCTTTCAACTTTTCGAAATGTGGCTGTTAGAAAATTTAAAATCAGGTGTGAGGTGCACATTTTGTTTCTGTGAGATGGTACTGCGCACAGGGAAGTGAATGCCAGTTAGACAAAGTAGACTCCCACCACTGCTTCTCTCGTAACAGGGGGCAAGTGACTGGTCAGTGGGAAGCAGCTTGGGGAGTTTAGATCAGCTCTTTCCCACCCCAGTAGCAGCGATCTGATTTAGAGGGTTGGGCTAAACTGTGGCTTTCAGACCCCTTAGCCCTGTTCGGAATCCAGATATCCACTGAGTGAAGGCAAGGGTACATAAAAGGCTAACATATCCAGATGAGAATGTCACGCTAAATGCAGGCTCGCTCCTTATAAATCACCTTGATTTGTCACCAAATTAGATGGCAAAATGAGACATCTGAGAGGAAATGAAGTCGTAGCTATAACAGCAGTGTCGATCCCCTCCAACTGCCAAGTGGAGGCGGTTTGTCTCGGGTGAGCTCTGATCTGGGCTGGTATGTGAATCACGCAAGTCAGCCCTCAGCTGCCAGGGAGTACGGCCCTGGCCACCTGGTCAAAAGAGAATGAATCTCAGGGTGATGTTGGTCCATTCTGTGCTGGCCCTTGGGTTCAGATGGGGGAGAACTTTTGCATAGCTCAAGTAGGTCTGGGAGAGACACATTGCTACCCCATTGGTACCTGCAAGCCACAGCCCCCCACCCCCAGTGGCCTCCCCTTCTGAAGAGACCTCTGCCACAGGCTCCACCTAGGTACTCATGATGGACAGTCCATCTGGAGCTCAGTGACAGATGATTCTGTCCTTGGTTTTCTGGGACCTTAAGTATAGCACTCTATCTCTGTAGCTGGTCCTTGTTGTTTTTTTTTTTTTTTTTTCCATTTAAAAAAATAGTTGTCTTTATTTTAAAGAGAGATAGAGAGGGAAAGAATGGGTGCACCAGGACCTCCAGCCACTGCTGGGAGTTAGAGGTCAGCCTGGGACTACACAGTGAATTCCAGGTCAGCCTGGGTAACAGTGTGACCCCACCTCAGAAAAAAAAAAAAAAAGTCTGATCACTTTACCAATGAGACATCGTAGTGAAGTGTCAGAATCCTGCCAGCCACTTTGGCCCATGTCCAGGCTACCTCATGCCACCTACGTGACACAACATTCCCAGGCCTGCTACAGTTCCCACAGCAGCCGCTGTCTGGAGCATCGATCAAGTCTCAGCAACTTTGTAACCCAACTTGCCAGATGGACCCAGTTTTTCACCCACCAGACCCAACACCACTAATTCTAGACCCAATCTTCCCAGGGTCCCATGCTGGCACATCCCCCACAGTTGGCCTCAGTATTTCCAAAAGCTGAATACTCCCTCCAAGTTGTTGGGTCTTTTAAAAGATTTCTATGCGAGCACCAATGTTGCCAACTTCAGAGAGTCGTATGAATCCCTCTCAGCCTTTAGGCAGGACCGTCTATCTATTCCCTAGCCTCACATTGCCTTGTAAGCATTTTCAGTATTGAACCCTCTTTTTATTTCCACAATTACAGATTGAACTCAGCACCATTTCATAAGGTAGACAAGCACTCTACAATTATGCTAGATTTTTCAGCTCTCTTTTTACTTTTCATTTTGAGACAGGATATTACTAAGTTCCCCATTCATGATCCTCTTGCTTCAGCCTCCAGAGTAACTGAGATTACCATCCAGTCCCTGCCCCATGCAATACAATGGCTTCCTCTCTATGTATTTTCTCTCTCCCACTGTATTGAGCATTTTAGGACAAAGACTGATTTATTCATGAATTCCCAGAGCCCCATAATAATCCTCATAAACAGTGTTAGACAAATATTTACTGAGTGGATGGATGGATGGATGGATGGATAGGAAAGAATAGCTCGTCTCAGAGAAAGAGTTTCAATCCTACTCCAAGCCCTATTTTCCCCCCTGAGAAGGTCAACCTTTAGTGTGGACACCTGGTGACACCTAGCAACAGTTGCCATGACAACTGGAAACACCATTTTTTTCGGGGCACAATCCCTCCACCCCCTTCACCACCTGGCTCTGGAGGAGGCAGGCATCTCCCCTGCTTCTAATGTGGAAGCAGAGAGGGAGCAGCCTTCTGGAAACTGCCAGCCATGTGGCTTGATTCCAGCCCCCAGGGGCAAGGGTCCTGATGGACAAGGAGAAAATTGGATGTGATGGAATCAGATGTGTTTGGAAGCTTCAGGCAGAGGGAGGAGGAATAGCCTAGGCTAACTGGCAGTGGAATCTTGGGAGTAACCAGAGGGAAACTTATCCAAGAAACCTCTATATCAAGAGAATAGAGGATATGCTTCTCTCTCTGAGGTTGGGTGGAATACAGTGTTGAGGGCTGAAGAGACCCGTTAGAACGCACACTGTAGCCAGAATGCCACCCTCCCAGATTCAGCTCTTCCAAGTTCCCATGTGAAGACCCTTCCCTCTCTTCCCAAATCACCACACTTGGATTTATAGTTGGATATCAGCAGAACACCTCACAAGGAAGGTGGTGTCTATTCAGTCTGCTTACCATTCTTGGAGCTTAGCGCAGTGTCTGACCTGGGACAGATGCCCAAAAAGGGGTTGGTGAATGAACAGAGCTGTGTTGAGACCACAAAGCATGCCCAGAGCCAAAGATCAGAAAGGGACAGTACAGAAGACCCATGTTCTAAGGATGACTTTGTGGAAAAAAGAAGGGACTGGGTTTCTAAGAGGGTGAAGTCACTTGTCTTGGCCATGTTGCTAAAGGGTAGAATCAGGATTTGAAGAAGCCTTGGGCTGTAGGATTGAGGCTCATCACTTATTTGTCTACCCAAAACCAGAGCTTCCGGAGCAGAAACGAGGGCTGTACACTTTCTCCTGGTCTCCTTGACCCATGTTCAATTTCAGGCAGGGGCATCTACCTTTCTAAGGAGAAGCACTTCTGCCCTATTCCCTTATGGGCCTCAGTACTTGGGTAAAATAGAGTGCATCGTGGCCAGAGAGTGCAGGGTAGGGTCAAAATAGAATAGGAGACCTAGAGCCAGCCACCACCCCAGACGAGACAACTGACTTTATAGAGGAAGCCATCTCCTTTTCTTCTTCTTGTCTTGGATCTGGTTTGGATCCATTCCTGGGAGACTAGGACAGCTTGAGGAAGAAAGGAATTTGCATTTACTGGGCACTTAGGATGTGCTGAACACTGTTCTCAGTTCTTTCTGCAAATTAGCTTATTTTGTGCTTTCAGTCGTCTAACAAGGTCAGCACTGGTTGTATTTCCCCCTTTTACGGAAGAGGGAACCAAAGCACAGAGATTTAACCTGCATCAACTATGACAAGGCCACCGTATAGCAAAGAGCCCCAGGAGTGAGCCCAGGTAGTCTGGATCGAGACTGGCACTAACCATTAGGAAACCTTGCTTCATCCCTGCCACGCTTTGGGCTCAGCACTTGTCTCCAGCCCCAGGAGCTAGCAGCAGTAGATACTGCTACGCTGTGTAACCCCCCGCCCCCCCCCACCACCACCGGGCAAATGCAGGGCAGAGGTTAAGATGAGGAAGGATGCCTTAAACCTAGACTGTTGTTCTCTGGTATTGTCTGCCTTCTGTCTCAACGGGCCAAAATATTTCAAGATACGGAAATGAGTAGGACCTTCCTGAGTAGGACCCAGGTCATCCAGGAAGTAAGGTCAGCAATCGAGAAATAAGACTCATGAAATTAAAAAGCTTATGTACAGCGAAGAATGTGGACGGAGGGAAGGCATCTTTGGGCTGCCTTTCTCAGGTTTTCACTGTCTTCTGGTCTCAGTCAGATTCTTCTGGGGTCAGGTTAGAGCCTTGATCACAAGTACCAGATATGGCCAGTAGGATCCACGCAGCTTTCTCACAGAATCCCACAGCACCCAGCTGCCAATCTGATCCCGATCTGGAGCTCTCTGGACCTTGGCTTCCTGATCTCTGAAAGGGGGCTTATTATTCCTTTTGCTTATAGGGAGGCTTATTAAAAATGATGGGTAAAGAATGCTTGGTGTAGTACATATACTCAGTAAATAGTTCTCTTATCTGGTAGCCCTCTTCCTCCAGCCAAATTTGGGACTGGAATGTGGAGGATCAGAGAGGCTCTGGCCTATAGGGTGTCTGTACAGACTCTACTCTAAACCTTCTACACAGGCCAGCTTCCCTGTGATGGTCTAGGCTGTACCTCCAAGACCTGCATTTATAGCCACATGTCACAGGGAACAAGGCTCCCATAGCTGAAACCTATTGGGAAAAATCCAGGCCAAGGAACATTAAGTGTGATCCAGAGGGGTGCCATCTGGCCAGACCATGCATGACTCATTTCAGCATCACAAGACCCAGGGGTAGGCTCTATAGTGGAGCAGCCATTCTCCAGCTCACAAAGGCCACCACTATCATCCTCCTCACAGGGCTGTGCTGCTGGAAACTTGTTACAAAAACACATAGCTTTGGAATTTCCCAATCTCACAGGAGATCAGCCATTCCTTTACAAACACAGAAAAATCACAGAATGACGATTCCCTAATCTTTCTGTCATGTGATTTTCTTAGCATGTTTTAAGTTTTTGTTTTGCTTGTGTCCTAGGTCTCTGTGGAATATTAATCTTTTAAGTAGTTTTTAGGTTCATGTTTTAACTTCTGTAAGGCTCATTTTTCCTTCTATAAAGTTGAAGAATGACCAATTCATATGTATACTGGAAGTTTCAGAGGGAACAATGTATCTGTAACCATAGAGAGGTAGAGGAAGTTATAATAGTCATGCAATGTCCTTTTAGACAGAAATGTACATCAATGGAACAGAATAAAAGATCCAGATATAAACCCACATGGCTATAGAAGACTGATTCTTGACAAAGATATCAAAAATACTCACCAGAGGGAAGATAGTGTCTTTAGCAAATGATCTGGGGAAAGAGAACAGCTCTACATGTAGTAAAATGAAACTAGATTCTTATCTCTCACTGCACGAAAATCAGATCCAAATAAATCAAAGACTCCAATGTAAGAGCTGAAACACAAACTGGTGAAGGAAGAAGTAGGGAAAACATTTCACGATATGGAAATAAGTAACAATAATAATAATAATTTGACTAGGATTCTACTTGCCCAAGAAATTAACAATCAACAGATGGGACCTTATGAAATTAAATAGCTTCTATACAGCAAAAGAAGCAGTTAACTGAGTGGTTAGGCAACAGAATGGCAGGGGACTCTATGCCTCCTATACATCGAACAATGCACTAATACCTAGAATATACAAAAAAAAAACAAAAAACCCTAAACAACGAGGAAACAACCCTATCAATGCATGGGCTATGGATCTGAACAGAGAGTTCTCAAAAGAAGAAATTCAATTGGCCAATAAGTATTTTTAAAGTGCTCCCTGTCCTTATTCGTCAGGGAAATGAAAACTGCAGTGACTGAGGTTCTATCTCACCCTAGTCACAATGACTATCATCAAGAAAACAAATGACAACAAGTTTTAGCAAGGCTGTGGGGGGAAGGGGAACCTTTATTCATGGTTAGTGGGAGTCTAAACTGGTACAACATTACAGAAATCTGTGTGCAGTTTTCTCAGAAAACTGAAGATAGAACTACCATATGGCCTAGCTGTGCACACCTTAGTCACATGCCCAAAGGACCCCATTTCCTACAACAGGGATGACTATACCCCCATGCTCATTGCTAGTGGAATCAGCCTAGACAGCCATCAACTGATGAATGGATAAAAATATATGGTACATATATATAATGGAATTTTATTCAGCCTTAAAGGAAAATGAAATTTTCAAGAAAATGGAAGGAAATAAAAGATATATATTAAATGAGGTAACCCAGGCCTAAATAAAAACACCACATATTCTCTCTACATGTGAATTCCAACTTCTAATTTTTATATATGTGTATTTGCATAGAAATCAGTTGTGTGCAGGGGCCAGAAAACTAAAAAGAAACACAGAGAGAAAAATAATAAGCTCTTGGGAGTGGGTTGAGGTAGTAGAATATGACGTGAATGTGGAAGAGAAAACTGAGCAGGTGAGTGTGGGTGACAGGAAAGGGATTAGGGAGGGTCAGCCAATACAGACCATTTATGAAAAACACATAGAGTGTGAACCTACTACTTGGTAAGGTAATGAAAAATAAACTTAATAAAAAGAGTTTGAACAGAGGCACTCTGTGAGGGTGGATAAAGCCACTCCTAGAATGAAAAACCTAGTGCCAGAGGGCTAGCTCCCTTTGAACTGTGGGCCAGAGAAGGCCCTGAAGAGCTGTAGAACAATATGATCCATTCTATGGCTATTAGTAGCTCACCAGAAATAGATGTGCTTGGATTATAGGATGTGGAGAAATCAATGTAGATGCTTCCTCTCTGCTAGCTAGCTTTCATCGTGTCGGAAGGTGCTAGGCAGACTTCTGGGGAAGAATTGTAATTAACGGTCAAACTCCAATGTGAACCCTGCACGCTACAGTCAATAGTGCAGTAGTGGTGAGACTGTTACAGAGGTAACCAAGCACTTTCTGATTGCATTTGAAGCCACATCAGGAGGCTGGATCATAGGCCCTACTGAGGAAGCTATTGCTATTATTTTGTTAAATGGATATGATGTGCCTGTCAAATTAACTTCTGAATATTTATGTGTATGCCCAAAGATGAGGGCTGCTGGCAGCTTTGGTGAGAAAAATTTCTTTTGGCAGTGGGTGGTGGTTATTACAGACTCTTAGCTGGTCAAAGTACTGAGAATAAGTGACTCGGCTCCAAATGGGTCATCTAGATCCCTCCTCCAAGGCTCAGAGCAGAGCACGGAAGAGGAGGCAGGAAGAATGTAAGGGCCAGAGGAAGGATTACACTGCTGTCACATGTTGGTCACCCCCCTGCCCCCAGCATGACATGGCCCTATACTCTTGGCTGCTGCGGCCAGCTGCACAAGATCTGCCCAGGACTGGGTCTATCCACAGTGTGTCGTAAGTCATCCGTTAGAGAGGCTCACCGCGCTGAGACGGTTAGTGTTTGCTACGTAGAGGGAGGCATTTTCTTAAGTGGTGTAGACGCTGTCTCATGCTCCCATCAACAAACCCTCATCCGTGCTCCTAAAAACCTTCCTAATTAAACCCATTGGGTCACCAAAAGACCAGAATGACAGCAAAAAAAAAAAAAAGACAAGAAAGTAGCAGGAGAACTAGTTGGTAAAGGGAAGGGGAACAGTGGACTGGGAGGGAGAAAAGAGGAGAAGTTGAACACGTTACCAGAATAAAAGGAAAATCGAAAATGCATGCCATTGTTTTGGCTATTCATAACTGTGTTATAAACTATTTCAAAGCACAGTGGCTTAAAGCATCCACAGTTTTGAGATGTGTCGGGATCTAAGGGCCAGCTGGGCAGTTCTGGCATGGACTGCTCATGTGGCTGCCTTCACCAGCCGTTGCTCGGGCTGGGCATCCGTCGGGCCAGCTGCACCTCTCTCTTTCTCCATTCTGTTGCGTGTGCATTGATCAGTCTGAGCCTCCAAGAGGATGAGAGAGAAGCTATGAGGATGAGGACACTTGTGACTTAGATGCCAGATTGCGTCCCTGCTGCTTCATGTTTGGTCCAAGCCAGCCTCAAAGCCAGAAGATGGTCTCACCTCTTAATAGGATTTTCAAAGAATCTGTGGGCCTCATTTAATCTACCACTGAAATGTTAACTGCATAATTATGGTTTGGACAACTAAAGGCATGTTTTTTTGTTTGCTTGTTTGTTTTAAATCAGTGTGATTCACTTTCCTGTCTGGAACCCAATGATTCCTGGGCCACTGGGCATAGTAGATCTGATGGGTGGATGGATGGATGGATGGATGTTTCATCCTTCTGAAAACTCTTTTAAAAAGTATTTTTAGGGCTGGAGAGATGGCTTAGTGGTTAAGCGCTTGCCTGTGAAGCCTAAGGACTCCGGTTTGAGGCTCGGTTCCCCAGGTCCCACGTTAGCCAGATGCACAAGGGGGCGCATGCGTCTGGAGTTCGTTTGCAGAGGCTGGAAGCCCTGGCGCGCCCATTCTCTCTCTCTCCCACTATCTGTCTTTCTCTCTGTGTCTGCCGCTCTCAAATAAATAAATAAATAATTTTTTTAAAAAAATATTTTTATTTAGGGCTAGAGAGATGGCTAAGTGGCTAAGGCACTTGCCTATGAAGTCTAAGGACTCAGGTTCAATTCCCCAATACCCATGTATGCTGGGTGCACAAGGTGGCACATGCATCTGGAGTTCATTTGCAGTGACTGGAGGCCCTGACATGCCCATTTTCTCTATCTGCCTGCCTGCCACTCTCTCTCACATTAGTAAATAAAAATGAAAACATTATTTATTTATTTAGCTAGTTATAAGGAGAGTGAGGTTAAAAAATGGGTGCTCCAGGTTCTCTGGCCACTACAAATGAATTTCAGATGCATGCACCGCTTTGTGCATCTAGATTTACATGGGCATTGGGAAATTGAACCCAGGCTATCAAGCTTTGCAAGCAAGCTCAGCATTAACTGCTGAGCTATCTCTCCAGTCCTCTAGCAGCCCTTTTAATCTTGACCTTCTTGACCTTCTAGACTTTCAGTTAGCATCGATATTTGTCCAGACTTGTAGGCCATAAGCCCTGGGTTGAAGTTCAAGAGAACGACTGAGCTGAGTTCTACATAGTGAGGTCATGGGGCATGGCCCTGCCGGCTCTAACTGCACAGGATCCCTCCTGGTGCTCGAGAGTCCTAGGCTTCAACTGTGGAGCCCTCTTGAGACATCTCCAATGAACGCTATGGGCTCTCGGTTCCCTCTCGTCTCTTCTCCCCTCCTTTCTCCTCTCCTCTCCTCTCTACTTTTCTTGAAGTTCAGATCACCACTTGTCCCTCTTCCTCCTTCACAAGGAGGAAAACTGACGTGAGAGAACAGATCCCATCCCAGGAGTCAGAAGTTAAACTTCCAGTCCAGGATCATCCTTCACATGACATTGTGGCCTTACTCAACCCATCTCCTGCCTCGAAGTCTCGGTTTCCTTAGTCAGAAGCCTAGATGGGGCATCCCATGATCCAATCCAAGCATCTCCTATGTTGGGATGTGTTTAAAAAACAAACAACCACCGCACAGCTTTATTAAGATACGATTCACATATCACAAGCCTCTCCATTTAAATTGCACAATTCAGAGGTTTCGTTCACTTGTCACAATGGGTTGTCTTTTGAAACAAGACCTTTAATAAATCAATACAAGTTTAAGCCCCACATTGGGGAATACAGTACTCAGTTACTTGTTAGCTCCACCCTGCAGTGTCTGAAGGTAGGGCAGGGATGCTGGGCTGGGGTCTGCAGCTAGGGGAGGCATGGCCATGGCCTGGGAATGACCAGTTGTCATTCAGTGTGTCCTTCCTTGGTGCTGAGTAGCAGCCAGCTTTGGAGTGGCAGTGGCAGCTGCCTGAGGCAGGGTCTCATACACACATATCCACACTCACCAGGAGAGAAAGAGAAAGAAAGCGAGTGTGTGTTCTGCGGGAATAGCATTGACTGATTAAACCTTCCTTCCATCTTTCTCCCAGGACCTGCAGCCAAACACAATGTTTGTTTCATGTATTAAATCCCCTGAAAATCTACCTGGAACCAGCTGAAGCAAATAAAGGCAGTGACAGCCTGGTTACCTGGGAACAGAGTCATCTTATAGCCACCCACCCACCTTTCCCTCAGCTTTAGATCAGGACTGTGAAAAGCCATGAGTGGGGTGAGTGTGGGGGGCAGTGAGCCCCTTCCTGTCAGCCACTGGTCAAGCGGGCTCTAGTGAGCATTCAAGATGAAGGCCAGCGCACTGCCGCAGAGCAGAACAGACTGTGTTTACAGTTTAGCTCGCCAGCGTACTAGCTCCATGCATGTGGAAAGTCCAAGTCATGAAACTTACCCGTGCCTCAGTTTCCCCACGTGTAAAGTAGGAACAGCACTGCACAGTCAGTTAGATAACAAATATCAAAGTGTCTGGTATACAATAGCATTCAACAACTGTGACTGCCCCGTCTTCTTCTCCCGGCCAAAAGCAAGGTCTGTGCTTGCTGCAAGCTGTGCTCCGAGCCAGGGCGGAGCACGCGTGAGAGCGAGCCCTGCCCTCCGGAGCTCACCGAATAGCTCTGGGGACAGGGGTCAGGCACGCAGGCATAAACATGTGACACACAAGCTCGGGGAGTCAAGGGGAAGGGCTGGGGAGCTCGCTCAGTGGGTAAGGTGGTGCCTGCTTCATACGTATTAGGACCTGACTGGGCTCCGTCCTCAGTAACCACATAAAATGCTGATCCTGGTGGACAGCGCTTGTCATCCCAGTGTGGGGGGGGATGCACACACGAGGATCTCGGAGAACTCACTGGCCAGCTAGTCTAGCATGACTGGTCAGCTCCAGCCGTCTAACAGACCCCGTGTCAAAGGAGGTGGAAGTCCTTCCTGAGGATGACACCCAAGGGTGTTCTCTGGCCTCCACATGTATGTGAATAGGTGCACCTGCGTGTGCCACATATATTTGACAAATAGGCAACACGCACACATACACACAGAAAACAAAGAACTGGTGAAGGGCCCAAAGGTGACCCTCCTCCCTCAGGCACCATTTCTGTTTCTATCTGAAGCCCAGCCCATCAGTAAGCTCTACTGATGGCAACACTGCCCCCAGCAGGCCGTCATGCCCTGCCCCTAAGCTAAGGGATTACCGATCTGGCCCCCAGACAAGGATGCCGGTGTCAAAAGTGAGTGGCCTCCCCGCCATGCACCACGACCAAGCCCTCCTCCACCACCGTCACTACTACCTGCTACCCCTGCCCACCAACCATCCTGGGCCTTCCTCTCTGGGACCCATGTGCACATCACGGAGCAAACGGACCTTGTAGGTGCTATTCAGGTCACAGGCTTCCCAGGTGGGCCCAAGCTAGTCACACAAGCTCTGGAAAGAGCAGGGAACTTCCTTGGTGGGGGAGGGGGTGGTGGTGAGGTCAGACAGATGGGAGCTGGGGGTTCAGAGGGATAGGAAATGCAACAGGACATGACCTGTCTTAGAGGAGGAATGCCAGACACCTCTGGAGCAAAGAACAACCCTTGGGTGACAGCCGACAGAAAATGGGACCTCAGAACTACAACTTCAAGACTGAGTTCACCCAACAGCCTGAAGGAAGCAGATGCCTCCCCAGATCCTCTAACAAGGAGCCCAGCTCTGCTGTCCCTCGGATTCAGTACCGTGACCCCTCTGAATGACTGGGGAAGCCTGCCCAGCCTTCTGACCTCCAGAAGTGGGGCGAGTAGTGGTGTGTGATTTGAGTCAGGAAGCCCATGGATGTCGGCTACATGCCAACAGAGAATGGATAGCGCTACCTTCACTTCATTACAAATATCACCACTGTGGGCTAACGGCCACCAACACCATCCTCATTACTCCTCCCTATTAGCGTCGCTGCATGTCCCTCCAGCAGCAGCGTTACACCTAGCCAGCTACTGTGCATGACGCTCACTCTCCACCCATCAGCCCAGGCCCTGCCCCCTTGGATGAAAACTGGACTTCAGCCTTTCCAGAAAACATCTACCTGTGTATGACTAGCTTCGGACCCGGCCTGGACTCCTGCCCACCTGTTCCAGGTCCCTCTTCCAACCTAACCCCTGCCAGCTCCCTTCCCAGAGCAGGCTCGGGAACGCCTGTCCCCAGACCCAGGATGGGTCTTGCCAGTCACAGGACAGGACATTCTGATGCCAGAGGCCCAATGTCCACCTAGGTAGGAAACTCGTGTATCCTGGAAAGCCCTGCCCTTGCTGACATCTCTTCCTTCCTCCCTTTATGCCCAGATCAGAGAGCCCTGGGGTGTTCATGGGTGGCATCAGAGTTTAGCTTGCAATGTCTTCAGCAGAGAGTCATTGTGTGAAGTCATATGGGGACATCTTAAAATTATTGATGCCCTGTCTCAGAAATGCTACCTCAACACATGGAAGATGGGAGCAGATGTCGGTGCTTTTGAGAGCACTCTAGCCGGCTTTACTGAGAAGCCGAGACTGAACGCCAGTCCCCTGAGGCATGAAGCTAAGGCTCCTCTCTACTTGCACTGTGCCTCGCCCTAAGCCCATTTTGGCGGATCATTTCCACCTCACTTGATGTTCCCAGCATTCTGTTCAAATTCAGGCAAGACATTGATGACCCCAGACTGGTTCCCTATCACTGTCCCCCTCTGGCCACTGATTACTTTCATCCTAGGATCTGAGACACGAATCCCCAGCACGTAGGTGTCTCCTCTCACTCTACTTACACAATGCACAGACAAGAGCACATTCTAAACAGAATTTTCTAGGAAATAGGATGACGGATACAATTTTGAAGTTCTCTGTACTGGTTAATGTTTGCCATGCATTTAGCACCTGCTGTATGCCAATCATTATGCTATACATATTAATTATATAATCTGAAATCTATATGATCTGGTCTTTGTGCACTGTGAATGAAAAACCCAATCCAATAGCAAACAGAATTTAAACACAATTATGCTCCTTAATGGTCTTTTGGCATGAAGTGAAGAAGTGGTTAATTAACAATTCATTAAATAATAGCCCTCACTAAATGCTTCTTTTACACACTTCTTCATTAGTCACCCTTCATAGCTTTCCCATAGTCTGTCTGTCCATGCTGTGAGTCAGCTCCACGTCCTGTGTCTATGCCAATACAATCCTGTCTTCCTCCACGTTCCACATCCTTGCTGATGGAACCCCATTTCTTCCTCTACATCTATGCCAATGCAACCCCTTCTCTTCCTCCACGCCCCACAACTATGTCACCACGACCTCATCTCTTCCTCCACGTCTTTGCCCATGCAACCCCATCTCTTTCTCCATGTTCCCCTCTCCTTCTGAGTCCACTTCCTCTTTCCTGGGAAATCATTGCTTCCTGGGATGTCTGTAGTCTCTCCCTCCTCTCTCTTCCCCCACCTCTCCTTTTTTTTAAATATTTTATTTTTATTTATTTGACAGAGAAAGAGGGAGGGAGAGAGAGAGAGAATGAATTGGCACTCCAGGGCCTTCAGCCACTGCAAACAAACTCCAGACACGTGTGCACCCTTGTGCATCTGGCTAATGTGGGTCCTGGGGAATCGAACCTGAGTTCTTGGGCTTTGCAAGCAAAGGCTTTAACCATTGAACCATTCCTCCAGCCCTTTTATTAAAAGATAAAAAGATTTTATATTTATTTATTTGACAGAGAAAGAGGGAGGGATGGGGAGAAAGAGAGGGAACGCTCTGGCTTTGAACGCAATAACTGTCTCAAAAGCTCACATACAGAGCCGGCATATGATTCAGGTATTGCCAAAGTACACATGTAAGAGGCCAGGCTTTGACAAGGAGATGGCCCCAAAGTCTCCACTCAGGAGAATCAGATTAAGGACCTTATAAAGAGACATGCTGAGTTCACTTGTCCTTTTGACTTCTACTCTTTGAGAACACAGCATTCATCCCTCACTGGGCCATGCAACCTGATGGTGCCACCTTACAAGTAGACATCAGCTCTCACTAGACAGTAGAACTTTTGACCTTAGTCTTCCCAGCTCCCAGATTTCAAGAGTAATGAACTTCTATTCTTTATATATTATCCACTCTCTGGGGTTTTGTTTCAGCAGCACACATGGACCAAGATAGGCTCCAAAGAGACATTTTTGTGTTTATATATGGGAAAATGAGGCCAGGAGGGGTGGAAGGTTGCAAAAGTTTATTTAATATACTATATTCTATCCCTTAAATAGATAGAAACTACTTCTTCAACCCTCAGTAAAGCCCCATGGAGGCAGCTATAATCCTCGTTCACGAAATAAGGAAACTACAACAGAGAAACAAACATGGAGGCAGATTTTGAACCCAGGTCTGTCACACTTTTTAAATCAACCCCGGGAGACTTTAGAGGGGGATTCCCATAGGTGTGGGCTGTCCGTGGAGCCAGAAACCATTAGGCTGGAGAAGAAGGCTTCTACCAACACTTGAGGCTATTTCTTTGACTTCCCAAGGAACCTTCTAAGGAGGCGCGAGCACTCCCTGCTTCCAGCCTTGCCTGTTAATCTCAGCACTACTTAGCAACTAATGAGGCAGAAAGGGTTAATTCCAGATCCCCAGTGCATATGCACGCAGACACCCAGATGGTTCTGGGAGAATTCCCTCCATAGTGAAAATGGCCTAGCACGCCCCCACCCACCCCTTGGGCAGACAGACAGAGGCTGCATGAGGCTCCTGCACCATTGTTACTGCCAGCAGCTATGGCGACCTTGGACCACTTGTTCTCCATTTTCCTGCCTCCTGGCGCTAAGACCTCATTAGGGCTCTGACAGAAGATGGCTGTAATGGGACACTCTTCCTTTCCCAGAAGCCTCCTTCAGATTTCCACTGCCTGTTGCCTAGTGCGTCTGGCTAGTAGGTTGTGGGTATCCTCACCCAAGATCCCTGCTGGACACCTGGCCAGGGTCTGCACTGCTACGGAACAGCCCTGATCCCCCAGGGCTCTCGGTTGTCCTTCCATAGTGCATGAGCCTGTTCTGTGATGGAGAGTCATTTGCCAGGTGCCTGGGTCCTACTGGGTAGGGATGGTCTGCTGACAAATGCATAGTGCAAAGGAGGCAGAAGGGAATGTGTATCCTATACAGGAGAATCTCTGGCTTCAAGCATGTTAGCATCTTTGTTCACTGAATGGTGAGTGAGACAATACAGGGACCCCTGGGTCTACCTTGGACAGAGTTTTGTTCTTACTTCCAGAGTTTCTGTAGCCAGCTACATAGAGGAGCCACTCAGAAGGAGGTCTTCTCAGTTCAGACAAGACAAGAGACCCAGGCCATAGGCTCTGCTCTCTTCCAGATGGATCGAGGGTCAGGGCCTTGCTCCTTTGGACCTCTAAATGTTCCTCTGGGTAGAAGGTTTCTGAGATCCATTGATTTCCTGGGATGCAACTAGGGACTTTACAGTGTGTGTGTGAGTGTGTGAAAGAGAGAGAGAGATCATAGAAGCTTTAATAATCAGGACTGGAGAGATGGCTTAGCAGTTAAGGCGCCTGCCTGCAAAGCCTAAGGACTCATGTTCTACTTTCCAGATCCCACGTTAGCCAGATGCACAAAGGTGAGGCAAATGCAAGGTTGTACATGCCCACTAGGTGGCATGACTGTCTGGAGTTCGATTGTAGTGGTCTAGGCCCTAGTGCACTGATTTTCTATTTCTCCTCTCTCTCTCACTCTCTCTAAAAGGAAAAAAAAAAGAGCCCAGTTAATTTCACCAACATCTTGTCACATCCAAGACTGTACCCAAGAGGTCCTGTGTGTCAGAAAGTGACAAACACGCCTTCAAGAATGACTTTTCCCCTGCTATGGTCCAGCCTTGCCACCCTGATTGAGGCCCTTGGACACGATGCTGAAAAATGTATGGATGTCCAGGTGTGCAAATGTCCTGACTCACTGAGTTGCTCTCACCTGCCTCCTTGATGGCTGACTTCTGATTTGCATTCTGTGTTGAGCTGCCTCCAGCCCCACCAGCTTCCACTAGTCTATAGTTTCCACTATTAGTTGTAAGCCAGATTACAGTTGAAGACAGTGTGGCGGGAGGCTGAATCAGATTTGGGCGTTAAATCTCACCCAGGCATCTTTTGGCCTTCAGCCTTGGGGCAACTCGCTTACCCTCTCTGAGTCTTGGCAGGACTGGGTGGGTAGAAAGCTTGGTGTGCAATCATGAGTCTCTGAGTCTGCATTTGCAGCACTCCCCATTGCTTTGGCTCCCTGAATCTGAATAAAAGCCATGAGCACAGTCATTGCAGGGAGCCCTCAAACACATCTCCCTGACCTTCCACTAAATCATCAAAAAGCCCAGGTTCAGCAGTGTACCCCTGTAATCCCAGCACTGGGGGGGCAGACAGGAGGATCCCTAGAGCATTCTGGCTAGCTAGTAGGACTGAATCAATGAGCTCTAGGTTCAGTCTCAAAAATCAAAGTAGAAGGCTAGACAGGTGGCTTAGTGGTTAAGACACTTGCCTGTGAAGCATAAGGACCCAGGTTTGATCCACCAGTACCCATGTAAGCCAGATGCACAAGGCAGCACATGTGTCTGGAGTTTGTTGGCTGTGGATAACAGGCCCTGGTGAGCCTATTCTCTCTCTCTCTCTCTCTCTCCTCTCTCTCTCTCTCTCTCTCTGTCTCACTTTCAAATAAATAAAATATTTTTTTAAAGGCAGAGAGCGGCTGAGGCAGACACCTGACGTCTAACTTTTGCCTTCACATGCACGCACATGTCTACCAACACACATATGAACATGGATGCACACACCCAGCACTCCCCCCCCCCACATACACACAAACATACACACAAAATTCTTCCCTCTGTGTCACTGAAATACTATGAGGGTCAAATGACACTTCAAACCCAAAGAGTTTCAGAGTATAATACCGGAAGGAATGTAAAATGCTGACGCTCTCCTTACAAAGATGGCATCCCTCTCAAGACTGGTACAACTTTGCCTAAGAAACTCCATATCCCAGCCTCGGTTTTCTCATCAGTGAGTGGGTCTGGTGGGCTTGATCTCCTGAGCATCAGGAATGGCTGTGGCAAGGGTTAACTTCACCCAGCGCAGGGCACAGAAATGCCTTTGCTCATGGATGCCTCCTTACAGACCTAGGGGTCTGCGGCAAGAGTTTGCTGACATTTTCCGCACAGGCTGCAGAAGGCCGTCCTCCGGTCTCAGCCGCCCTCCCCCCTGGACTCCGGGTCACGCTGTGTATTCTGACAGCAGCATTGCCTGCCCTGAAGGCTTCATGCGAATCTGGTCTGTGGCAGCTGGAAGGTGCAGCAAGCAGCCAGCCATGCATGAAGTTAATTTAGCTTCTGAAAATGCCTGGCAGCTCGGAGAGCCCCAGACAGGCGTGGCCTGAACAGATGACCTCTCTCTGCTCGGCCTGGAAGATGATAAAGAAACGCCCCTCCAACTGGGGGAGCCACCTCCCCACAGCAGCTTCACTAGCCAGTTGGGGGGACCTCACTGTTGGTTTGGGTTACTTTTCATCTTAAGTAAGAACAGCTTCTCAAAACAACCATTTTATTGTTTGACTTACTGCTAACTTAATAAAAGTGGTTCTTTTAATTAATCTCAGTGTCGCTCATTGTGCTGGTTCTGAACTCTTTTTACCTACCCTCTGTCTTTCTCACAGCCTCCAGCCAAGTTCATCTTGTTCTGCCTCGGCTTCCCAGCTGCAGCAGGTGGGCTCAATCTCACAGGTCAGTGAAAGCAGCCCCCTGAATCTGGAAGATGAGGGTGCTGAGGCTGAGAGAGGCATGGTGATATCCAGGTCTGGGAGGGGACGCGGGTGCAGATGGAAAAGGTCAGCCTTGTACTTGATGTCTGATGGTATCTTCATTGTCTGAGCTAAAAAATGTCTCAGAGAACTGTGGTTGAAAAGAAGTAGCTCAGAGCTGAGGAGGTGGCTCAGTGGTTAAAGGTGCTTGTTTCCAAAACCTCCTGGCAGGGGTCCAATTAATTCCCCAGTATGCGTGTAAAACCAGATGTGCAAAGTGGCATATGTATCTTGAGTCTGACTTCAGTGGCAACAGGGTCTGACACACCCATTCTCCCTCCCTCCCCCTTCTTCTCTGTATTTCACTCTCACAAATAAATAAAATTATTTATTTCAAAAAATAAGAAAAGAAGTAGCTTGATGCTTTTCTCATCTTAGCATATGCACATGTATTATATGCACACAAGAAGTGATTATTTTAACAGTTGCAGCTCTTCTCCCATTTAAAAATGAATAGATGGGGTCTGGAGAGATGGCTTTAATAGTTAGGGCAATTGCTTGCAAAGCCAAAAGACCTCAGTTCGATTCCCCAGGACCCACGTAAGCCAAATGCACAAGGTGGCATATGTGTATAGAGTTTGTTTGCAGTGGCTGTAGGCCCTGGCATGCCCATTCTTCCTCTTTCTGTCTGTCTGTCTCTCTCTGTGTCTCTCAAATAAATAAAAAAATGTAAAAATGAATAGATGAATTCTCAGACATTTTGCTATAAATCAACTTTCTATTTCATCAAACTCTTTTATCCTATTGATTTTCCTCATAAAATCAAAGCAATAGGCTATTGTAAAAAAAAAAAAGAAATTGGCCTCTAGATTTAATAAAACTACCCAGGGATGTGACAATCCACTCCAAATGCATGTTTAAAGAGAAAACAAAAACGCTTCCATGAAATATTAATGAGAGTTCTGAAAATATTAACAATACCTGGTGCTGAAAATGATCAAGCAAAACTAGGAAAAATGATCATACTCAAAAACAACATGGCAGCTTTACATCTTGCTCCCCAGACTTCTACCTTCCTCTCACTGGTGAGCTGGTACTTCCCGAAGAGAAGCAGTCATCAGGAATTAGTAAAGTTTACCCCCAAATGCAAATATCACACCTCCAAGATTCCACCTCCCGGCCCCCCTCCCCACACCCACCGAGGTTGTTCTCTGAAGTATTATTCACTTTTGTGGTGGGAAGTTCACTAGCCTCTCTCTGGGTGTCCTTGCCTGGCTCCAAGGCCGTGGACGGGGTCTCTGGGCAGATAGTGCTGCTCATAGCCACTCCATTGCATCCCCTTTGAAGAAGCCTTGCCCGGTCTGCAGAGACGGCTCACCGGGTAAATCGCTTGTCATGCAAGCATGAATATCTGAGTTCGGGTTTCTAGCATCATGTAAAATGCTGGATGTGGCAACAAAAGCCTGTAATCCCAAGGTTGGAGAGGTGGAGTGAGGGGATCCCCAGGCCTTACAGACTGGCTGGCACGGCCTCATCAGTGAGCTCTGGGTTTAGGACAAAACCCTCTTCTCTGTTGAGCATAGCCAATGACAACCTGTCGCCTCTTCCCACACTTGCGTGGGGGCCTGCACACACGTGTGCCCACTCATACATAAACACATGTACACATACACTGCCCCCACACACATATGCCACATGCCACATACACACACCAACGAGAAAAGAAGAAACCTTCCCTGGTTAGGATAGTCAGACATTCCCTTTCCCTCTCTGGACCAACTGAAGTTCTCATGGGAGTTCCCTTGGGCCCCTCGGGACTGGCTGTGTATATTTCAGTGCAGATTTTGCTTTTCTCACGTATTGCAAGGACAGAGGTCATGCCCAACTTTCATTTAGAGGGGATAATGTAAACAGTATAGGATTTGGAGACTGTAGTCATAAATTTGAGCCCCAGGGCTATTAGTTGCCCACCCGTGTACCACGCTCTTGCTGGCATAATGGCATATGTCATTATCAGCTCTCTCCTCCCTGCCATGTAGGGTTCTTTTCTCCTCTTCCTCACTCAGTGACTGTAGTGCCTAAAATTTGCTTTATTCACAGCAGGTCTACAGGAGATCAGGCACATGCCATGTGCTTGCTAATATCATGCCTTCATGCTTAAAGTAGATTTACAGTGGCTACCAGGCCTTGTATGCATTCTGTTACACCCTCTAGAACTGCAGCGTTGCGAACAGCCCAGGAAGGCAGGTATTATCATACCCCACTTAGATGAGAAAAATGGAGGTCTAGAGGGGAGTTTCTATGGCCGGGAAAGAATCGAGGAGTCTAGACAGTGGGCTGTAGATGCCAAGTTCAGTGGTATCCACAGCTCTGTGGCCCCCAACATGGAGATAAGCAAGTTGGATGGTGCTGCTTGCGTCACAGGCATATGCAATTTTACTCTGTTCTTGTGGGAAGGAGGGGTGGCGATGGTGGACCACGCTGGTCCTGCAGGACTCAAGGCTTTGTGCTGCAAATCAAAGAGATTCCCCACTCTTTTCTCTGCAAATCCTAACATACCTCTCGGGGAGATTACATTTTCCAGCAAACATATTTGCAGAACCAATATTAATCTAGGCGCTGTATTAGTTGCTGTGGCTGACACTAGAAATGTGGAGTCTGGTTAGCATATGAAGGTGTTACTTTTGAGTCAACTCCCAGCTAGGAGTTTCCTCCTCTCATAATGCATGGATGCTAGCTCATTTCCTTACTCCACTAGGAACCTTTGCCTACCAGCAGCCATTCGCCCTAGCTTCACAGGAGGAGATGTCTGGAGTCACAGAAATATTGGAAGGCATTTTGGGGCAGATGAGAACAGGCTTCCACCGGCATTCCTGGAGATAACCGTAGAACTTCAGTGAATAAATGAAACCCTCTCTCTGACGGGAAATTAGCGCCCACCGCTTTCCCTGCAGCTGCCTGCCTGCGTCTCCTGCACAGCGCAGTCCTCTTCTCAAGCGGACTCTTTCCGCATCCTTCGCGTGCGCACCCTCCTGCCTCTCACTCAGCCCCAGCTCGCCAGCTCCCAGTGCTGGTCCCCAAGCAAACATCGACCGCTCCTAACTCAGGACTGTGTGTGCCACGCATGACACACATTTATCTCATTGCTCTCGCTCAACTGCTTTGCTATGGATTGCATTATATTCCTCCCCAAATTCATGTTTGAACCCCTAATTCCAGTGCTATTGCATTTGGAGAGCAGGCCAATGAACTTAGATCATATTGTAAGAAAGGAGCCACACGCAATAGGACTGCGCCCTTTTAATTCTTTCTTTTATGCACGTTAAAAAGTATTTATTTATTTATTTACTTATTTGAGGGGACAGACAGAAAGAGAGAAGGATGAATGAGTGCACTGAGGCCTCTAGCCACTGCAAACTCCAAGTGCATGTGCCACCTTGTACATCTGGCTGTATCTGTTCTCAGGACTCGAACTCAGGTCCATAGGCTTTGCAGTCAAGTGCCTTAACTGCTGAGCTATCTCCCCAGCCTTTTTCTGTACTTTTGTTCTGTCTTTATTTTCCTTCCTTCCTTCCTTATTTTCTTTCTCTATGGTGTGTGTGTGTGTGTGTGTGTGCATATAGGCGCACACATACCACAGTGCATGTGTGGAGGTCAGAGAACAACCGTGAGGTTAGTAGGTCCTCACCTTCCACCTTGATCAAGACAGTGTCTTTCTCATTCAATGTGGTGAGTGCCAGACATCTGGTCCATGAGCTTTGGGAGCCCCTGACTCCATCTTCCATTGCTGTAGGAGCATTGGTACAGACACATTTGGTACGACATCCTGCTTTTGGTAGATGGGTTCTGAGGATTCCAACTCTATTGCCCAGCAAGCACACGGAGCCATCTCTCATGCCTTTTCTCCCCTTGTTTCACTGTGCTGGCAAAAGCCAGTCCATTGTATGCTACCATTGAGCTATATCACAGCTCTGTAAATTTTATTTTAAATTTTGAGAGAGGAGCTTGCTTAATTATTCAGGTTGGGCTTGAACTTGCTCTGTACTCAAAGTAGGTCTTGACTTGTGATCTTCCTGTTTTAGCCACCTGAGTAGCTGGAATTATAGACTTGTGCCACCAGTCCTGGTTAATGTTTCTTTTATCTGCATATATTCATTTTAGAAAAAATAATGAGTTTTATGATGACATTTTCCTACTGTATATAATGTACTTGATGCTATTTACTCTCTCTATTCCCCTGCCAGTGGCCCATAAGTCCTGATTTTACCTTCACAGGACTATGCCCTTCCCCCTCCTTTCTCTCTCACACACACCCTGTGAGAACAGTGAGAAGATAGGCTTCTTTATGCCATGTATAGAGCACTTACCAGGAACCTTTTACTCACCTGGTCTAAGTTATTTTGCAATAGCAACACAAAGAAGACCAAAACACCCCACAAAACAGACCCCATCAAGCAGCTGGGATCATCTTGTTCCCTGCAATAGCTGAGGGTCAGAGAAACTGAACGACCTGCTAGAAGTTCAAGTAAGTCATCTTGAGACTGCGCTGATCCTACTGCACCATGGATCATCATTATAGCCCGAGCATCCTGGGTCAGGGGCAGGAGGAGCGGTTGGCTGGAGAGCCCAGGAGAGGCTCTGAGCATGCAGCCAACAACCCTGAATTCAAGAGACTCTCAGACTCTCGCAGAGTCCTCAAAGGCACTCCTCTCCAATCACTCAGATGTGTCTTCTTTGAGCACCTAAGAGGCCATGTGATCAAAGAGAGACGGGTCATATAATAGATTGAATGAGAATGTGAGCATCCAACTTGTTATAAGTGCCACCTTACCTGATTGCACACTCTGAGACCTCGGGGAATTGCACATCTCCCTGACCCTCTACCACTCAGCTTTTACATGGCGATATCTGAACTCCTTCTGAGGTGCCAGGAAGTCAACAATGCCCATGTAGAAACACACAGCATGCAGGCGAACCTCAGGCCAGGCAAATTCTCCTCCCCCGCCCATAGCGTTAACAGTGTGAGGTCATTAGGAGCAAACAGAATTGAGATTTTCATATTGCTTTTTAGGAGCCTGAGATCAAGTAGGAATGCAGGATACAGAGACACAGAAGAAAGTCACATGGACTACCATCTCTTACTTCAGCATCCCACCCCCACTATCTTCTGAAGTTCCTCTGGCAACACAAATCTGATCTAGTTCCCTGTGATGAAGAAATTGTACCCCTATAGAAATACATATATGTTCTTCAGAAATCATGACATTTGACTCAACATTATTCATAATCAGAAATCTGAGAGGCAAAGCACAGTGAGATCACACTATACTCGTAAGAATGCCTCTCAAATTGAGAAGACAAGTTCTGGGCTGGAGAGATTGCTCAATGGTTAAAGGTACTTGCTTGCAATGCCTGACAGTCCAGGATCAAATCCCCAGTACTCATGTAAAGCCAGATGCACAAAGTGGCACATGTCTCTGGAATTTGTTTAGAGTGGCAGAAGGCCCTGGTATATACATCCTCTCAACCTCTCTCTATCTCTTTTTCTCTTTCTCTACTGGAAAATAAATAATATATATATATATATATATATATATATATATATATATATATTTTTTTTTTTTTTTTTTTTTTTTTAATTAAGACACTCTAGCCCAGGCTGACCTGGAATTCACTATGTAGTTTCAGGGTGGCCTTGAACTCACAGCAATCCTCCACCTCTCTGCCTCCGAGGGCTGCTGGGATTAAAGACATGTGCCACCATGCCTGGCGCTAACATGATATTTTGATTGTTTATTTAGATAAAATATGTATGGCATAAAACTTGCCGTCTTAAACTCACCATTTAAAAATTATTTATTTAAGAGATAGAGAAAGAGATAGAGAGAAAAGAGAGAGAAGTGAAGAGAAGTTCGGATAACTATATAGAACACTGGGAACTCTCAACTACTTCTGGAGGAAATGTATGTGAAATGGCATGAATGCTTTGGAAATTAACATAGCTGTTTCCTAAAAATTTTAACTATACCTTTGATGTGACCATTTCACTCCTATATATTTGTCTAATAAAAATGAAAGCCTAGGTTTCCTAAAAGCTTTATATGTGAATATTCATAGAAGCTTTGTTTGTAAGAGTACCAAGCTGGAAATAACCCAGTATCAATCAATATGGGAATGAGAAACTGTAGTATATCCAGAAAAAAAAAGGAATACCACTCAGCAATAAAAAATAACAAACTATCAAACATATGATCAGGGATAAATCTTAACATAGTGAGGACAAGCAAAATAATTCAGACTATAAATAGTATACATTGTATGATTCCCAACCCTGCAACATTCTAGAAAATTCAAATTAGTATACACTGATAGAAAGCAGGTCAGTGGTTGCCTGGAGACAGAGGCAGGGCGTGAGGCGAACAAGAGGAAGGAATTACAAAAGATAAGGAATTTTAGGGGTTATGAATTTGTCCACTACCTGGATTGTTGGAGGCTTCATCTGTATATGTTGAAACCACACATTGTACATAGCAAGTATATATAGTTTGCTGTTCATTTATGTCAAAAAGCCCAATAAAACAATTTTAAAGTTATATGCAATAGGGGCTGGAGAGAGGGGTCAGCAGTTACGTGCTTGCCTGGGTGGCCTAAGGACCCTGGTTTAATTCCTCAGTACCTACATAAGCCAGATGCATAAGGTCATCATCTAGAGTTCATCTGCAGAGGCTAAAGGCCCTGGCATGTTCATTCTCTCCCCCTCTCCCTCCCTCCCTCCCCCTCTCTCCCTTTTCCTCCAAAATAAATAAACTTTAAAATTTTAACAAAAAGATATATGCAATAATGTTTGCATCAGCTTTCATTCATAATAACCTAAAACTGTTAATAGTCTAAGTATATAAATGTTGATAGTTACATAGCAGAATATTACACAACAACAATGAACAAATTACAGCAACATGGATCATTCTCCCCAGAATAAAGTTAAACAAAACATATTAAATACAAAATAATACATAGTATGTGATGCCACATGTAGAAAGTTTAAGGTTTATATGAGGGCTGGAGAGATGGCTCAGCAGTTAAGGCACTTGCCTGCAAAGCCAAAGGAACCAGTTTTGATTCCCTAGGACCCACATAAGCTAGATATACTAGGTGGCACATGTGTTTGTTTACAGTAGCTAGAGGCCCTGTCATGCCCATTCACTCTATCTGCTTCTTCCTCTCTCACTCTCTCTTAAATGAATAAATACTTGTTAAAAGATTTATATGAAAATAAAATAACCTGTTGTCTTAGCAACTAGGAGAATGGAAGCTGAGAAGATAACTCAGTTGCTGAAACACTCGCTTAGAGAACCTGAGTTCAGACTTCCAGAGCTAACATCAAAGCCAGATGTGGGGGTGTACATCTGTGACCCCAGCTTCTGGAGGCAGAGATAGGGAATCCTGGGGGCAGGCTGCCTACCTACTGCAGCCAAACTGGCATGCTCTGGGCTTCATGAGCAAGTTTGTCTAGATAAATAGGATGGAGGGCAATTAAGGAAAGCATTGGACACCAACATTTGGCCTCCACATGCATGCATGCATGCATGCATACCCACAGGTATATGCACCCACACACATATGAGTTCACATGGACATACCCACATGATTAGAAAAATGGATTGAAAAGCGTAGTGACTATTAGGGAGCAGGGAAGGAACTGGAGGTGGCAATTGGAGGGGCACTCCTGTGAAGTTGGGGGGTGCTGCCATCCTTGGTCCATGTCTGTCCCTCTCCTATGGTAATGAATTAAGCTATAGACTTAACAGTGCTCTTTGGTATATGTGGCACAGTTTAGTAAATGTTTGCTTTTTAATGCATGTGACCAAAGGCAGTGGTGTTAGGACTAAAACAATATCTCTAACAAGGGTGCATAAGAAGAAAGGTGCTAGGGAGAGAGGGAGTGTGGAGGGGAAGGGGAGCCGTCATGTGAAGATAAAGTCAGATGTCCATCTGAGGCTGCATACACGCAGGCCATCTGGCTTGACAGGAATTTTCTAATTCAGACAAAGCCAAGTATATATATATGTATGTATTTCAAATACAGGAATTTTAGAACTTTACACTTGTTTAGTGCTCCATACTTTCATTTGCAAGGCTGTTTTCCCTGCAAGGATAAGAACTCTGCTAATCCACTCACCAAGAAGGTCTCCAGCAAATGTTTATTTGAATGAATACAAAAGACTTTCACCTTCACAAATTCAATGATTTTCTCCCAAGCATTTTGTAGATAAACAGGGTGAGGGTTATTAGCTTCCCTTGGCAGAGGAGAAAAAGCAAGCAGAGGCTCCCAGGAGTTACGAGGCATCTTGCAAATGAGGGCAAAGGCTTAGATGCCTTTTGAATCCTAGATTGATGCCTTTGAGCCCTGTGACCTTGGACAGGGCTAGAATCAAGGGCCCAAGCCCCTACCTCCAGACCAGGCTCCCGCCAACTCCCTCACCATCCCCCCAAGCTGAATCATGAGAGCAGAAATGGGTTACACTCAGACTCCCAGATGAAGAGGCACACAGTAGAAATTTTCCCCATCACCTGCAGCTGCATTTTCTCCTGGGTGAACTTTTACTGTTCCAAAAGCCTGCATACCCTTCCTGCAAAGATGCAATGAGTTATCTTTGCTTCCATTGGTCTGATGGCTCATTCGAAATGAAAATGGGCCATACCCCTGAATGTGTGTGCGCACACACACAACCAAGAAGGGAAGGGCCCCAAGGGACAGCAGCCAGTCTCCTGAGAAAAATGAAGGGCTTTGGAACCAGGGGAGACCCAGGTAGGAGCTAAATCCTCCATGCTGTCCCTGGTGAGACTCACTTAACATAATTATGTCCCCAGAGATTTCAGCTTCCAGATGGGCCCCAGAGCAGCATTTATGCTCAGTATTTTAGGCCAATAACATGGTTCTAATGAAGCAGGAAGGAAGAACAAGGGTAATAAAATAAAATGTCAAACTCCCACTCTTAATCTCCCAGACCGCAAATGGGATGCTGCTGTGTCTCACAGGCAGGAGGGTGCGCAGAGGGGAAAAGCCACCAAGTGTTCCTTAAAGAGCCCAAGAGACGGGCGCCCCTTTAATCCTGATCGCTGAAGTTGGACCTGCAGCAACTTGGAGAAGAATGACAAAACTTTTTCTGGGAATAGAGAATCAGCAAGAAAATGTCATGATTGTTTCTATGCCCTTCTTCTACTTGGAGCATGCTCAGAGGATGTGGTCTTTAGTGGGGCTGTTACTCTTGGGTAGAAGCTAAAGAGTGGGATCTGGGGATGTGTCTGGAAGTCCTCAGCAAGAACTGGATCAGCCACAGCATCCTACCAGCAGAGGCTTTGCCGCCCTCTGGGTGGCTCCTGCTTTGGGAGCTTCCTATGGTTGAGATGCCTCTGGGAAGCTATCGGGGCTATTCTCGCGCATGCATCCAGCAACTGCTCTGAGATACACAGTAAGGGCCTGACAATGAAGAAGACAGCTGTCTCTTCCCCCAGGGAGTTCACAGTCACACAGGAATCTGGACAAGAGAAATGACCCTGAAAGTACGGTAAGCAGTCCTGTAACAGGGATGCTTAGGGTCCAGGAAAGTCTTTGAGCCCCAAACCCTAGGTTCGTTTCTAACTTTAATCAAAGAATTGATTTAAAAAAGACTGAGAAGGATGATTGTTAAATTACCGTGCTTATTTAGGGAAGTATAGAGCCAGGGAAAGGCACCCACATGGCTAGAGATCCCATGTTGAGGGCCCGAGAAAACCATGGTAAGGAAAGAGAGAAAAGAAAGTTTATGAAAGTTAAGAGCTTATGTCCTATAGGGAGCTAGAGGGGATGATGAGGCCATGCGGAGAGTAAGGGCTAGGAGGTTCTCCCTGTGGCTGGCGCTGCTGGGCCCAACCAGGCCCAGCTGAGGAAAGACTCACCAGCAGCTGGAAGTTCCCAGGTGGTCGGGCAGCAAAGGTATTCATAACCTTATGGTAGTTGACCCTGTCTTTTGGCCTGGGTGAACCAGAGGGACAAATGGCTGGTTAGGGCTAGGAGTTGTCTCAGGATGAGGCTAGCCCTGTCACCAAAATCTTGGAACTGAACTTGACCAACCACAACATTCAAATCATATGAAAGACCTCCCTCCCAGGAGGGCTCCAGGTTGTTTGTGGAAAAACAGGTCCAGGGAGCTAGGCAAGAGATAAGAAGTGCCATCTTCTTCGATTTCTAGCAAGTACAGACTTTCCTGTCATTTTACTTCATGGGGCCCAGTCACCCTAATGTCTGCTCCCTCTCAGTTCATCGCAAGATGCAACTGGGGAGCCTGGAGAATGTGGAGACACATTACTTGCACTTTTCATTGATGTCCTGAGGACCTGGGTGTCCTATCTAGCATCCAGGAAGGTTCTCTCACACTCACCCCCACTCCATTCTTATGAGTGTCCCACAGAAGTGTGGCTATGTCCCAGTCTCAGAATTAGGCCAATGCAAAAGCCATCCATGGGCCAAGGTGAGCCACTCTCAACTATGCCATGGACCCAGACTAGTGCTTCTACACAGAGATACCTGTGAGAAGACCGAATCCATGCTCCTGCGGCAGTCCCAAGGGGTCATACGTCCACCTTGACCCCCATGACCAGAACCACCTTCTGTCATATTCCTACCCTGGCTTTCTGTACAGTGACAGAGTTGGGAATGTTAAAACCAGAACGACTTCATCTTTGAACTCTGACCCAGCCACCCCTCCCAATGATCACATTTATAAACCTGGATCACCCGTCCCCTTTTCTGGAATGGCCTAAAACCACCTGTCTGATTATCACTTCTCTAAAGTGGTCCAAGCCTTGTGGCAAGGCAGACCACCCTGCAACCAAAGAATTCCAATGACTCCCACCACCCTGTAAGTAGCCCATAGTCTGTAACAGAGGTGGTGTTGGACCTTCTTGGTCAGAGTCCTTCTTAGGAAGCCCCAAGTAAAGTATGCTGTTGAGATGATCCTTTCCTCTCATTTCTTTCCCCGCTTTTTTCTAACAATGCTCTTAATAGAACACAATGAAGGATTAGTCATATTTGACACCTGTGGTCCTAAGCCTTTCTACCCACCAAGTTTGCTCCTGGTCTTTGCCTCTGATTCCATGCATTGCAGTCTCTTCCTGAGAGATGACTAAGAAAATGACAAGATCGTAGAATGAGGAGTCAGAAGGCATAGGCTCCAGCCCCACGCGCCTGGTGTCTGTGATTTTCAGTAAGTAACTTTCCCTGTGGACATGTCTGCTTTATCGTGTGCAAAATGGAGACAGTACTGAGATAGTATAATGTCCCAAAGAGGTATGGCAATATGGGCCTTAAAGAAACCCATGAGCAAGACTAGTTTACAACTAGCTGAGCTCAATGCTATCCTTAGAGACGAGAAAGGGTTGAGGAGGGCTGAGGCAGCCTGTGAAGCAAAGTGTAATGGTATATCTTCAATCTTAACTTGACTGTATTTAGAATAATCATGGAAACACATCTCTGGGTGTATCTATGAAGATGTTTCCAGAAAGGTTTAACTGAAGAGTAAAGACTTACCTTGAATGTAGGCAGCACCCCTCTTGTGGTCTGATGGCCAGATTAAATAAAAAGGAGTGGGCTAGCTGGACACCAGCAATCATCTGTCCCTGTTTCCCAACTGCTAATACTGTGTGACCAACTGCTGCAGACTTTCCTGCCATGTTGGACTTAACCCTCCAACTGTGAGCCAAGATAAGCCCTTCTTCCCTTACACTGTCTTTTGTCTCAGTAACAAGAAACATAAACTGATACACAAGGTTATGGACAGTTTCTCATATACATACCACTCCTCCTATGAACAGTTACAGTCTGTGTCCCTTTCCCAGGGGTTGAAGTTGCCTTGGGCATCACTTTGGTCAATGACAAGTAGAAAGGTGAGTGTCCCTGTAATAGTTTGAGGCCTAGGGCTTTGGAAACCAGAAAGCTCTCACTTTGGTCCTTACAGAGTCCTAAGCCACATGTCAAGAGGCCTGGCTACCTGCCTGCTAAAGAAAATAAGTGAGGAGACAGAGATGCTCCATCCATAGCCAGATGTTTCAGCCATTGTTGCTGAAGGAACTCACTGTACAGGTGCAGCCATCGTGGATTCCTGACTCTGATGGAACCTCTACTCACCTGCAGTCAACGGGAGAAGCAGGAGAACTTCCCATGTGAACTACAGCCAGTTTTTCAGTTCATGAGTAAATAAATGCATATTTGAAGTCCTCATGTAGCTTGTTATAAAGTGATGGGTTACTGAAATGTGGCCTGAGAGAAATGCTACATAGCCTTATACAGGCTGGTGACCATGTAGAGACTTGGATTAGAGGTAAAGACACTGGGTTGTAGGTTAGGTAGGATCTGAGAAAAATTGATCACTAAAAATCTATCTGTTGCAAAGAGAATTCATTGTTGTGGCATGTCAGGACAAAAATGGGGCAGTGCTGTTTGGCCAAGCCCATGCTGATGTTTCACAGATACGTGCTCAAGTCCAGCTTGGTTCCAAATGCACAAGAGTGAAAATTTCACCTGTAAGTGTCAAACTTATTCCTAAGCCACCGTTCTCCCTCACCAGTACCCACCTCTACTGTTTCCTCAACGAATTAGCAGTAGGAAACTACAGGAACAAATGGCTTGGCACAGTGGTGAATGGTAAACAGAAAAGCTATGGTATAGAGGAGCAAAAATTGTTGTATTATCAGTGACATTTTATGAGTGATGTTATTGTTTTTGATTATTGCAGAAGAATAATACAGATTTAAGTCTTTTCTTGGAGTCCTGTGGGGTCAGCTTTCCTTGGAGAGTTATAGTTATGTATCTAATAAGTGTACTCCCTACACTTGCTTTAACCCTTCACACCTCTCAACATTCACCTGAGGCTACTGATTTTTTGAGAGATTTTGATGCCAGCCACTGAGTTTCAGAATTCATTTATGCAGTCTCACTTAGATTGAAAATGAGCCTTTGAGGATATACTTATGAGCCTCTTTTATTTTTATTTATTTGATAGAGAGAGGGGAAGAGGCATAAAGACACACACACACACACACACACACACAAGAGAGAGAGAGAGAGAGAAAGAGAGAGAGCATTGGCACACCAGGGCCACCAGCTGCTGCATGAGTTACCTTGTATGTCTGGCTTACATGGGTTCTGGGGAATCAAAACTTGGTCCTTTGGCTGTTCAGGCAAGCACTTTAACTGCTAAGCTGCCTCTCCAGTCCCTAAGCCTCTTAAAAAATATTTAATTGCAAGCAGAGAGAGAGAGAGAGAGAGAGAGAGCTCCAGGGCCTCTAACCACTGCCAACAAACTCCAGATGCATGTGTCACTTTGTGCATCCACTTTTACATGGTTACTGACTGAGGAATCAAACATGGGTTGTTAGGCTTTGCAGGCAAACACCTTAACCACTGAGCCAGCCCTCCAGCCCCTAAGGCTCATTTTCATAAGCTAGAAAACTGAAGGTCAGTGGTAGTAATTCGGGTGTTATTTTTTTTAAAGAGATGTCTTTTTTAAAAAAAAATTTTTGTTCATTTTTATTTATTTATTTGAGAGTGACAGAGAGAGAAAGAGGCAGATAGAGAGAGACAGTGAGTGAGAATGGGCACGCCAGGGCTTCCAGCCACTGCACATGAACTCCAGACGCGTGCGCCCCTTTGTGCATCTGGCTAACGTGGGCCCTGGAGAATTAAGCCTCGAACCGGGGTCCTTAGGCTTCATAGGCAAGTGCTTAACTGATAAACCATCTCTCCAGCCCTCGGGTATTATTTTTAATAAATAGTAGAGATGATATTTACACTCAAATGTGCAAGATCTCAAAACCCATGAGCTTTCCTCCAATTTCTGTCCTAATATGTCCCGTGACAATTAGTTGTCTTTGCAACAAATAGATTTTCAGCGATCAACTTTTCTCAGATACTACTTAACCTATAATCTAGTCTCTTTACCTCTAATCCAAGTTTCTAAATACAGTCACCAGCCTGTATAAGGCTATGTAGCATTTATCTCTGGCCACATTTCAATAACCCATCACTTTATAACAATCTACTTAACATGGTCAATGAGTACCTATTCTGGAGGGAACAGAAACTAGTAAACAAAACATAATCTCCTGCAGGGAGCTTTCAGTCTCCATGTTTTTCTACCATAGCCTTCACTGTATTTGCATCCTTCAAGCCTCTGTCCACATCTTAGGCTAACAGCCTTTTAGCTCTATCTCCTGATGTGGCTAGGCTAGAAAATTTTAACCATTGACCCTGACTGTGACCTTTGCAATGTTCTTGATACAATCTATGCTTCTCCATTAGGAAGACTAGAGTGTGTGATTGTGCAAATGTCCCAAATTTCCCATCCATGCCACTATCCACACTCTTGATAATGTGACCATCTAGGTCTTTCTACTAAGAGTTGGACTCTTCCTGTACCATAGGTCTAGGCAGACAAGAAGCCTTGCATCAAGACATTCTGGAGGCCTCAGCTTACTCTCTTATCCCTGTGTGTAGTAGACCATGAAAGACAGGATAGCCCTTAAGTCAGTTCATGTTCTAGGAACTGGACAAAAGGGTAGAAGAAACAAATATGGCCTCTACTAAGATGACGTTTGTATTCTCAGAAATCAATGAATTGTGAATGAGAATCTTTGATTGTTCTGGGTCAGAAGAAACCATTATTTAAGCTTAAATCTCACACTATATCTTCATTAAGATTTCTGAACCCTTCCAAAGACAGGGAGCTCACTGAGGCAACTCTTGTGGGTTTCAGATGATTCCCACTGTTTAGAAAGTCCTTTCTCATGTGAGCTGAAGTCCATCTTTTGGGCCTTTGATTTATGGCATGCTTCTCAGGGCTGTGAGTAATTACATGTGTGTCTTGAGTTCTCTCTCTTTTAGAATAAATCTCCATCCCCAAGGTCAAGATTTTGAGGTCCTCTCCCATCCTTCATCCTGACTATGTGGCGTTATTTTTTCTAAATTCTTCTTAAGTTTGGTTCACAGAAATGAATGCAAAAGTTACTAACTTGCTGTATGTTCATAGGCACATGATACCTAACTCTTTGGAGGACTTTGAGATTTTTCAATTTTAGAATGATGAAGTCGGGCTCAGAAGTTTCCAAGAAGACCCAGCGGTGTGCAATGGAATTCATCCTAGAGACTCAACAAATAGCTTCTCCCTGCTTTATTTATTTCCAGTGCTGGGCCTGGGCCAGCCTGTTCTCCTGTCTTCTTATGACTCCTCATACACTTGTAGAGGCCAATCATCGGGAGAAAGGATCCGAAATAGCAGACTGAATCTGAATCCCAGTCCTGGCATGTGTGAGCTCAGTGACCTTGGGCCTACTTATTCTGAATTCCTTCAGCCATCAGTCTCAGCGTTGCCCCTTCCTTCCTTTCCACCTTGCAAAACTTAAGACGGCTGTAGACAGGCTTCAGGGGACACTGTCTCTTCAGAATGCTGGGCACATTGGAAATGGCAGCTCTGTCTCAAACTGGGTGTCCAGACTTGTGGCACCACAGACAACATTCCACTTAGAAGGCCTCTTGATTGATCCCACTTCCAGCGCACAGTGGGCTTTTGCCCTTATGTGAAAATTCAGCATAATTTTAATAATTCTACAGAAGAAGCCATAACTGTCCATTCCTTATGCGTTAAATGTGTGCCATGCATGTGCGCTTGCGTGTGTGCGGGCCTGTGTTGGGGGAATGTGTACCCATGTGTGCGTGTGCATACAGAGGCACTGTTGGGTACTAAGTGTCTTACTTCACCACTTTCCACCTTATTCCTTCAAGCAGGATTTCTTGCTGGATTTGGGGCTTTTTGGTGTGGCTAGCCTAGCTGCCCAGGGAGCTCCAGGGATGCACTGCCTCCACGTCCCCAGAGCTGGGATTCAGGACACTCTGTGGTTCTGGGAATCCAAACTCAGGACCTCATGCATGTGCAGCAAGTACTTTGCCCACTGAGTCAATCCCCCAGCCCCGTGGGTTTCTCTTCTAATGAGTGATTCCTCCGCTGTGATGTCATGAGAGAAGAATGACATTAGAAAGATTCTGCAGTGGTTTCACAGGCAATAATGTAGGGAAGGGAAAAATCTTTAGGTTGTTGACAGAACACTCTGAAGCTGGACTGAAAACCGATGATGCCAAGGGTTTGCTTCTTCCCACTCCCGGGTCAGGTCGAAAGACTAGAGGACAGGGCCAGCTGGACGCCTTACCCTTCACCCGCCTGTCTTCCACACTACCCTCATGTCAGTCCTCCCTGCTGTCCACCTCTCCCTGGCTTCTGACTCCTGCCTGATCACACAGGCCCCTTGGCTATAACACCATCTTCCCATCCCAGAGTCAAATCTGTTTATCCCACAATAGCCACCCCACCATAGTATTTTGTTTCTGTACCCCACAAATCAAGCCATTCCTTTCAACCCAAGGTCCCTCCCTTGACCTTTAATTACCTGACTAATTCTAGTCACCCACCAAAACTCAGAGAATCTGCTTCCAGAACCCCTACACTGAGAAGCCCCAGCAGGGCAGCTGCCTGGAGGTGAACACTCCTCTGTATTCACAAGTAACTTTTTTTCCCCCACAAAGTGAGATTCTGTTTACTTGCTAGTCTCCTCTGGTCTATATGGAAGCAGAGGTGACCCTAGGTATCCCCGGGTCTCTAGCACCCAAAACAGCTTAGCACGTAGGAAATGACTACATCAAAACAGAACAAAGTAACTGCATGTCCAATACGCAGTGACATTAAGGTCACAATAGAACCATCTATCTTAAAACTATAATGTTTCCATGTCCCCAAAAGCAAAAGAACAGATTCAGAAAGAAAAAAAGGAGAAAATGTAATATGCCTCATCTTCCCTCATGAGACACGAGCTTGTGACTGCCAGAGAATGTGTAAATTATAGCGCGGATTATTTGTCACCAAGTCGTGAACGGACAGAACAGCAAGCCATTTCTCCACAATGTCACGGGGGTCTGCTATACATGGATACAATGATGACGCAAGAAAGGCGTGCTCCTGTGGGAGTGAGGGCTGACATGGGTGCTCACGGGCTGCTAAGCAGCAAGAGTCTGGACTAGCCTCTGTGTGGCAATCTGAGTACAGATTTCCCCATAACTTCATGTGTTTGTGATAATGCCTCATGCTCCACCCCCAGCTCGTGGAGCCTTATATCACGGGGGCGGGGGCAGGACTGAAGGTTTTATTACTGCAGTCCCCTGGGTGCCGGGAGCTAGCTTCCTCTTGCCACTTTCTCCAAGCTGATGAGACAAGATCTAATGCTCAGTTGGTTACTCTCCCATGCTTTCCCTGCCATGATGAATCTTCCCCTCAAAACTGTAAGCCATGGGCTGGAGAGATGGCTTAGTGGTTAAACGCTTGCCTGTGAAGCCTAAGGACCCTGGCTCTAGGCTCAATTCCCCAGGACCCATGTTAGCCAGATGCACAAGGGGGCGCATGCATCCGAAGTTTCTTTGCAGTGGCTGGAAGCCCTGGCACGCCCATTCTCTCTCTCTGTCTCTGTCTCTCTCTTTCTCTCTCTCTCTCTGTCACTCTCAAATAAATAAAAAAAATAAAAATGAACAAAAACAACCCTGTAAGCTAGGGGGCCAGAGAGATGGTGCAGTGATCAAAGCCCTTGCCTGCAAAGTCGAATGACCCATGTTTGTTTCCCCAGGACCCACATGAATCCAGATGTACAAAACGGCGCGTATATCTAGAGTCCATTTGCAGCTACTAAAGTCCCTGGTGGTCTTCTCTCTCTCTCTCTCTCTCTCTTTGTTTGCAAATAAGGAAACTGAAAAAATTTAAAAAGGAAAACTGTAAGCCAAAAATAAACCTTTACCTTACATACTTCCTTCTTGTAAAGCGTTTTGTCCCAGCAACAAGAAACTTACTGCTACACTCTGCTTGCTTAAGCTGGGTGTCAGAAATGTGATAGTGTCCTGTGGACTTGTTTGGAATTTAATGATGTCTGTCCATGTATGCAGTTTAATCTTCAAAACAAACTGATTTGTACTTTAGTTTCTATTTCATTAAACACTAAAGGCCTTTGTGAGCTCCTACTCGGTGAGCTGCTTGGACAAGAAGAGGAGCGGTATGGACTACCTCACCCCGCGATCACAGAGCTGACAGTCTGTGGTCACGCAATCACGTCCATAAGAGAAAATCACGTGGAACTCAATCACACGAACACAGAACAAGAGGTGGTGGAGGAAACATTCAAAATGTTATGGGTACTGTTGCAGTCCGGTTCACATTGCTGGTAGAAATCACCCAACCAAGAGTAGCTTCTGGGAAAAAGAGGTTTATTTTGGCTTACAGGCTCGAGGGGAAGCTCCACAATGGCAGGGGAAAACGATGGCATGAGCAGAGGGTGGACATCACCCCCTGGCCAACATAAGGTAAACAATAGCAACAGAAGAGTGTGCCAAACACTGGCAAGGGGACACTGGCTATAAAGACCATAAGCCCGCCCCCAACAATACACTCCCTCCAGGAGTTTTATGGGGGACACCTGAAAAATTCAGCACACACATACACTCCCATAATATATACACTATATGCAGAAAAATACTAATGACTTAAAAATTGTCCTAAAGATTCTAAAATTATTATGAATTTCTTCTCTTTACCTTTTAGCTTAGAGGGATGACAGGAGCTTTATGCCGTAGGGGGAAACATCTTTGCGTTTGTTCATTTATTAATTTCAAAAGTACGTGTCAGGGGCAGGAATCCAAAAATGAAAAGAGAAACCCAACAAGTTTTATGGGGGACACCTGAATCAAACCACCATAGGTACTCAGCAGAAGGGCAGGATACTCAGGAAAGATGAAGCCAACATGTTAACTAGCAGAGGTCTATTGTGTGATCCAATCCATCCTTGCAATTTCCAGGAAGAGGACAGGCTGCAGATGTCCAGATGCCCCCATGAGACACAATCAATTGTGATTGGGGCAAGTCTGTGGTATGTGTTTTTTGTTGGTTTGTTTGTTGACATGAATCAAATCCATTCTCCCTGCTTCCAGTTTGAGGAGAGATACATTCCTGAATTTGAGATTCTCATTGCTTTCCTGATGCTTTCTGGCTTGGGTTGCTTTATCTAGGAAGGACAAATTGCCAAGACTAGCAGAGAAGAGAAAAACATTTTTATTTATACTAGTCAAACCACCATTAATCCCCTACTCCAGTGAGCTTGTGACATCAAGCAGACTGATGACGTACTGCTTCTCTCTAATCCCCTTGGCTCTTCTTCCTCTAGTGAATCCAAATACTACCATTGCAGGGGCTTGGCAGCTTGGGGCGGCCATGGTACAGTCCAATCAAAGCACACAAAACACACAGGATCTATCATCAGAATACTCCACTGGCTTCGGCTCTACCACTTTAAATATATATATATATATATATATATATATATATATATATATATATAATTTATAATATAAATATATATTTATAATTTATTATATCTTAATTTTTTAACATAATTTATATTATATAAATAATATAACATATAATAATTTATAGTATAAATATATATTTATAATTTATTATATCTTAATTTTTTAACATAATTTATATTATATAAATAATATAACATGTAATAATTTATAGTATAAATATATATTTATAATTTATTATATCTTAATTTTTTAACATAATTTATATTATATAAATAATATAACATGTAATAATTTATAATATAAATATATATTTATAATTTATTTATTTACCTATGAGAGAGAGGGAGGGAAAGAGTAAAAGAGGCACAGAGAGAGAGAGAGAGAGACAGAGGATGGGCACACCAGGCTCTCCACCCACTGCAAATGAACTCCAGACACATGTGCCATCATGTGCATCTGGCTTATGTGGGTACTGGGAAATCGAACTTGGGTCCTTAGGCTTTGCAGGCAAAACCTCTTAACCACTGAGCCATCTCTCCAGCCCAGCTCTATCACCTTTTAGCTGAGCATCGTTGGGGTCTCACACTGCCTGCCTTAGTTTCCTTACCTATAAAACCGGGTAAATTATCAGAGTAAGTAAGAATAGATACAAAATCATCTCATTAATTTCTATGTAAGGTTTGTCACTGCCCTCATGTGTTAATGAGCTTCTCGTGGTCATAACAAAACGCCCAAGGCAATTAACTAATAAATAGAAAAGGTTTGTGAATGGTTATTTTCACATTATGGAAATCCAGTCTCCTTAAGAAACTTGTTGGGTTTCTCTTTTCGTTTTTGGATTCCTGCCCCTGACACGTACTTTTGAAATTAATAAATGAACAAACGCAAAGATGTTTCCCCCTAAGGCATAAAGCTCCTGTCATCCCTCTAAGCTAAAAGGTAAAGAGAAGAAATTCATAATAATTTTAGAATCTTTAGGACAATTTTTAAGTCATTAGTATTTTTCTGAATATAGTGTATATATTATGGGAGTGTGTGTGTGTGCTGAATTTTTCCTTCTGGAAGCTGAAAGTCCCTATTAAATTTGAAGACCACTGCATTCTAAAAAAGCTGTGGTTCCTAGTTATGTGAATATGCTTTATTTTCCCTGAAAAATAGGCTAGCAGGTCCAGTGCTCTGGTTCTCACTATGATGAATCGATCCATTATTGTGGCCGTTTACTGGTAGCCAAAAGTACCAGAGCTCTGGCAATGAGCAAGGTCAGCTTCATTATATGGTAAAACACACTTAAAGCAGCCTTTTGGCTGACAAGCCACCATGGGTCCTTCCAGATTTTCTTGCCCCTGGGCCATAAAGTATTTAAAATCTTACTATTGCCTCGTGAATTAATCAGCTCCTTAATGCTCCAACAAAATGTCTGAGGCAATTAACTAACACATAGAAAAGGTTTGTTTTGGCTTCTGATTCTGGAAGCTCCCATCTAAGTCAGGAGTCCTTGCAGGGGGCCTCTTGCAAGGACAAAATAACATTTACATCATCATCCTGAAAGCATAATGAGGGGAGACAGGCCATGGTCCCACAGCACACTTCAAATGTATGTAACCAATGACTTAAGAATGTTCTAGGGCTGGAGAGATGGCTTAGCGGTTAAGCGCTTGCCTGTAAAGCCTAAGGATCCTGGTTCGAGGCTTGATTCTCCAGGACCCACATTAGCCAGATGCACAAGGGGGCACACACGTCTGGAGTTCGTTTGCAGTGGCCAGAGGCCCTGGGGTGCCCATTCTCTCTCTCTCTATCTGCCTCTCTCTCTGTCTCTCTTTGTGTCCACCACTTTCAAATAAATCAATAAATATAAACAAAAAAAGTTTGATTAAGACTGTTCTATAAGGCCCGGTTGCTTAAAGATCCACAGCACCATCCCATAATACCACCTTGTGGATCAAGCCTTTAACATACGGAGCTATGGTCTAACATATTTTAACACATTCTAACAACATGACAATGATTTATCTCTGTCCTTTTCCTTCAGTTGTCATCGTGATATTGAAACACTTTATCCCTTTACATAGCATTCTTTTTTTTTAATCCGTAGGTGTTTCCCTTATTAAGTAGAAACATTTTATGAACACATCATGTGTTAGTACCATCATTCCCCGCCTCCCTGCTCCCAGCTGCCGAGGGCCGGCCTCAGTGGGATTGCTGGTATTCACCATGGGTTGTGGATTATGAATTGTGAGAGCATCAGTCAAAGGATGCGGTAGGGGGGCACAATGCCTCTGGATATTCCTTCTCACCCTGTGGCTCTTACGATCTTTCTGCCTCCTCTCCCACAAAATTCCCTGAACCTTGGTGGGTAGAGCATTGTGAAAGACCCAGCCCTTATTTCAGGAGGCACATAGCATTGTTATAACTGATATGTATGGCTGTCCTCCAAACACTCAGTCTCCTAGACCACACCTGGCAAGTGTGAGTTGACATGGAGATGGGGCTGAGCACTCTGAGTTCTGTGTCATGGGAACCAGAACTTGTTAACGAGGCACCTTATCGCTTACCCACCTAACACAACTTTACTCAGTCAATGCTCCCTGCCCCTGGACATCACCTGGCTGTGAGTCTTGCCTTCCTACTCCTCGTTACCTCTTCTCTCCTGCCTCCCTCCCGCTTGCCTCTCCTTCGCTCCCACGTTGCACCTCACCCTCGGGCACCGAGATTTGTGAGAGGGGCGAAAGTCCTTCTACAGCACTCGCTCTTTCCAGCTGTGCGCCCCGCCACTGCCCCTTGTCCCCCACCTCCACTGCCTCGAGGGCCCATGGACAAGTACTTCCTTCCCGTGCTTTATGCCTCCAAATTTTGTTCTCCCTGGGTTGCTGCCTCTCTCTGTCTCAGGCTGGAGGCTCCATTGTTATTATGACCATATATTAAGTTTAATGTTTCCACAGGGCATTTTACACACTCATAAAAATCAGGCCCGCTAAGAGCTCCAAGTGCTAAACACAATGGAAATGGCCTCCCAGGCCTTAGCTGGAACATCACACCACAATGGACCCTAAATGTGCAGCTCTGGGTGGTGTTTCTGACTCTTGATGATAAATACAGCACTGTGAAGAGGGAAAGACACTTCTCCAGGTTTTATGCAGTGCCAGAGTGGTGACTGCTTCCATTTGGGCCACATCCCACACAGTATTAGCAGTATTAATAACACAACAGATGACGTTTATTGACTGCATTCTATATGCCAGACTGTGCATTAAATATCGTGCATGCTTTCTCCCTCATGATCTGCCCAGTGACCCTGACAGGCTGGATTGAATTTGAAAGTAGTATGTAATAAGAGAAAAAGGGGAGACGCAGAGGAGTTAAATAGTGATTCAAGGTCAAACAACTTAGTGGTGGGAAAACTTGGGTTGCTCAGACCCAGACCTTTTGGGTGTTGCTACCTGCTTAAGCTCCCATAGACTCTGTCATTGAACAAGGTCAGTCTTTAAGGTCTTGGGACTCAAATGAGTTAAAGGTAGGTGTGGCCAATTAGTGGCTGGTATTGCTGTGCTCTTCACTCCATGGAAGCTATGGCCAGCCTCTCTCTTCTCTGCCACTGACAGAGGCAAAGACGTGGTAACATACAGGCCCACCATCCCTACGTGTGGCTACCTTTGCGCTTTCCAAACTAGGAGACTGTGAACATGAGCTGGGGACTCTGACACGAAGCCCATCCCCTCGGAGAGCGGGAGCTGTGTGCTACAGACCGGCCCAGGATATGAAGGGCAGTAAGCCAGGGTGTAATGCCGCGGAATACAAGCTCTGTGAACAACCTGGAGTGCACGCCAGCTAGCTTTCCTAGCAGTACAGACAAGGGCCAGCCAGCCAGCCAGTTCCTACTGTTTATCTCATTTTTATCATCAGTGTTTGAATTTCACTTGCCTTACCCTTTTTATTTCTCAGTTTCCCATTTCTTTTTCTAAAACAAAATTTATTTATTATATATGCAAGAGAGAGAATAGGCATGCCAGGGCCTTTTGGCACTAGAAATCAAAACTCCAGACACATGCGCCCACCACTTTGCATCTGGCTTTAGGTAACTACTGGGGAATAGAACCCAGGTCTTCAGGCTTTGCAGGCAAGTGCCTCTAACCATTTAGCCATCTCCTCAGCCCCTATTGTCCTCTTTCAAAACATTTATGTTCTACAGTATTGTTCTAAATGGGAAATACCGGTATCAGTGACGTAACCCTTCGGAGCATGATGGAATCAAAGCCCAAAGAGGTTGCTCCTTGCCCAGCAAGAAGAAACCTAGTGCAGAGCCAGATAAGACTGTGCTGACTGGCTCAGAAAACAGTTTTGTTGTTTTTTTTCTAGGCCATGAATGGGACTATGTGGAGCCCTCTCCCCTCCAGATCACAGGTGGCACAAGGCTTGGCTGATAAATCCACCTTGGCAGCTTCCCACTAGTGCTAGCCTTCCCGAGAAGAATCCCACAGCCTCAGTTCACCCAGACTCACTCAAGCCTACCTGCTCCATCCTACAGACTTGAATTGCACGGTGGCCCTGGGTGCTCGTCAGAGCATGGAAATAAAAGTTGATTAACCTCAGAGCTCCCCAAGGGGAGATGGTTGAAGAGTAACACTCAGTAGTTCCTGCAAGAAGCAGGTCAGAATCTCAGGACTGCAGTACAAGATGACCTTTACTACAGACCTGATGCCTGTCCTCATAACCACTGCCTCCTTTGGAGGAGCTAGCCCAGGAACCAAAGCATGCTGACTGACAGATTTGAGGGATGACAAGGAAAAAAATAAAAGACTGTGATGGCTGGACAAGCCCATCAGAAGAATGAGTCACGGTGGCTCAGTGAACAATGGGCTTGCATGCACAAGCATAAGCACCTGAGTTCAGGTCCCTAGAGCTCATGTGAATGTTGGGCATGGTAGTGTGTGCCTTTAGGGAAGCCCTGGGGCTCCCTGGCTGGCTAGTCTAGCCAAATTGAGATTCCATGAGAGACAGTCTCAAAGAATAAGGCGGAGAGCTACTGAGGAAGTCACCTGACGCTGGCCTCTGGCCTCCACATGCGTACGCGCGCATGTACGTCCCCTCACACGTGTGCAACCACACATACATGCACATGCACGCACACATATACAAAACTCAAAGAAACGGAACGAGTTCTTGCATGTTGAGGCGTCTCTCGGATGGTCCAGGGGAACTGAGCGCAGTCAGGAGAGAGGAAGAAGGCCCGATGGGGTCCACAGCCGGGTGGTGCACGGCTGCACACGCCACGGCACAGCTCAGGCCTCACTTTCTGTGCACCAGGAAGCCAATAATGGGTCTTTAGGCTACAAAGAGATACTATTTGATTTATACTTTCAAAAAGCATTTTCTTATTGAAAATGACAGACACATGCAGAGTCATCAAAATGGTATAATGAACCCCCCTAAACCCATCCCCCAGATTCAACAGTTACCCCTACTTTCCCATTCTTATATCATCTGAAGCTCCACCCACACACTACCCTCCCATTGGTTTATTATTTTTTTTACAGTTATGTTCGTTTTCTTGAGGTAAAATTTACTTCAATGAATACAAAGCTTAGCCAGATTATTCTGAGAAATGAAACCCACGTTGCTATCACAAAACACTTCCACCTCCCCAGGAAGTTTCCTCATGCCCCCACATAGCCAAACCCTCCCATCTCTGCAGCCCAGGAGGCAATGACTATTCCTACCTTGCATCTGAGATTAGTTTTGCTTCTTCTTAAGAAAACACCCAAAAATATTCATAGGACCCTGCAGTATCGTTTACCTGTGTCTTCCTTCTTCCCCTTGGCATAATTATCTCTGAGATTCATGCATGTTGGGGACATCAGCACCTTGCCTTTCACATTTCTTTAGCTGATCAGTATTCTACTGTATACATCTACAACATTTTCCCCTTAATTTTTTGATGGACATTTGGATTGTCTCCAATTTGGGGGCCACTGTGAATAAACCTGCATGAATATTGCACACTGAGTTCCATAGACATATGCTTCTGTTCTTTGTGAGTAAATACCTAGGTGTGGACTGATTTATATTGTTTTAAGCATCAGGAATAGAGTCAAGGGGACCAGGATGGGGGCCAAAGAAACAGCTATGAGGCTATTTAAACTGGCCCTGTAATAGTAGCACTCAGGAGACTGAGGCAGGAATATCAAGGGTTCAAGGCCAGCCTGGGCTACACAGTGAGAGATGTCTCAAAGTATTTGATTCTGAAAAAGCAGAGACAGTCTCAAGCAGGCATTATAAAGGCACATGGAAGTTGGAGCTGAGAGAAAAGGCTGAGCCACTGGTAAACTGGGCAACTGCTCCTACCCTGTCCAAAGTCCAAATTGTTCTCTAAAAACACCTCCAGATCTGAGTGGCTTTTATTTCATGGGCCAGCTGGAAACTTCTAATAGTCCCCAGAACAGGGCCATTGTGAGGGCACACTCAGGACTGGCAGGCAGGAGGGAGCATGATGGGTAAGGAGCACTGTCTTCCAGAGTCTGGAGGCTGAGTGCAGCAGGACACAAGGAAAGCATTTTCTACACCAGAGAAAATGAATAGTCCTGACCAGAGCAATATAAAAAGTAAAGTATCCTTTCTTAAGTATTTATCTGAGAGAGAGAGAAAGAGAAAGAGAGAGAGTCAGAGAGAGTATGGCCATGCCAGGGCCTCCTGCCACTGCAAATGAACTCAAGACACACGTGCCACTTTGTGAACCTGGTTTTACATGGGCTCTGGGGAATCAAACCCTAAGCCACTAAGCTTTCCAAGCAAGCACCTTTAACCACTGGGCCATCTCCCCAGCCCAGGAATCTTCTTCAAAATTGTTAGCATTCATAATACAGATCAAAGGCTCAAACTGATCCCCTGTATGTCTTGACCCATGCGGCGGTTTGTATCAGAGGTGCCCCATAAATTCATGTGTTCTGAGTGATTGGTGCTCAGCTGATGGCAAATTTGGAGGTGAAGACTTACTGGAGGAAGTGTGTTTTGGGAGGGCAGGCTTAGGTATGTTATAGTCAGTTCCCCCTTGCCAGAGCTCAGCTTACTCTCCTGCTGCTGTTGCCCACCTGATGTTGGTAAGATGGTGATGACGGGCCTCTGCTCATGCTGAGTTTTCCCTGCCATCCTGAAGCTTGCCCTCAAGACTGTAAGCCAAAATAAACCCTGTCCTCCCATCAGCTGCTTATTGTGGGGTGCTTTATCCCAGCAGTGAGAAGGTAACTACAACAACCCAATATGCATCAACTCATGCTTTTTACTCCCGTATTCCAATTCCCCTCCCAAAGTACCTACTGACTCCACATCCCCCATGGCATGTTGCCCTTTATCCCCCAGCTGCATGAAACCCAGCATATTCTGAATTACCCATCTTCATTGGGCCCCTCTCATCTGCAGTGAAACAACCCATTCTTGTGAAAACTCACCCCACAGCACAGCGAACTTGAATACAATGGTGAACCAATCTCCCTGGAGAAAAAGTCAAAGATGAAGGAGACAGATGATTGACACGTGATCACTGGCTTCTTTGTTCATCCCCAGGAGGAAGTGCAGGTGAGTGTTCTTGTCATGAGTGAAGCCATGGACGTGTTCTTTCATTTCACCTTCGAGCTTGTGTTGGGCCTCTCACTCACACTGGGGCCAGAGACAAATAGACATTGTCCTCCCTAAGAGTCACCTATGTATGTAAATAAACTCGAAGAGAGTTGGATCCATCACTATTAATATTCCAAGGTGAGTGGAAAAAGACTCCTCAGAGGATGCAAAAACCTAAATTCCATCTTCAAAGAAAATTAAATGAAAGTGGCATCTGGAGGGAATGCTGGGACTGGGTGTTCCAAGCAGAGACTCCAGCACCGAGCGGAGGTGGGTCTAGGAGGGAGAGGCAGGAGCAGTGGAGATGTGCAGGTCCGGACCGCTGTTGGCCTGATTCTGGCTGCAATGGAAGCCATGGCTGGGGATTCAGCAGGGGACAAAGAGGCTCATATATGTACTGCAGATGTTTGTGGCGAAGCAGTGATACAGGGGGAGGGCTACAACCGGAAGGAAACTCCAGGCAGAAGGTGACTGGAGGTGAGGAAGTTGGGAGGCGAGAGGGTGGCCACCATGCAGAGGCTAAGACCTGAGGGCTGAAGATTCATGAGCATGCTTGGCAATAGCAGTGGCGGGGAGAGGGAGGTAAGGCTTTCGAGAATCTGGAAATGAGACCTGGCAAGTGTATAGGTGATATCAGGCACAAAAGTGGAGTGTGGGGAGCTGGAAACAGGAATCTCATCACATTCTGGGCGCGTGCTTGAAAAACACATGAGAAAACCCAAGCCAATTGAGTGAGATGCTATAACCAATACTCTTTTTTGTTTTTTTAATCTTTTTTCGAGTTAGGGTCTCACTCTAGCCCAGGATGACCTGGAATTCACTATATAGTCTCAGCGTGGTCTCACACTCTCAGTGATCCTCCTACCTCTGCTTCTAGAGTGCTGGGATCAAAGGCGTGGCTGCAATGCTCTTTCTTTGTGTGTGCAGATGTGCGCGTGTTCGTGTGTAGACAGGTGCACATGGATGTAGGCGTTCATCTATTTGTTTGCATGTGGAGGCCAGGGGACAACTCGAGATATAGTTTCTTAGGCGCTGCCCACCTTTTGTGAGACAGGGTCTCTCACCACTATCCTCAGACTCACCCGATTAGACTACACTAGCTAGCCAACAAGTCCCAGGAAGCTGACCATCTCTGCTAGGAAAGCATGCAAATACCACCATGCCTGATTTTTAAAAAATGAGTTCCGGTGATCAAAGGCAGGTTCTCATTCTTACAAGGCAAGCACTTTATAGGCTGAGCTATCTCCCAGCTCTTCCTCGCCCAATATTTTTGCTAAAAAATTCTATACATCCAGGTAGTTTGACTGCTATTCCAAGTCTTCCCATTCATGGTCACGATAAGCCTCTCTAAATAACTCATAGGCATATGGACGTTTACACACACACAGACATACACACACAGACACAGATAAACACACATACACAGACACACACACAGCACACATACACACTCAGAGACACAGGCAAAAAGACTCACACATATACATGCACAGACACACACCACACTAGCCTGCACCTATATGTGTGCACACCTCTATGCACCTAAATTCTACTTCTAAAAATAGCCTAAATCCAGGCTGGGGAGATGGCTCCTTGAGCAGGGCACTGCTCCACAAGCATGAGGACCTGAGTTTGGACCCCCGGACCCCATGTAAATGCTGGCGGCATGCACCTGTAACCCCAGAACTGGGGAGGCAGAGGCAGGGAATCTCTGGGGCTCATTAGCTGGCTAGTGTAGTGGAACAGGGGAGCTCTAGGTCCAGCGGTCCAGCTAGAGACCCTGTGTCAGACAATAAAGTGGAGTGTAATTGAGACACCTCATATTGAGCTCTGGTATACACACACTCACACACACACACACAAATGTACACACACCATAGCCACACACACATGCAAAAATAACTACTTTAAATCAACTTTCTCCTTATGTAGGAAAATTGATCAGAGCTCCTTATCTGACAATAATCTCGAAATTGTGTGCTTCCCTCCCTCCATCCTATGTTTCACTCTAGACGTGAGCTAATTCTTTTGTCACAGCTAGGTGCCAACATGTGAAGACCGTCAACTTTGTGAGGTTGCCTATGTAAGATCCATCTCTGAGCCTCCATCAGAAGTCTCAGGATACCACACAGCATCACCCCTTAGAATTTATTTGTACTGTGCTGTATGCATGCATCCCCTCACTGGTCATCATGGCTGCCTCTCTAGCAGCCAGACAACAGTGGATTATATCTATGTTTAGATGAAGAAATAGCCTCAAACCCAGACTCCCTGACTTACTCCCTTGCCTCAGGCAGCCTCCCTTCCCAGGAGAACCCACTGTGAGCTGGATGCTAGGGCTTCATGGATGAAGCAGCTTCTTACAGGAGTCCTTACGTAAGACATCCACCTCTGAAAAACAAGTAGCTCCCATCAGGCAGGGTGCAGGCCCCCGGGACGTAGACCTTAGAACTTCCTTTGCTTCTTTTCAGCTGCCTCTCTGTATTCCAGGGTGATATGTCAAGATTTTTCTACCACCTATTTCTGGAGCAAGGATGTCCCTGCCTCCTTTGAGGGAATTATAAGTGTAACTGAACACTGGATGTTCACATCGTGGTGAGTACAAAGCCTAAGCAAGCATAGCTAAGAGATAAAAGAGTGGAAAAAAGAATTGATTCCCTGCAGCAGGTAAATTGAGCACAGGAGTTATCCAAAAGCAATGCCCTCCTTAAACAAAATATGCATGATGGTTTTATTCATAAGATCCTATAAATATTCATGTGGGAAAGTACTTTGGGAACAGGCATATTCCCAAGCAAGCACAATTTAAGATGTACATTATTGAGCATGCTTAGTTTAAGGCCCAAGTTCAGTCAGGAATGATGGCAAACAGGAACATCTCTGGACATGTTCAGCCGGTGTTGTAAAGATGGCAGACAGGAATACTTCTGGGCATGCTTAACTTCTCTTCCCAGAAAAGTTTCAATTGCCAGCCAAAGGGAAGGACAAGTTGAAGGTAAATTAATATAGAAGCTCGCCCCTAAAGGCGCTGCCTCACTTAGTTGCTAACATATGTGGTTAAGAAAAAAGAAAAGAGAAGAAGACCTGGCTGGTTTTCAGGGACCCCATGAAGTAGCCTTCTACTCACTGAACATCTGACATGATTCAAGTGCCACATTAAGTGACTTTTCACTTTTTCCCCAATAGCCTGCTAGTTAAGTGCCATAACCTACATCTCACAAAAAGAGCAAAGTGGTATTCTATGATACAAAGAGCTGTGGTGGCTTGAATGCAAATTTAGGTCCCCCATAGACTCAGGTGTTTTTTAATTAAGTTTCCTACTTAATTCTCCAGCAGACACAGTCACGCTGGAAGAGGTGTGTCACTGGGAACAGATCTTCTATCCAGCCCTAGTGGGTATGTTGAGAGCCAGTTTGAGCTCTAGCTGTTGGTGCTTGTTCCTGGCATTTGTCTTTCTCTGTTGAAGTGAGCCAACTTCCTCCACCATCAATGGTGTCCACTCTGGAATCTGCCAGCCTGAAATAAACCCCTTCTTCTCATAAACTGCTTCTGGGTGAATGTTTGTCCCAGCAACCAAAAGACAACTGTAACAAGGGCCTGTAGCAAGTCCATACCACCAGCCAATGGCAGAATCAACATCTAACCCTTTCCCCACCTCTCTCCAAAGCCTGCACCATTCTCTCTATCCTATCCTGCTTCCCAAGACCATGACCTCTTTAAAGTCTCCTCTTTGCCCAGGGTGAACCTTCACAATCAAGCCTGTGGAATGGAGGGTTTGATCTCAAAGGAAGAGGGAAGTAGTGAGTGAAAGGCAAACAGAGGGGATGAAAACAGCTATATAGTTGAGATAAGAGACAAGAAAAGAGTAAAGTACTGCTCATTCTGAAAATCCTTCTCCCAAGTGGTGAGAACAACGTGTCCTGAGTGCTCAGCATTCAAGGCATTTGTTTGATCCTCCAACATCCTTGAAATCACTTTAGAACTAGCACCAACTTCTTCAAGTAACACAACTGGAGTCCACGGAGTCTAAGCATCTTCCTGGGTTCCACAGGCCCCAGGAATCTAGGTTCTATGTTTTTGTTCACTGAACATGCTACTTCTGGCATGACCATGTGAGGGAAAGCCTGGCTTAAAGAACTGAAAGTCTCAAATTTGAAGTCCAGATCCGTACTCTCCAAAAACTTAATAAATCACAGAAACAACATAAGATCAACCCAGAAAAGGGTCCTGAACCACCCAGGTTCTCTCTATGAGCACCCCTCTTCCCCCAATGACCAGAGGTTCCCAGCTCTGGCTGCACGCTGGTGTCAGCTGGGGATTACAATACAGCTGCCTGGACTTTCTGCCAGACCTACTGATTCAGAGCCCCTGAGGGTGGAGTCTGAGGGACTCAACTTTCTAGAGCTCCCCAGGTGATTCTAAAGTGCTACCTGGGAATCACCGTGAACAATTCCTGAATGGAGGGTCACTTTTGCCAGGCTACTTGACATTCTTCCACCAAGTCTGCCGAGACATTTTCAGAAAGGCTCTCCATTCTGCAAATGCTTCAAGAACAGCCCATGTGTCCTTCTCTATTGCTCTGAGACCTTCCTGTGGTGCCCATCATCATCACAGTAACAGATGAGTCATCAGCCCGTGGGCTGACTGGATGTATTTGATCATTGCATCCATTGTTTATACAGTGTGCTGCTGACCTTGGGGTGGGTGCAGGTGGAAATGTGAGTCTCTGCTTTGGTAAAGCGTCCAGAAAACTTGAAAGTGGAAGGTATCAAGACCACTGAGGAACAACCCGCCATGTCTTCAACTCCTTGACATACGTAGGACTCTTCATTACCAAAGCCCAGCTCTGAGGCTGTACGTCTAACTTCAGACACAGGGGAACTAAGCTGACAGCAGGGAACCAAGAGGGGACAATGCTTTCCTCAAGCCACTGCAGGAGCCAGCTACATAACTTCTTTCCCTGGGTTACACCTGCACATGTCTGACTCTCATGGATCAACTATAAGAACACTTACGAAAGTAACATTGCTTTACATGTCTTTGTAGATAATGCTACATAATCTCATACCCAGTAGAAAACTAATTAAGATTTCTTTGGTGGCATAAACTCTAGAGCAGGTATCACTCACTCTTTGAACATTTCCACAGTGATGTGTGAATACTGCAGCCAGGACGTACACAAACATGCACTTCAGGCAGCAGAAATGATAGCTAACAGCCATGTGAAAAGATTCATATCCTCCCTGAAAGTTAAAGAAAAACAACTTTTGTTGCAATCAGGTTTGCACTGCTGCAGAAATCACCCAACCAAGAGCAACTTGTGGGGAAAAAAAGGGTTTATTTTGGCTTACAGACTCGAGGGGAAGCTCCATGATGGCAGGGAGAAATGATGGCATGAGCAGAGGGTGGACATCAACTCCCTGGCCAACAACAAATGGACCACAAGAACAAGAGAGTGTGCCAAAAAGCAAGGGGACACTGACTATAATACCCATAAGACTGCCCCCAACAATACACTACCTCCAAGAGGCATTAATTCCCAAATCTCCATCAGCTGGGAACCTAGCATTCAGAACACCTAAGTTTATGGGGGACACCAGAATCAAACCACCACATTCTGACCCTGGCCCCCATAAATTGCCAGCCATACATGATATAAAATACAATGCATTCAGTCCAACCTTAAACGTCCCCATAGTTTTTGTCAATCCTGATGATGTTCAAACATCCCCATAATCCAAGGTCTTTTAACTGAGCCATAATACCAAAACATCCTCCCAAACTCATAATGGCCCAGAATAAACATTCATACTGAAAAAATTGGCATTGGACACAGCAAAGAAATATTCAACCAATGCAAGATTTGAAACAACCAGGAAAACATCAAACTCTGTAGCTTCAAGTCCAATAACTCTAGCCAGTCACAAATCTCCAAGTCCAATAATTCGAACCAGCAACAAGTCTCTCGTATTCCAGTTCCACCCCTCCAGCTAGGCTACTCACAGCCTGGAAAACTTCATTTGGGATCAGCAGCTTTCCTTGGCAGCCATCTTGTGGTCCCAACATCTCCACTGCATCTCCACTGCAACCCACAGTCCATCCATGTGGTTCCACTGGGTCGCCATGCAGGTATCCACACTGCCCATGGGCATTTTCAAAACATAAGACGATGTTTCAAATTCAATGACCCTCTCTTTCCTGCATTTCTTATATTTTATAATATCAGGTAGGTGCCAATTTGTTAATCCAGGGCAGGGGGAATAAAGCAGTCTTTGAAGAACAGGACACTCCTTGAGTACTCAGGCCCCTTCAAAAAAGCCTGCATTCTTCCTTTTGTCCCAATGCAAGTCAGCTGGCCCAATCTTAATGGTTGTAATCTCTCAATGGTAGCTAAATGGGCAGCAGTGACTAAAAAAGTAATCTTTAGGTGACTAAAGATTTCTTTTTTGTTTTCTGTGTCATAGTCATCTTCTCACATCAGTCCATTTCTATGTAATGCAACCCTGTAGAAGTTCTCAGGACATGGCCATAACAGCAAGCCTTTCACACAAATTGCTTCTAGCCCAGTCCAGGCAAAGCTCTTTCTCACCCTCATAAACCAAACCTCACAGTCCATACTTCTTACTGCATTCAGGTCTTTCAGCTCTGACCAGAATAGTCCATCAAGCTGTACTTACAGCACTGCAAGGCATCTCTTAGGCCAAGGTTTCAAATCCTTCCTCATTCCTCTTGAAAATAAGCTCCAAAAGACCAAAGCCACACAGTCAGCTTTCTCACAACAACACTACTCTTCTAGTATCAACTTTACTGTTGCATTCAGGTTCACATTACTGTTAGAAATCACCCAACCAAGAGCAGTTTTTGGGGGAAAAAGGGTTTATTTTGGTTTAAAGACTTGAGGGGGAAGCTCCATAATGCAGGGTAAAGTGATGGCATGAGCAGAGGGTGGATATCACCCTCTGGCCAACAACAGATGGGCCACAACAACAGGAGAGTGTACCAAAAACTGGCAAGAGAAAACTGGGTATAACACCTATAAGCCCACCCCAACAATACACTGCCTCCGGGAGGCATCAATTCTCAAATCTCCATCAGCTGGGAACCTGGCATTCAGAACACCTAAGTTTTGGGGGGACACCTGAATCAAACCACCACAATTATTAAAATGCAATGGATTCTTTTGTTATCCATCAGATTAACCAATGATTTAGATCAACAGTTCAGCGATGCTCACAGCTAATGAGCTTGTAGGCAATTAGCAGTCTCAGAGACTGTGAGAGTCTGCTAAAGGGCATCTCACATAAGAATTATAAGTATGGATACTTTGGTCCAATACTTAATGTCTCATAATATGTAGCCGAGCTTATTTGATCAATATACAAAATGCTGCTTATGATTGTTAAAAATGAAAATGACCCAATTGCCTATAAAAATAAGATTGATTAAATAAATTAGGATACATCACACAAAAGGGTAATGTGCTACCATTATGAAGGATGAGGTAATCTCTAAAGGACTAATGAGGGAAGATGTTCATAGCATGTTGTTAAAAGAAAATGTCTATTGCAAAGTGATGTGGCTATTATGATCAGATTTTAATAGACTAAGTATGTTGAACATACAATATCATATAGAAATGTTAAGCTAGACAGGTGAAAGGGAGATATACAGACATAAATCAATCAAATTATCACCAAGGTTTAAAAAGTTAATTGTGAGTCTATGTGATAGGTTTGTTTCTCTGAAAGCAGTCTACTTTTTACCTTACATATCTCTCTTGGTTAATTTCTGGAATAATCTACATCAGTGTCTTGCTTTTACAAACCATTGCATAAATTTTTCCATTACCAACGGAAGAGGAAGAAATGGAGGCATTTGTAAAAGAAGAGCAAGAACGACAGACAGAGCCCCCAGGAGGGCTACCGCTGGTGGATGGAGGTACAGCCACATGATCTTCCTCCTTAACATTCTCCCAGTAGCCCTTTCTGAGGATCTTGGATCTTGGGAAACATTGCTAAATCAGTGTACAATGTGGGAAGAATAGGACTGGTATTGTAACCACCTTCTTGTTGCTGGGACAAAGGAGCTGTCAAAAGCAGCTAATGTGAGGAAAGTTTTTATTTTGGCTTATAGTCTCAAGGGGAAGCTTCAGGATGGCAGAGGAAAACATGACATGAACAGAGGCTGGACATCACCTCTGCCACAGCGGATGGAAAACAGCAGCAACAGAGTAAGGAAGATTAACACTGGCAACCTAGGGGCATTAAATAAACCTCAAGGCCCACCCCCAGTGGCACACCTCCTCCAGCAAGGTCTTACCACCCAAATGGTCATTAGCAGAGGACCGAGCATACAGAAGACATGAGTTTATGGAAGACCTCTGAGTCAAAACACCACAACAGGGAAAGAAGGGGTGCTGGGAAAGGCGGTACCACGGACCACTGTCTGGTCTTGGACTTAAGGGTTTTCCTGGAAATCTTGAATGAATTTTCAGCTTCACAGAAGGAAAACGTTCACCCTTTCCTGCTTAGGGAAGCCACGGTGGCATCCAACAACCTACTTTGCAGCCAGGTAACTGGTTTCTAGATGTCAAAATAGTTGGACTCCAATTTCATAAAACAGCTTCATGATTTAGCCAAAGCACCAGCCCTCTCTGGTCCCTGTCTGGGCTCTTGCGTTATTCTGAGGATAGTTCTGCATGGCAGTGCTTATCATTTCTTGACTTTCCAAAAGCACGTCTGTGTATTTCTGTCCCTCAAGTGAGCAGGTGGTAGCTATCTTCTGCATCTTGAACCTGAGAAGTCCAAGTAGAGCCCATCTTGGCAGAAAGAAATTTATTTACTGTCAGAGGCTTTTAGTAAGAAGGTGGAGTGCTCAAAGAAGGAGGAAGCAAAAGGGGGAATGGAAAACCAAATAGCCGAGCTCCAATTGTGCCACCCAAAGCCACATATAAAGGAAACTGCGCTCATGTCCACTGTCGACCTTCAGTAATGCCACCATGGTAGCTTGATGACATCCATGATGTGAATATTTATAGCATGTAAATTGGCAAAAGCTAACAATTTAATATTTATAAAAATATTTATTTACTTATTTATTTGAGACAGAGAGAGAGAAGAAGAAGGAGAAGGAGAAGGAGAAATAGTGCATATGTATGGGAGCACCAGGTCTTCTTGCCATTGGAAACGAGCTCTAGATGTACGCTCCACCTTCTCCTTCTGGCTTTTACGTGGGCACTAGGGAATCAAACCTGGACCCCCAGGTTTTTCCATAAAGTACCCCCAACCATTGAGCCATCTCTTCAGCCCCCAAATTTGAGATTTTTTGGAGAGATTAGCCATGAGACAATATCACTGAGTGAGTTCACTGGGAAAGGGAGAGGCAGCTCCTAGCATCTGGATCTGAAGACACTGAACTTGAACTTGCCCAGGTAAAGCTAAGGTCCAGGGCTAGGCAAAAGTGTTCAAAGCCAAGTGACAGGACAGGGGAATTAGAGAGAGAACTAAGCAGGTGGGAATAAGCCTTAACAAAACATTTTCTTAGTCATTCATAGGTTATATCTGGGAGAGAAGTAAGTTTCCCAATACAGCAGATGTTTGAGCAGAAGCTAGGCAGGAAGGTGTAAAGACAGACTGAGACTTCCCAGGGAGAAAAAGCAAGGACTTTTGATTGGAGTAAGAGTGGCTTAGGCTTCAAGCTCACCCTGATTTATAAGCCATGCGTTTGATTTTACGAATATTATTTAATCTTTCTGGGACTCATTGTCCAGTTTTTTTTTTTTTTTCCAATAGTGACAGTGAAATGTAATTAACAGTATCTGTGTTTGACCCCCGCCCCCCAGTAGGCATGCAGGCTGAGCAAGAGAATGTGAATTACATGTGTCTGAGGCATGTTTTTTTCCTAATTTTTTTAAATTAATTAATTTATTTATTTGAAAGCGACAGACACAGAGAGAAAGACAGCTAGAGGGAGAGAGAGAGAGAATGGGCGCGCCAGGGCTTCCAGCCTCGGCCAACGAACTCCAGACGCATGCGCCCCCTTGTGCATCTGGCTAACGTGGGACCTGGGGAACCGAGCCTCGAACCGGGGTCCTTAGGCTTCACAGGCAAGCGCTTAACCGCTAAGCCATCTCTCCAGCCCTTTTTCTAATTTTTATTCATCTATTTGCAATCAGACAGAGGAGAGGACGAATGGGTGTACCAGGGCTTCTAGCCACTGCAAACACACTTGAGACACATGTGCCACTTAGTGCAGCTGGCTTTACATGGGTACTGAGGAATGGAACCCCAGTCTTTAGGCCTTGCAGGCAAGTGCCTTAAACACTGAGCCATCTCTCCAGCCTCATGTTTTTGTTTTGTTTTTTTTTTTATTTATACGTTATCTTCCTGGAAAAACTTTGCCAGTTCATTTGTTCCTTTTATTGGCATAAATTCTTCAGTATTTTTTTCCCCAATCTCTCTCTCTCTAAGTTATGTGAGGGGACAAACTAAAGTGGGATTCAAAATGACCATGGGTTAAAGCAATGTTCCCTAAGGGTGTGTGACCTCAGCCCTCACCCCGCAGTCTATGCTCATGTCAAGTGTACCTTCATCCACTCGACTTCTCTCCTTAGATGGCTGATCAGGAAACATAACCATAAAGATGCTTGTAAAAGGAAAGGAGGGGGAGCCGGGCGTGGTGGCGCATACCTTTGATCCCAGCACTCGGGAGGCAGAGATAGGAGGATGACCATGAGTTCGAGGCCACCCTGAGACTACAGAGTGAATTCCAGGTCAGCCTGGGCTAGAGTGAAACCCCACCTTGAAACGACCCCCCCACAAAAAAATAGAAGAAGAGGAGGAGGAGGAGGGCTTGACAAGATGGCTCAGCAGTTAAAGGAGCTTGCTTGCAAAGCTCCATCTTCACCAGCACTTACAGAAAGCCAGACACAAAGTGGTGCATGTGTCTGTGATCCTAGTGTGCCCAGGCCAATGGGAGATGGGACCAGGAAGGTTCAAATTTCAAAGGCCAGCTAGACTGGGATTCTTCTGTGGTGGCAAGAGACCTTGTCGGATAGAATGCAGAAAGAACAGCACGGACACCTTGAGGTGCTCACACATGCATGCATAAACAAAATATACAAGCATGCACACACACACACACAAGGAGGAGAAAAGAAAAGGAGAAAATATTAGAAGTATTAGAGAGTCATCATTTATCATTTCGGGTAAAGACTGTTTTTTTAATCGAGTCAAAAGAAAAACAAAGAGAAAAATTCTCACCAAGAAGAAAAAAAAAGAAAGACAATCACAGTGTTAGGACAAAGGTGAGAGACACCCAAGCAAAAAGAAACTGGCCAGCCTGAGCTTGGCCCTGCAGTGGATGCACAGGGCAGGCGGGAAGGTGGGGCATGCAGAAGGGCAAGCCAAGCCACTCCGGGCTGGGGACCACTAACTAGTTCAGGTAAAAGCAAAACAGCAAAGATGGCCGTGCATTGTGTGGAAATGAAGTGAGAGCATCTAAATAAGGTCCCTTCCCAGTGGGGGTCCTGGCACCTTCAATCCCACTCTGCTCATCACAGGATTCCTGTTTCTCCCATCTCCCATAGAGGATACTGGCAATTCCCTTGTCCAAGGTCCCTGTATGAGCACTGAGGTCCAGCTACTTGAGATGACATTTTGGAGCTCACTGGGATGTTCTTAAAGTTCATTTGAACAACCCCATGAAGAAGGGTATGTTTTCCCATGAGTTCCATATAAGGAAACTGAAGCTAGATGAATTTTTAAAGCCCACAATGTTTCAAACATGACAAGACCAAGATGGAGCCGGCTGCTAATGGCTTGATTTTGTTTTGCTCAGTGCTAGGAATTGAACCTAGTATCTCACCTCTTCGAGTCAGAGTATGCTACCAATGAGCTACATCTCCAAATCTAGTGATTCTGCCCCCATGCTTTGGAAAACACTGTACACTTATTATGAAAAATGTACAAACTAATAAAATAGCAACATGAAAGTTACCATAACCCTTTAGCCAGAAAGGAATATATTTTTAAATTTCCTTCTAGTCTTCTAAATTAGTTCTTCTGCATATTTACTTATTTGCTTGTTTGCAAATGTGGAATTAGATTGAATAGACTCTTAAAATACTTTCTAAAACCTTCCCTTCCTTCCCTTTTAGCGATGGAGGCCATTTTATATTCTTTTATTACTTTTCAAGGTAGGGTCTCACTCTAGCTCAGGCTGACGTGGAATTCACTCTGTATTCTCAGGGTGGCCTCGAACTCACGACGATCCTCCTACCTCTGCCTCCTGAGTGCTGGGATTAAAGGCGTGTGCCACCATGCCCGGCTCCATTCTATATTCTTAAAAACAAACTTTTAAGAAACTTATTCATTTGTGTACATGTGTGTGCACATATGCCAAGGCCTTCTAGCACTGCAAACAAATGCCAGATACTTGTGTCATTTTTTTTTTTTTTGTATCCAGCTTTAGTGGGTGACTTGGGGATAGAACCTGGGCCAGCAGTCTTTGTAAGCAAGCAACCTAACTGCTAAGCCATCTTTTAAGCCCCCACTATATTTTCTTGAGGAACTGATTTCATTTATTACATAGCAGTATGTCATAGAGTTACCCCATAGTTTATTTGACCTTTCATTTATCAACTGTTAGACATATAAGTTGCTTTCCATTTGGGAAGTTTAATGAATAATTTTAAAGGAAGTCCTTTAATAAGTACTCTGTGCCCCACCACTAAACTGTGATCTTAAAGATGGAGCAGGATAGACATATAGATTTAATAAGGCATAATATATAATATATGTGGAAGTCATTGTGACAGGCAATGAAATTCTAGAGTAAAAGAACATGGAGGTCAGAGAAAGGGGAGTGGCTTTGTGGACTCCAGTAACACATCACTAAGAAGACAGATGGCAATGATTCGGAAAGGGAGTCAACAACCTTTCAATAAAGATTCACCCAGTAAATATTTTAGAATTTGTGGACCATATGGATGAACTCTGCCAGAGATAGCACAGAAATGAATGGGTGTGTCTGTGTTCCAATAATCCGTCATTTGCAAAAAAACATACCAAGCCAGGTGTGGTGTATGACTTTAATCCCAGCACTCAGGAGGCAGAGGTAGGAGGATCACCATGAGTTCGAGGCCACCCTGAGACTCCATAGTCAATTCCAGGTCAGCCTGGGCTAGAGTGAGACCCTACCTTGAAAAAACAAACAAAAAGTACCATAGGCTGGCTTTGGCCTACAGGCTTTAGTTTGACAAGCGTTGATTTAGAATGCCTAAAACAGAGACAGATATTGTTTGAGGGATCTATCAGAGGGCCCTAGATACTTCATAAATGTCTCAAAATCAGTTAAAGGAACACTGAAAGAAAAGTTGTGAGATGAGGGATGTATTGTCAGCTTTTGGTTTTTACATTGAAATGCTAGAGGGGACTAACCTTATAAGAAAAGAGGTTTATTCATCTCACAGTTTTGGAGGGTCAAGGGCATGATACTGGCATCACCTCAGTCATGATTAGGGGTCCCCTCAGCTTTAGCATGTCATGATAGATGGCAATGGTATGTATGTAAGTGACCACATCCTGATACAGGAGGCAGAAGGAGAATGAGAGACACCAGGGCCAAGCTTTCAAAACAAGTATCTTTCTAAAACTAATAGGATCCCTGCAGAAATACTGCAATCACCCCCAACTACCTAAGGACCTTCCACTAGACATTACCTCTTAAAGGTCCCCCATTTCAACACCACCGCTCTAAGGGCCAGACTCCTAAAGCATGGACATCAAGAAGCAAGCCATATTCCAATCTTAGCCAAAGAGAGGGAGAAATGAGTGTTGTGTGGTTAACCTGAAAGGGTTGAGGCCAGGTCATATGAAACCTGAATGCCTAACTCAAGAATGCCAAAGTCTATAGATTGCGGAGGATAGTCTATTAATTTGCATTGGGCAATTTTCAAACACTAGAGATTCACATTGTTCCCAGAACGCTGCCATCTCTTAGAAATTTCAGGCTCTGAAATCTACAAATGCTGATTTCTGGTTTTCTTACTCACTTCCTTTACCTTCTTGCAACCTCCTCAATGTCAAGTAATCTAGAGGCCAGATGTTATCCAGTTAGAAGAAACAGTTTTGGGGAAAGGGATACAGAGGAAGAAGAAGGGCCCTGCGCTGGTTGCCTCTTACTGGATTGTGAGTCCCAGGGCACGTGAAGGAGCCCGAGGGGGAGAGCATGAGTCCACACAGGTGTGCCATGTCAGCAGACTCCCTGTGCTAGAGGACAGGTTACCTCCTGGCATGGCTCCTAAAGCAGCTCTCCACCTGGCCTGTGCACACACCCAGCCCACAGGGGCTCTTCAGCGCAAATTTCATCTTGATCTAAGACATTGGCAATGCAGTCTCACCCCAGATCTCCTGAATAGAAGCCTTTGAGGCGAGGGAAGTGAATGGACAACTAACATGATAAACCCTACTGGGGATGTGCTCCACACTCAAGTTTGAGGGAATTACTGCTGAGGATCCTGGGATCCTCATTAGGGACTAGCTCAAAAATTTGGGTACCACACCACTGGCCATTCATTATATGCAATTTAATTCTGTTTATCGCCCAGTTTAGTTATTATCAATATGTTTACAATGTGATTTTTAACATGGCCTTTTCTTATTCTAAAACTCAAACCATTGGCTGTTATGTCTAGGACTTTCTCTTTATGAGTAGGGTGAGGAAGAGGAGGAGACCACAGGCAGGTACTTCTCCAAAGACTGTCTGGATTTATTTACTCAATAAACTTTCCCTGACCACTTGTCGTGTGTCAGACCCTATGGTACCATCCACTTTGTGGTATCAAGCTTCATCCTAGCCTGTTCTCTGAGTGGATAACTTGCCTCAGCATGTGTGGAACAGGAAGCCCTGGCTCAGGAACACAAGATGACCTTTTTCAGAGCCACGAAATGATAAGGGTCATAGTTTCACAAAGGATGCGCTGCTGGCCTCCTCGGTGGGTGGCATAATAGAGGAAGCAGAAACTGACGTGGGAGCAACCATGGTCAAGGAGATGACAGAAACACAGCTACTTGACTGGTTCAAGAGCTTTGGAGTGTGGGGGCGTCTGAGGGGACTCAGCTGCCTGAGACTCCAAGTGAACTATGTGTCACAGGGCCTGAGGCCAGCTATATCAGTTGCTTTTTCATTGCTGGGACAAAATACCTGACTAGAAACAGCTTAAGGAAGGAAAGGGGTTTATTTTGGCTTACACTTTCAAGAGGAAGTTTCATCATGTTAGCAGAACTATGGCAGGAGCAGACAACCAGCGGCATATCACATCAGCAGGGAGGAGGTGGAGAGACAGAATGTGAGACTCGGCCATAGCATCTCAAGGCCCATCTCCAGTGACACACTTCCTCCAGCAAGGCTCCATCTCCTAAAGGTTCCACAGCCTTCCAGAACAGCACCATCTGCTATGGATTAAGTATTCAAGCATATGAGTTTATGGGAGATATTTTACATTCAAATCGCCACGCCAACTCCAAAGATGTCCCAGGGCTCTGACACACAGGACAGAAAGGATTCCTGAGATCTCAAGTTGAATTTAATTAATCCCACTGGCTTTATGGCCTTGAATGAGTCATTGGCCCTTTCTGAGACTCAGTTTCCCCATTGTCATCAGGCCCCACTGGTGAATGCCAGGCATGTTTTAAGTTTCAAAGCCTACATTTAAGTAATGCATGGAGTAGATAAAATTATATTTATCTATGCAATTGCTCTGCTTGATTAGTAGGGCAAGAGGGAATTCGTCCTTCCCCACCCCCTGGCAGTTTCTATGGAGTTACATGGAGGAAAATGACAGCAGCCCATCCATCCTAGCCCCGTAGCATGGACTGAGCCTGTTGCTGCCCTGCTCTTCTCCAGGCACACTTGGTCTTGCTGTCCCTTGGGCATGCCCTCCTCACACCCCCTCAGAGCCTGTGTTTCTGTTGTCTTTCTATCTGGAGCCCTTCCTCCAGGTTTCACCTCCTTCCAGTCCCAGCTCCGATGCAGCCTCACAGTGAGGACTGTTTGAAATCATAGTCTCCTGTGCTCACTGACACTTCTAGTCCTGTCCCCCTCCTCTTCCCTCGTCTAAGCTCCCATTGCTTCATTTCATTTCTGGCTCGCACTGTGTCTCTGTGAGACAGCCATCTCCCTTTGCTGTCTGGCAAAGCTCCTGAGAGGAGGAGTGTCTGGAGAGGCTAAGTTCCTCCAGCGGAGTCTTGGGACACAGTAGGTCCTGGATCTGTTTTCTTGTCATTCCATGTAGCCACCCAACCCAGTACTTCCTCAGACCCAAACCCAGGTATTTTGTCTGTGTAGGGCCAGAGACCTCAGGACACCAAACTATAGCTGACCTTTCTGCCACCCTGAGGGCCACAGCCGAGCTACTTGATTCTCCCCATGCCCTGATCTGTCATCAAAGAGCAAGGTACGGGTCAGCAGCAATGGCACTGGGGAAGGGCTAGAAAAGGAAGGAAGGGAGAAAAGAAGAGAGAGTGGGCAGAGTGACTACTGTATGGGCCTCTCTGGAGCAGGCCCGTGAAGTACAGGCAACTTCTCCTTCACCTGCTTGGACCCTAAACATGAAAATGGGACAAGGGTCGTAAACCCGACATGTACCACCAGCCTGCTCTGCAGCTAGGCATTTCCTACAAACTCTCTCGTTTCTGCTCCTGAGGCACAAGTGACAATCTAAGGGCTCAGCCCCAGAGAAGTGACGCAGGCTGTCCGGAATGGCCTGGGTCACTGGAGTGTCTGCGGTTCAGATCCAACTCAGGACCTGACACCAATCTCGCTCTTTTCTCTTCACCAGCAGCACCTGAGGACTCACAGGAGTACTTCTGGGGCAGGGGGGAACCGGGAGGAGGCGGTGGCGCCTACAGCTTTGCTTGCCCCCTCTCCACAGGTGCTGCCCCACCTGCTGGGACCTCAGGCCCTGGGCCTCTCTCCTGTGATGCAGCCAGGGAGGCAGTCTTGATGTTCCTCTGATCAGGTAACCTACAGGGAGTGCTGGCCCACGTCATCTCCTCTCCCTTCTGAGTGCAAGGAGGCTGGGAAGCCAGAGACAAGACGTTTTGTCTGGCTAAGCTTCTGGACTGATTGGAAGTCTTCAGAGCCTGCCTCCTCGGGGCTGCTCTTCCTGGAGACGGTTGCCATGGAACGCAGGACGATGCAGCCTTCACTGTCAGAACTAATGAAAGTCGGGGAGCTATTAGGGGAAGATTTTTTTCCCTCCCTCCCCCTTGTGCATAATTCCACTCTTCAGCGAGGTGTTTGCATTTCTGTTCTGTTTGTGAGATGTTAATTGTGTTCTCATTGTAATTCCTTGTTCATGGCCCTCACCTCCTTCTGGGCTCCAGCCCCCTAGAAGCAGGCCTTTCTGAGCTAATGAGGCTAAGTGACCAGAGGAAGGGTGGCCCAGCTTCCCTTCCCTCCCGAGTGACCTTCTCCAAGCAGCCTCTGATCAGACCCCACCAAAGCCCAAGGGCTCCCAGGGTCCTTCACAAGCCCCAGGATACCATGCTCAAGTGCTGTTGTAAGATTTCTGAGCCTCTGCTGTCCCCAGATTTCAGTCTAGACTTCCATCGTGGCTTCTCTGTCATCCATTTTTCAGTATTTGACCATAGAGGTCTCTCCTTATGAAACCTTCCACCCCTATTTCAGGCGGAGCCAGGGCTCTTCTCCAGATCACACAGCTCACTCTGACTCTGCTATATTCCTGTCTTCCTCTCTAGACCATGAGATCCTTGAAAGCACAAGCAGGCTCTGACTCGCCCCCAGATTCCCAGAGCCTAGCACTGTGCCTGGAACCTGGCTCTTGCTCCTTCCCACTCTTTCTGGTCTGTGAATTAGGTAAAGGTGGGCATAGTCAAGCCGGAGGGGCCCCTAAAAAACTATTTAAACATCTTGGTGCATTGCTGTGGAATCTCCACCCATGCACTACTGCCCACCTACCACACAGGCACTGAGAAAGGAAGCCTGGTCTGAAGCTCCAGGGAGCTCATTCAAGCTAGTATTTATAGCAAGGCAGTTAGCTCCCTCCCGTAGCATCCTTGGAGGTGCTGGGAGACCATCTGAGAGGTAAGGAAAGGGGCAGGCTTGTCATCAAAACCTGGGGAGTGAGCTGAAGGAGGGAGTAACCCCAGATACATTTCTTCCTTTTTATAAAATATTTTATTTATTTCTTTATTTGAGGGAGAGAGACAAGGGGCACTCCAGAGCCTCTAGCCACTGCAAAGGAACTTCCAGATGTATGTGCCACCTTGTGCTTCTGGCTTACATGGTTACTGTGAAAGTGAACCTGGGTCCTTAGGCTTCAAAAGCAATCACCTTAATCACTTAGCCATCTCTCCAGCCCTGCACTTCTCTTTTATAACTGAAGAACCTCAGTCTTGGGAACAAAAGTTCTCAGAGTAGCTTGCCATTCAGCTTAGGCTTGAGAGGGGCCGTCTGTTCTCATCCTGGGAGACCCTAGCTTTGCAAAAGATTCTAGCCAGAGCAGGAAAAGTTCCCCCAAGTTCTTCCTGCCCCCCTGGAATGCTGGTGAAGCCTGCCTTGTCCTGGATAATCACTGTAGCTTCTCAAGGACTCAGCCTATACGGGGGAGCCTGGGGCTGCCTTCCCGCCAAGGAGTGTGATAAGGGAGAAATGACAGTAGATGGATGGAGGCTCTCTGTGCTCCTTTTGTGGGCTGTTGAAATCACCTCATGACTGCTCACTCTGCCTTTGCCTCCCTTGGGTCGATTCTCCACACTTCCACCAGAATGGCACTTCTGAAATGTAATTCCGATCGTGTCACTTTGCTGCTCAGCATTCATCAGCTAGTTCCCCTGGGTTTTGGGCTAAAACTTTTGACCACTTTGCCCAGAACACAGACAGAATCATGCTATGACTCGCTAGAGGCTTCCTATTTCTGACACCTAGGGACCCGGCCCGTGTATTCGCATCCATACTCCCAATTAGTCACCAGGGCTTTGGCCCCAGGGTCCTCACTTTCTGGAATATCCCCTGACTTCCCACCTTCCTCCTTCCTTCCCCTTCAAACTCTTCTTTGTCATCTTGAAAATCTTCCTTTCTCAGGGAACAGTCTTAGATTCACCAACAGATGAGCTGCTTCTCCGTGGGCCACTTAGGTCCCCACCAAAGCAAGTCAAGGCCAGTTGGAATCATGGAGCTTCTTGTAAGTCTGCCCAAATGCTTGTCTTCCTCATAAGGAAGGGTATGTCTGGGGATCTTTGTACATTAACACCTAATAGATAACTGATTTCTAAGCAGACCTCTTAAAATATCACAGAGTGAGGGAATGGACCCACTTAGGGTTCATAACTTAAGAGACCTTCTTAGTGTTGCAAGGCAAGTTGAGCATGAGTTGTTACACAGGGTTGTCACCTGCCTGTTTGCTGGTCAGGGCCATGGTTTGAATATAATGATGTCCTTCCCACAGGTTCATGTGTTTCAAAATGTAATCTCCAACTGGTGGTGCTGTTCTGGGAGGCTGTGGAAACGACAGGAGATGGAGCCTTGCTGGAGGAAGTATTCCCTGGAAGGTGGGGAGGGGGGGCGGGTCTTAAAGTGCTCTTAAAGTGCTACAGCAAGATCTTACTTGCTGTGACCTTACTCTCCCCCTCCCTCCCTCCCTCACTCTCCATATATATGTGTGTGTGTGTGTGTGTGTGTGTGTGTGTGTGTGATTTATTTATTTATTTGAAAGAGAGAGAGAAAAAATGGGCATACTAGGGCCTCCAGCCACTGCAAACAAACTCCAGACACATGAGCCACCTTGTGCATCTGGCTTACGTGGGTCCTGGGGAATTGAACTGGGATTCTTTGGCTTTGCAGGCAAATGCCTTAACTGCTAAGCCATCTCTCCAGCCCCACCACCTCTCTTTTATTTTTTTTCTCTCTCTGCTTCCTCCCTGCTGTGCTACAATTTACCTCCAGATTCCTGCTTTTTCCATGCCTTCTCTGACATGATTGACTTCCTCTTGAATTTACAGCCAAAAATAAATCCCTTCCTTTCCTTCCTGCTTCTGGTTGGGTATTTTGTCCCAGCAATGAGCAGGTAACTGATTCCAGCTGGCATGGCTGAGAGAACATCCTCTATTTGGGAGAAGTACAGAGAGGCTGTACTTTTCTGGAAGGCTCTGATCCAAACAGAATTTGGAAACATCTTTCCCTTCACCAGAGTCTCCATGGGCATCTCCCAGTTCTCACATGAATGGTAAGATAAAGAAGCTTTACCCCTCCCTGGGTACACTGCCATGGACTTCTGCACTTCCACAGCGAGCTGAAGGAGACCTAACACCTAACGGATACTATTTGTGACTTCCATGGAAGACATGTTTTCGCTATGGGTTTTAGTGTAGTCAAGAACTGAGCACTTAGTTCTCGGTAACATGCAAAGATGTTCCCTAAGTTGGAGGGGCTAGCAGCCACTTGAGATAGAGGCATACTTCCAAGACTTTATGTACTTCCAGGGACCACACATGGCCATTCATACTGTTCACCACACAGCTCCTGGGAACGCCATGCATATAATTTGCAACATCAGTCATGTATGCCCCTGTAATTGTGCTCCGTGGTGGCCATGGGTGCCATGGTTCCTTACCATGTATGACATTAGCCAAATTTCCCTGGTACTAAACTCAAAACACCTCCAAAATGTCATCAGCTGTCCCAGTGATGAGAAACAGTAACATATTCAAGGCCCAACAAGCTGCTCCAGAGTCCACATGTTGACCTCTCCAACATTCCAACAGGATGACCTTGGCCAAATTTCTTGCCTTCTGTAAAAGTGAGGCAGCCTGAGAGGCACCTGCAGAGAGAAGGCTGGACAACTCCTCTGAAGGAGGCTTCATGTGGTCTCACCTCATAGAAAACAGGGGTTGTGAGCATCAACAAAGGCATCTGAGAACCTGGAAACCAGAGATTTTATGTACTCCCATCCCTTTAGTTTTTGGATCCAAAAACTGGATGGTAGCAGTTGGGAGAGTGCTGCTCGGGAGCACTGGATGACTTAGCAGCAAGCCAAGGTCCTATGTTGCTAGCCCACGGCTCATTCAAACACACAGCTGCTGGCTTTCAGTGATGAGTAAATCTGACTGAGAGCTTTTTAGAAGCCTTTATTCAGAATCAGCTGCAAAACCCATGTTCTCTTTAGTGCCTGCTCATTGAAGATTTCTCCCACCCACACAATCAAAGGACTCCTGAACGGGGCTGACAGCATTGTCTCAATTCCTAGCACCTAGGGAAAGCTTTGCCCAGCAGTCCCTGGTAGCATCTACCTGCATGCTGGCATAGAACCCAGAAGAGAACACAAACTGACCCATCTGAAGCAAAAAGGTTCTCTGAGTTTGGTCTGGGCACCTTCATTAATATGCCCCAGACCTTCATTGATATACCCTGTTAAATTTAAAGTCAGAGGATGGGGCTTCCTTTAACCAGCTCCTTATGGGAGCCTGATCCAACACAAAACTTAGGAACCAACATACAGTGCGTGTCATGTATGTATGCGTTCAAACTGTTCTGGGCATTTGATTGATGACTGAAGGATTGACTGATGGATTCATATCCCTAGAAATGACTGAAGAGACACAAACAAGACACTTTCTTTTTGCCACACATAAGAAACTTTGCTCTGCATGTGAATGCACTCCTCTCCTCCTGTAATCTATACTAGACATTGATTAGATGCCACTAAGGGGCCCGGGGGAAAGCCTTGTTTAGGTGCATGAACTTGACACATTCTTGGTCCCTTGACTCACTGGATACTTCTGGAGACACCTGGAACCCACTGCCTCAAATTCCTTCCCAAAAGAGTAGAATACATTTTTTTTGTGGTCTGCTCTTCTTCAGGCTCCACCTGGGATTTCACTAAAGCAGGATCTGCTGTACCTTTCTTTCATGTGTGAGCATGCACATACATGTGTGTGCACATGTGCCACAGTGCGCATGTGCAGGTCAGAAGACACTTCAGGGTGTCAGCCTTCTCCTTCTACTCTCTTTGATACAGGGATTCTCAACATTTTGTTGCTGGGAAGGCTAGTGTAGCTGGCCTGTGAATTTCAGGATTCTCCTGGTTTTGCCTCTCATTGCCATAGGTTTGTTGGAATTGCCGATGTATGTACCACTTTGTGTCTGACTTTTAGAAAGGCATTAGGGATTGAACGTGGGTTGGAGCAAGCACCTTTAAGTGCCAAACTATCTCTCTAGCCTCTGTTGTACCTCCCCCGCCCACACCACCACATTTTACTGCCACTCCCCAAAATTTCTTGTATCTGAACATTCTGCTATGTGCTTGGCTGTGATACTTCTAAGTTACATTACCCTTGATGCCTTGTTTTAGCTCTATAAGCTTCAGTCATCTTGCATATGAATTGGGAGAGTAGTTCCAGGCTAGTAGTGAGTATTAGAGATAATCATAACAATTCAATAAATGTTAAGTCTCTTTTCTCCTCAACCCCATCTCAGGATAGCAAGCTCCTGCTAAGGAGTCCCAGTGGTTTCTCTTGTCTTTGAATGCTTCATGACCCACTACTTCCATTCGGCATCACAGTTCATCTGTACATTCTTCTGCACCTTTGCACAAGCTGTCCCCTCCATTTAGAACACTTGCACCCTTTCCTAGGCCAATCCAAATCCCACCATGGTTCAAGGTCATGTTTGAGTCTCCCCCGCTGCTTTGTGGTGGCAGGTGTGGGGTGGGGGAGACTTCTCCACATCCAGGAACTCTGTCTTGCACGTGGAAACATTAGGGTTTACTCATTGCTGTGACCAAATTACCTGACAAGAAGCAGCTTACAGAAGGAAAGGGTTCTTTTCAGTACAGCCTACGTGGTGGGGGAGGCGCGGTGGCAGGAGCATGAGGCTGCTGGCCAGGAACCAGGGAATGAACAGGAAGTGGGGCCTACCAAACAGAGCTCAGATCCCCTCCTCCAGTGACCCACTTCTTCCAGCAAGGCTTCACCTACTCAAGGTTCCACAACCTTCCTAAATAGCACCATGCATGAGCCTATGCAGGACCCTTCACATTTAAGCCACAACAAGTCAACACGGTTGATGGCATTTCACTTTTCTCTGCCAAATGGTGAGCCATAATAATCGAGGACCAGCCCCAGGCCACTTTTACTTTGTCAGATGGGGATGTATTTTTAAACTCTGCCTTTGAACGTCATCATTGTATCCTAAAACAATGGCTTTTAAGGCTTAAAAAGTGATAAAGGGGGAAAAGCCTCACACAAAAGCATTAAGCATTGTCCTTGAAATGGAATAGCTCGGCTTCATGAAAAGCTTCCAGCATTGTTCCATTTGCTCTTTATGCTTTAGTTGGATTAGAGTACCAACCCCAGCCAGCTCCAGAACCAACAATGGAGAGTCCTTGGTGGCACCCAGTCACCTGGTGCATATATGCATCACCCCTGGTCCCATACTGCTTCCACAGCCACTTCCTTTTAGCCAGCACTTCCCATGCATTAGGACCTGTGCAAACAACTTCATGCATCAACTCACAGAATTATTTTCCAAGCCTCTTGCAAAAGAGAGGGGGGGGGGGGGGAGAGAGAGAGAGAGGGAGTGATCTTGACTGCTACCACCATTTGGCTGAGACTTATTAAAAACAGACATATCATCAGCCCAGATGAACCCAGAGTTTGACCTCTAGACTTGCACCCTTCCTTTTGGCCAAGCTTTGTCTTCTAGAATCACAGACCTTCCCCTGAACACATAATGGGATGCACTTCTCTTGTCCCTCACAGTTTGTACTCACAGGATGAGGATATGCATTTTATTCAATCCTACTTCATGAAGTGTTCCTGGGCCCTCGGGTGCTGTCCTCGGTGCTGAAACACACTATCCACAGAGGGAGACAGGCTGTCCTTGTAGAAGGTACACTATGGACAGGCACGCATTGGATAAGCGATGAGGCACAGCACAATGACTTGTTAGTGGCTCCTTTCTCAGAGTGAAGAGCATTTAAAGACCAAGGCCACAGCCAGGTGTGTATAGAGCCGTAGGTCTCTCTGGTCTCAGTAATTATTGGGTTCCCTTAAGCTGCCATTCTGTACTATGGAAATTGATGAGCCAAAGGCTCTTTTCAGAATTACAAGCCTCTGGACCCAACCTCCATTTGATTTATTAGAGGGAGGAACTGAGTTTAAAAGGGACAGATGCAGTATTGATTCTATACCTTAAAATATGCTTTCTGTGCCTCCCTGCTCGGCCCTAGGTCCCCAACCCCCATCTGCTGCAGAGCAGATCACAGAACATTTTCCTCTTCAATGACTCATTTCATCCCCTCAGCCACACTCTGATCTTACACCTCTTCAAACCTTCTCTCCCCTCTCTCTGCTTCCCACCTGCCTTCATCTCACAGCTCCAGGGCGGTGTGTCCGGATCACTCTCTATGCTCCAGTTGTAGAGAACCAAGAGTGGTAATTTTTGTTCTAGGCCATTCAGCTCTTCACACAATGAAGCAACCAGGTCAGCTGGTTCTCACTCCATGTTTCCCATAGGACTATGTCCTGAGCTCACTAACTTCACACCTCAGGCCTCCAGCCAGAGCTACATCCTACCTCTGGGATATACAGATCACAGTCCTGGCCTGATCCCTGCAGACCTTTCATAGCTGGAAGGACCTCAGAACCTAGTAGTGATTTTCAGTGAGGCCACTGTTTTATTGGGGGAGGGGAAGGGAAGTTCCTCTTTGTTGGCCAGAAGATAGCATCACGGTCCTGTCTCAGAAATTGTTTCAAAAAGTAAGCAAACATATCTCCACGCATTTACAAATGCTGCAAAGAGGAGAAACAACATGAGAAACACAGCACCTATTCCATTTGCAAGTAAAGAGACTGCCCATGGCCATTCATAGGTTGGATGCAAACCTAGCGTTCCAATGAACAAGAGGCCACAGGGCATGATGGGAAGTTCACTGGAATAAGAAGCAGACCCTTGTAGCATGGGGAGGAGGGGACAAGGAACTATGTCAGAATAGGGGCCAATTGTTCAGCCATCCTTCTATCTAGAAAACTTCCTCTCATGGCTCTGTCCAACTCATGCCTTGGAATAATCTGTATTTTGTGTTTTTATGCAGTGACTGGAAGAAAGAGGGAAAGGAATATTTATGGTGGGCTAAGATACTACTCCACTCCACCATCTTCCATATCTGAGTGGTAGCCTGATGTACTCCAAGGTTCTTGGCCCCCAAAGCATGGCTCTGCAGACAGATGGGGACTTGGCCATGCAAGTCCAAGATCTCCTTCTATTTATTCTTCTTCTGTGACAGTCCTGCCTGTGGGCTTTGGGAGAAAACCTTCAGACTCAGAGGGAAGTGCTAGCAGTCGAGAGGAAGGAGACCTGTTACATGTCCTTGAGGACAGAAGCAGCTGGGTGCCATGTAAGACACCAGACTAGGCTCCAGGAGCTTGGGCTGCTTCATTGGTCTGTCTGGGACTTCGTAACTCAGCCCTCCACTCTACCCACTAAGGATAGACACACTAATGACAGTGGCTTCCTCATCCTGAAGTGTTCTGTTCAAGTGGCTCAGCGGTTAAAAGCACTTGCCTACAAGGCCTGATGGCCTGTGTTCAATTCTCCACCATCCTCATAAGCCAGATGCACAAAGTGGCACATGTATCTGGAGCTCATTTGCTGTAGCAGAAGGCCCTGATGAGCCAATACTCACTCTTTTTGTCTGCTTCTTTCTGTCTCTTTCTATCTCTCAAATAAATTAAAATATTAAAAATTAAAATTTTCTGTTCAAAAACCCTCTCCAGCGGCACACAAACTCAAGCTCCCAAAGATCAAGACCACCTGGCTAATGAATCATCTAGCCTTTGTCCAAACTGCCACTCTTTCTTTCTTTTTAATTAGGTAGAAACTTTGTACAGATACGTCATGTGTGAATACCATCATTTCCCTCCTTGCTGCCCCCCGCTCCACTGAGGATACTCAAACCTCCACTGTTAAGATAGGTCTGTAATACAGTCTAAAGTCTAAGCCTTTTTTTTTTAAACCTTAGTTTTAGCTTTCCACATATTGCAGTGGTCTGTAGCTTCTGAGAGACATTATAAAAACTTAGTAACCCACATCCAAGAGAATGTTGTCTATGTAAATTTAGAAAGAAAGCTCTGAGGGTCAAATCTAAATAGCTTCAAGCAACTCCTTTGAGTCTCTGGCAGGAGCTGATCATGCTGGTGACTGCTTGAGTGGCCGCAGTAAGGGCTCACCTAGGTCCCCGTCACGTAGCCAAGAACTTGGAAGAAGGAGTGTCCCCAGCAGATCTACTCAAGGACAGCCTTTGGTGAGAAGCTATTGAAGAGAAGAGAGACAAGGGACTCTGAGTAAACACCATCACCCCCTTCTCAAGTGAAAAGGGTTGTGCCAAGACCCCTGACCAGGAGCCAAGTCCCCCGGTCACCCAGGAGTCACCCAGAGGACCACCACAGAAGCCGAGACACTCGAATGTAAAAGCAGCAGGTTTCTTTATTGTAAGCCTAGGCCTGGGCTCCATCTCCCCAGTCCGGCACAGCGGTAGTGAGGGAGAGAGCCCCAATCCTCAGAGGAAAAGGGTTTATAAAGTAAAGGTTACATCATATTGCAATTTTTAAAATGATTGGTCCTAAGAGGGCATGCACTGGAATTTCAGAGAGGGCGCTCGTGGGAACTCCAGCCTACTTAATTATCTTAGGTAGTAACTTGTTTGCAGAACCTATTGCAAGAGCTGTTTGCAGAACTTGTCATTTGCAAGAGGCCGGAGCCTCCATGGCTAGGTATCTCTGGAATGCCCTTGAAGTGGAGGCTTCCCAGGAATTGGGGTGGGGGTTGGTTAAGCAAGCATGGATACAGAAGCAAAAATAGCACATTAGTCAGCTAGTTCCTCATCTGAGTCTAAATGGCTGTCTGATTTAAAATGGCAGCACCACTGTCCAGCCACTAAGTGAGGTCACAGAAGCCAGATGCAGCATGTTGCTTCTCCTTGGTCTCTCAAAAAGAACCCCAAAATGCAGAGGGTGGGAGAGAAAGACACAGTAGGGCAGGTTTAAGTGCGTTCGCTGAGTCAGGTTGAGAAGGGCTTGAGGCTTTCGGTAAGAGCTGTCAATCAGCGCTCGAGAGGCAACTGACGTAAGGGAGGAGGTCGCATGGCTTTGGGTGCAGAGACCAGAGACCCAGCTCTTCCTCTTATAAGCTATGCAACCTTCAGCGAGGTACTTAACTGGGCCTTCGTTTCCTCATCTGCGAAGACTACAATGGTACATTTCTTTTGTGGAAGGAAAGAGAACATTCTAATGTTTCGTCTCTCCTACTTTCACTGGGGAGTAGGGAGTTTGAGGGAGACCAGTGGTACATGTGGTTGTGGTGAAGGAGGGATTGCATCACAAACAAATTGTGAGTGGGAAGGTAAAGAAACGGCAATAGGTCCTGTACCCCAGAACCACAAAACACCTCTAAAAGGAAGTCAGAAGTCAGTGGCTTATGCGGTAAATAGCAGTATGGTCCTGAGGCCGGTGTCAAGACCAGGAAGCAACACAGGGGAGGTTTCAAAAACTAAACGGGAAAGTCATCAGTGGACAATCGCATGGAGAGTGAAGTTGGCCAGATCCTGCAGTTGAGCCACTGGGAGAACTAAATAACCAAGGGTAGCTATGAGTTATGCCTCCTTTGACCATGAGACCATCACCACCTGTTTCCCTGTACAGAGAAAGTCAGTGGACACGTGTAGCTTTTGGGCACTGTAACAGTTACCTTCTTGTTGCTGGGACTAAGCACCTGACCAGACCAGAAGCAGCATATGGAAGGAAAGGGCTTTATTACAGTTTAGAGTATGAAGAAATTTCACCAAGGCATGAAGCATAGCAGAAGTGGGAATCTGACTCACATCATCACCTGTCAGCAGGGAGGACTCAGCAAGAGTGAGCTCAGCTAGCACTGGCAAGTGTGGCTGGATTATAAACTCCCAAGGCTTGTCCCCAGTGACACATCTCCTCCAGCAAGGCTCCACCAGCTGCAGACTAAGTGTGAGGCTTAATCACAAATACATGAGTCTATGGGGGGGCATTCTGCATTCAAATCTTCACAGGCACCAAATGTGCCAAATTTCCTTGTTCTTCACTTTCAATGTCATTGTATTGTACCAAGGGAGGCCTCAGTGGGAGAGAGCTGACCTGGCCCAAGGAAAGTCTTGTTTTACATGTTTGAATAATGAAAGACCCATGTTTGGCACCTAACTGAATAGAGACAGCAAGGAGACCGGAATGTAAACCCTCCCTTTCTTAGCCCATCTAATTTACCTCTCTTCAGCTCTTTAAACACATTTTATTATGCAATATTTGAGACATATAAAAGACAATAAATAACAATATAATAAGCAGTTATGCATCTACCACTAGGTTAAGAAGTAAGATGTTGCTGACAGGGCTAAAGTCCCTGGGCACCTCTTCATGAACACCCCTCCCTCCGGATTCCGTCATAATCTGGAATTTAGACTTTATCGTTCCTGCAAATAACATTACACTTTTATTGCCTATTTATTTATTCCTGAACAATATATGGAATTGTTTTGCATGTTTTTAGAGATTATATCAATAGAGTCATAAAAGCAGCCTTTGTCTGCAGTTTGCTTTTCTACACTCAATGCTATATGCATGTGTGATTTATCCATGGTGACATGTGTAGCTCTGGCTTATTACTTTTCTCTGCTGAAACTTGTATTATTTGAGGACATCCCAATTTATTTATTCATTCTTACTCATAGATAATGGAGGCCCTCACTTCCTCCAAAGTTTTTCCTCTTGCAAATGGCTGCTGTGAACAGTTCTCCAGTGTGACCCCTTCCGCCTTATTTGTAGCTCCTCATATTCCTCATCCAAGCCACACTGGGCTCTGTTCTTAGGCTCCTATTTTCCTATCAGCTTGTTACCTTGAGCTAGCTTTGGAACTGCTACCGTGGCTCTGTCCCTGAGGGTCCCTCCAGGTTCTCTGCTCTCTGATCTCTGGCACCAGGCAAAAAGTAACTGAGTCAGTGACCCCCAATAATGCCACTGCATACTGTGAGAGATACCAGATACTGTAACTGGGCAGGAGTTTCTCAAGCCAGTGAGACCCAGTGAGAAGGCAGTTTCACTAGGATTCTCGAGCCCCAACCCAGGCATATGCCACAGTACCTTATAAAATAGATGCTAAACAGTTGGTTTGGGCTAGAAAAGTGGTTCAGTGGGTAAAAAGTGTTTGCCGTGAGCAGGAGAGATAGTTCAGCAGTTAAGGCACTTGACTTCAAAAACCTAAAGATCCAGATTCAGTTCCCCAGGACCCACAGAAGGCCAGATGCACAAAGAGGCACATGCTCCTAGAGTTTGTTTGTAGTAGCTGGAGGCCCTGACATGCCCATTTTCTCTCTGTGTGTCTCTCTTCTCTCAATCTCTCTCTGCTTGCAAATCAATCAATGTGTTTGCCATGCAGATCCCCAGAACTCATGCAAAGTCAGATGCAGTACCAAGCACTATAATCTAAGCTCTTGTACAATGAGAGGGGAGGCAGAGACAGGAGAATCCCAGAAGCTCTCGGGCTGGTCGGACTGGCAAACACAGCAGTAAGAGGCCTTGCCTCAAACAAGGGAGAAGGTGAGGACCAACACTTTGGGTTGCCCCCTTACTTCCACATAAGTGCTGTGGCGTGCACACACTCATACTTACACACACACACAGACACATACACAAACACATAGGTGTATATGCACTTACATACCCACATACACAAAGGTAAGTTTTTTTAATAAGTTGGATGGCTGAATACATACATGAATTCATGTTTTATGGATACACTTGCATTTATTTCTACCCAGATGTTTTTGAGACCCTATGAATAATAGGTTCATGGCCACCCTGAGAGATGCTAGGCCTTCTGCAGACTGGGAGCTGCCTCTCATCGCTTGGTAAGATCCTCTCAGGCAGGATGAAACCTTCAGAGTCCCCAGGCACTCAGGGACACACAAGGGAACCACCTACTGGGGCCAGCCTGGTGTGCCTCTACTGGTGTCCCTCTGGAGTATTCAGCCTGTAGAAGGCAGCAAAAATTTGACCTCTCCAGCCAGAGGTCATATTTTCTGTAAAGCACACACTACAATTGGAGCATCCGGTGCTCCAGGGAAGATATTGACAGGAGGAAGAAAAACAAACCACAAAGGGCTCTCGACAAAAGAAGGAACAATGAAAGAAAAATGTTGGTGATTGTGGGAAGGGAGGTGGCCCTGAGTCACAGCCATGGGGAACTACAGGTCAAACAGCAGGTCTCCTAGTAGAATAAAAAGCGCAAGTAGACTGCAAAAGACTGAGCTTGGAGGAAGTTGTCTTGTGACCCGTTTTGGCCACTGCCCCTTACTACTTACTCTGTGTCCTCGGTTAGATTGGGCCACTTAGCCTCCTGTGTTAAGATAGTCATCCCTAGGGGTTGCTAAGTGTCAACAGCAGCCAGCAACTAGAGGCAGCCTATGTTTTCCTTTATTGAGTCAGAGCCTCGGCTCAGGACACTGAAGCTCCCAGATTCACAGTCAGGAGGCTGTATCCCAAGCAGACATGTGGAGTATCGTGCACTACCCTGACGCCTTGCTGGACTTGTGACCCAATGCAATTGTCCACAAATTGCATGATGGGTAGATGAGGATGATATGGAGGGAAACTGAGGCATACTGCCACATAGTTAATATGGATGCTACAATCTGAGCCCAGCATGGCCAGTTCCTCAGCAGAAGTCCCTCTAGGTTTCAGGAAGCAGTTGTTCAAGATAAAATGTTTAAAGCTCAGCCTTGTCAGTAATCTCCAAAGTCCACAGGTTCAAGTCCATCTCACTGGAATTTCATCACTGAGCTCATTTTACCTCTAGGCTCATTTGAGGGGATTTTGGTGTGTATGAATCCATGTATCAGTCAATTCAGTTGACACATTTGAACTACCTGTTGTATGCACAGGATCTCTCCAGGCTCCATACATGCAGGGAATGAATGCCATAGAGTACTTGCTTTGGGTGTGTTCAAGCTAGAATGAGCAAAGTTTCACAGCATCGTACACAACGGTAGGTTAGCTCTGAGATGTGGCAACTATGTGCGTTTGGGATGGCAAAGGAACTGAAAACATAGGGGGTCCTACCTCATGTCCCATTTCTGAATCCTTAAATTCTCCAGGTTTACAAGGAGCTGTGAGATAAGATTGACTTTGCTTCTTCCAGTCCCCGTAGCCTCTGACCCCTCTTTTAGCTTTATTCCTATCAGGAGTGACTGAACCCTGGTCCTCACAAGGGGAGTCACTGGGGAGAGGTTGTTAAAACATGACCAAATGGATATAACATTGGAAAACCTACCTCATGGGTACAAGTGGCCCTCACTGGCTTGGAGTAGGGGAGTCTATGCTGTCAGTCTTCTCACAGCAAGGCCACTCTCGTTTTGGCCTGTTTTGGAAGCACATGGGGTTGAAAGCTGGCAGTGCCATCAAAGGCAAGCTGGTGGCTGCATTATGAAGGGGTTGCATTCCCTCTTGTTGATAAATAAATCCTTTTCCTCCTAAACAGCCAAGCTGGTGGGTTTCATTGTAATTGGTTTGTGCTCAGCGGAGAGCTAGGTCTGGCAGCCTGCATCCTTCATCTCCAAAATATTAATTAGTTTTCCATGATGCTTCATTTTAATCATGAAAAAAATGAGATCAGTAGGAACTAGCCAAAGGAAGAGATGGGGAGAAGGGAGCAAAGGAGAAGCAGAGGTAAAAAAAAAAAAAAAAAAAGAGAAACACAAATACTGTGTAGTTAGACATGGGTAGGCTCATGACAGAGACAATGAGAAAGGCAAGGAAGCTGATAAGTTATCAGCTTCTCCCCCTTTATTTTTTATTATTTTTTATTTTTTTTATTTTTAGGGATGGTACTGTATGCCTTGACTGCACTGCCAAAACCCAGTTTACACTGGTAGTCTCATTTTGTAGACAAGAAAACCGAAGCTCAGGAAAAAATAGCTGCTTTTCCCAAAGTCAAAGTGGAAAAATCTGGAATTCATATCTTAGTTTCCTGACTCCATGCCTGTACCTCTTTCACCCACATCCATTCACCTTCCACAAAGATTTAGCCAGCAAGTATCATACTAATCACAGTGATGTCTGTGACCCTACCAAATGCATGTAAGGATGCTCAGGTTAATGTTGGTGAACCTGGGAGTACCTGGAAGGACTCAGAGGAGTTAGCTCAGCAAAGAAGGAAAAAGACTGTGAATATATCTCCATGGTGGAACACCATGCTTAGCAAGCATGAGGCCCTGGGTTTAATAAAGAGCCCTCCCTTCAAAATGCAAAAAGAATGAGAGAGAAAAGGACAGAACCACATTGGCAGGGCTGGGCCAACAGGGATTCTATGTCATATTAGATTTTGTCCTGAGGACAATGGGAAGCTATGAAAACAGCACCATCATATTTATATTTTGGAAAGATTCTTCTGATTATAATGGACAGAAAAGTTTAAAAGTTTAAGGAAAGCTGAGCATGGTGGAACATGCCAGTGACTCAGGAGGCTGAGGTTAAGAAAAATGGCTACAAGGAGAGACACTGTCTCAAAAAAAAAAAAGAAGAGCGTTCTGGGGATGTAAGTCAGTGATGTAGTACCCACCTAATACATGCCAGTTCCTGGGCTCATACTCTAATACTACCAAAATTAAGAAGCTGCCATGAGAATGGCTGGAAAACAACAGGTGCCAACAGCTTAAATCAGCAGGAGATCCTGCCATATACAAAACCAACCAGATGAGCAAGAAATATACACTCGTGCAATAGTGGCACACAGCCAATGTCGGCAACCAACCACTCACAGATTGGACATGAAACCCACTTAGTGGGGGAGAACTCATATCTAGCTCTGGGGACCAAGCCAAATTCTGTAGGTCAGAAAACCAAAAGTCTCCAGAGAGAACCTCAACTGCTCTTTAACTAAGATAAGTGGGCGTATACATCAATAAGTCTCCCTGATAATGAGGCTTATCTCCTTTAGTTCAAACAGTTCTCCCATTTTGGTTAGAGTATCTGTCCTACCTTACAGATGGTGGAGAATGCTGGGAAGAACCAGGATACAACAATACTTTCAGAAGAGAGAGATGACTGTCTACTATGAAATGGGTCACCTCCACCTCATCTTCCCGGGACCTAAAAGTCATTCTAGAGGAAGTGGTGACACAAACACTACTGTTAGGTCTAGCCTGGAAATCCAGTTCCAGGAAAACAGGACAGACACTGTGGTCACTCAAACCTCATCAAAACAGATATTCAGAGTCTACAGAGAAAGAAACACTAAATCTGATCCATCTCTTGCCCACCAAGGCCCAGGGAACAACTCAGAAGTGGGGGGTGGGAAGGGGGGAGAATGGCAATAGCATGTAGCATCACATTTTCCCCCAAGAGACTGACTGAGGCTTCTTGGTCCCCACAGTGAATAGCAATAGCCTCACTGAAGAAGATCCTCAGCAGAACTGGGGCTGGCGTGAGAGGGTCTAAGGGTTCAAACGTTTTATAAAAGAAAATCAATAAACATGCTTGATTTAAAAATAAGAGAGATGAGATCATAGGGTGGTGGTTGTTAAGATGAAAAGAAATGCTCACAGAACTCCTGAAAACTCTCTAAACTCATTTTCTCTTGGAAGCTCATACAGGATGAGGCAAGTTAAAATGGAAATAATAATATCCCTATAAGGGCCTGGTGGAAGGACTTTAAAGAGGACAGTGTGGGGGAGAGGGGAAATGTGAGTGATATTTTCTGCTTCTGTTATTAAGCCTTCTAGAAACATGTTTGAGAACCTCGGGACATGCCAAGCAGCTTTTGGATGTTATAAGGACTTGTTTTACCTCTAAACCTTCAAAGGGTCTACAGCCTGTTTACAAAAGGAAGGCATGCATTCCTAGTAAAAGAAACATGTAGAAATGCACATCAGAGAGGCAGGGACAAGAGATGGGATGACTTGGGTTGGTAGAAAGAAGAGAAAAGGAATGAATATTTCCTAGCACAAGCTATAGACATTGTAGGTTCATGGCCTCTAGACATGTAGACAGAAATTCTAGATCCCATGTCCTTGGAAAAATATTTGTTGGAAATACCATCATTGTAGACGTGAGTTAAGATGAGCTTGAACTGGAGCACAGCCAGTTCTAAGTCATTATGCCTGGTGTTCTTATTGGGATGTATATGGCTATGTGAAAGAGAGGCAGAGACTGCAGTTATATGGGCATAGCCAAGAAACACCTGAAGCAATTATCACCTGGAAGCTTATAATGGCAAAGCATCTCCTAATAGGATTTGGAGGGAGCATGACCCTGCCAACACCTTGACTTCAGACCTTTGAGAGAATCCAATTCTGTTACCTTAATTAAACCATTCATTTTGTGGTGCCCTGTCATGGTGACTCTAAGAAGCCAACACCATGTGCATTTCGTTTTAGCCTCTTCCAAAGTGCATGAGAGAGTAGGGGAGATGGTTCAGTGGTTAAGAAGGCCTGCCGACTAAGCATGATGGCCTGGGATGGCCTGGGTCTGCCTGAGTTCCATGCCCCAGAGCCCCCACTTAAATAAACAGCTGGGTGTGGCCATGCACAGCAGCAACTTCAGTCCAAACTGGGAGAGGAGGGCAGAGAGAGGAGAATTGCAGGGGCTCACTGAATGAAAAACGGCTGGGGGCTGAGTTGAGGAAGAGATCCGGTCCCAAGGAAGTTGGTGTGTGAGCAATGCAGAAGAACACTTGAAGTTCTCCTCTGGTCTCCACACGCATACATATAGTATGTACACGCATGTGTATACACCTCATACACACACACACACACACACACTCAGCCGTGCACACAAAAGAAATGAGTGTACTCACTGTGACGAGCTGCCTCTAGCTCCTGCCCCTGTGCCTTCCTTGCCCCGACAGACCACAACCCGGAGCTAAAAAGTGGAAATAAGTCCCTCCACCCTTCAAAGAAGTTTTTTTTTTTAAGTTTTTTTTTTTTTAATTTTTATTTATTTATTTGAGAGCGACAGACACAGAGAGAAAGACAGATAGAGGGAGAGAGAGAGAATGGGTGCGCCAGGGCTTCCAGCCTCTGCAAACGAACTCCAGACGCGTGCGCCCCCTTGTGCATCTGGCTAACGTGGGACCTGGGGAACCGAGCCTCAAACCAGGGTCCTTAGGCTTCACAGGCAAGTGCTTAACCACTAAGCCATCTCTCCAGCCCTCAAAGAAGTTTTTTTTTTTTTTTTAATTTTTTATTTATTTGAGAGCGACAGACACAGAGAGAAAGACAGATAGAGGGAGAGAGAGAGAATGGGTGCGCCAGGGCTTCCAGCCTCTGCAAACGAACTCCAGACGCGTGCGCCCCCTTGTGCATCTGGCTAACGTGTGACCTGGGGAACCGAGCCTCCAAACGGGGTCCTTAGGCTTCACAGGCAAGCGCTTAACCGCTAAGCCATCTCTCCAGCCCTCAAAGAAGTTTTTATGGGGTATTTTGTCTCAGCAATGGGAAGTAGACTGATACGACTAAGCTCTGACTAGACTGCATCCTCTCAGCTTCAGAAGTGGAAACGCACATTCTTGCACACTACTAAAGACCGCAACTGCCATAACAACAACAAAAAGCCGGAACAGGGATTAATCTAACATTCTTGTTCGTCTTCATTTTCATTTCCTTTTTTATCAATTTGTGATTAATAGGTATTACATTTCCCCCCTAATCCATCCTCAAGAGAGGTGTTATCATAACATGTCAGGGCGGTGTGGAGGAGCGGCATTAGAGAGCCTAGTTTATAGTGCAGGGTGTAACAGATGCTAACATCCCCATTATGCATTCCAGCATCATTTATACCCGGCTCCATGGCACCGTGAGGCTAGTCACATCATAATTCTTCAAAGCAGTTGCTATTAATCACTCATTCATTATTAAAACACATTGTATTCATTCGGCTTGGCAACGGGCGGGGGCGCAGGGCAGGCTCTGTTTATCAGCTCAGCCATCTCCACAGCCCAGAGGAGCTCCAGCCCTACCCGATGGCTGAGAGCTGAGAAGAGACACCTCCACACAGACGCGAACAGGGGGCTCACTGAAGAGATGGCCGTCACAGAAAGAGGAGGGCTCCTTGAAACCAAGGCTATAACCCCTTGCATATCTCCTCCCACGTCTCCCTCTACCTTGCAACCTCCTGTTCCCTGAGGTGGGAAGTCATCACCAATGTCAGGACCCCTTTTCCAAACCCACTTGATCATAAGAAGCCATGCCTTTCAGAGCAAGTCCTCATGATCTGAAGACCTCCCACTAGGTTCAACCTCTTAAATGTTCCACCATTTCCAAGCAGTGTCTTACTGAAGATCAAGCCTTTACTAGGTAGTCCTTTGGGGGACACTCATGATGCACATGATAGTAGTACATTTTCTACATATTTTGTAGAGTGAACAGGACAGGGATGAAAATTCCATTTGCTGTATCAGCAAACATACTATATTCCTCTCTCAGCTTCGACAAGCACACCATTTTCCTCTCTCAACTTCGACAAGCACACCATTTTCCTCTCTCAACATTGAACAAACACACTATCTTCCTCTCTCAACATTGAACAAACATACTATCTTCCTCTCTCAACATTGAACAAACACACTATCTTTCTCTCTCAACATTAAACAAACATACAATCTTCCTCTCTCAACACTGAACAATCACACCCTCTTCCTTTCTCAACATTAAAAAAGAAACCCACACCAACTCCTCTCTCTATATCAAGCTAGTCCCTGAATTCTTGATGGTTCCCACACCTTTAATAAAACACTTCAGCCTAAAAATGTACAAAAGATAAGAAATGTCACGAAGTCCTTTAAATCTGTTCTTTTTCACCATGCAGCAGTAGCCACTATCCTCAAACCAGGATATTTATGATTCCTATGTCTTCTTTGATGTTTACTATACAAGCATATGCCTATGAACAACATATATTTATGGATTCATGCTTCCAAACTTTATATAAATGGTACCATATTGAATATCTCCTGTGGCTTGCTATTTTTAAGGGAGGCCTTTTATCATGGAAAAGTTCAAGTGGACGTAAAGTTGACTGATGGGATGGCCCAGGAACTACCAAGGGGACTAACACGTCCCTATGTCCAGCTCGAGCCATTGTGGGCATTCTTGATTCACTGACACAGTTCCCAGAAGCCACTTCCACTCAATAATTACAGTTTAAATTCCACGTAAATGAATGTTGCAAACATCTAACTACTTAAATCTTTACTGTATGTTTTTTTATCCTCCCTCTCACTGTGTGTGTGTGTGTGTGTGTGTGTGTGTGTGTGTGTGCAGGAGCCCACATGTCATGGTGTACACATGGAAATCAGGACAACCTCAGACGTTTTCCTCATCTTGCACCAGTTTTCCGGGTTAACTGGCCCATCAGCCTCCGGGGATGCTTTTCTCTGCCCCTCCCATCTTGCCACAGGTGTGTTGATGTTTACACTCCTACATCTGGTTTTCCATGGGTTCTGGGGAGCCAAACTCATATATTTATGCTTGTGTGGCAAGGGCGTTACTCCTAAGCCATCTCCCCAGCCCCTGTCTGCTTTTGTATAACTTTATTTTTATTTATTTATATATTTGTGTGTATGTGAGAGATACAGAGAGAAAGACAGAGAGAGAGAGGTAGAGAAAGAATGGGCACACCAGGGCCTCCAATACTACACCGAATTCCAGATGCATGTGCCCCCTTGTGCATCTGGCTTACATGGGTCCTAGAGAGTTGAACCGGGATCCTTTGGCTTTGCAGGCAAATGCCTTAACCACTTAGCCATCTCTCCAGCCCCCTCCCCATATGCTTTTTATTGTTTATTTGTATATATTTATTGGAGAGTGACAGAGAGAAAGAGACAGAAAGAGAGAGAGAGAGACAGAATGGGCGCGCCAGGGCCTCCAGCCACTGCAAACAAACTCCAGATGCGTGCACCACCTTGTGCATCTGGCTAACGTGGATCCTAGGGAATCAAGCCTCAAACCAGGGTCCTTAGGCTTCACAGGCAAGTGCTTAAGTGCTAAGCCATCTCTCCAGCATAAAAAGTAGATAGACACCTCAGGTGGGCATAGTGACACATGACTTTGATCCCAATATTTGGGAGGCTGAGGTAAGAAGAGGATTGCTGTGAGTTCAAGGCCACCCTGAGACTGCATAGTGAATTCCAGGTCAGCCTGGGCTAGAGTGAGACCCTACCTTGAAAAAAAAAAAGATAGACACCTCATGTATTTCTTTCCATATCATGATATATAACATGTGTCTCTACACAAAACTTCCTCATTCACCCAAAGTCCATTTCCCTTCTTCACTTCCACACACTCTTCACCTTAAGAGTCCACTTAAAAATATTCTTATTTATTTATTTGTAAGCATAAAGAGATAGAATAGGCACACCAGGGTCTCCAGCTGCTGCAAATGAACTCCAGATGCATGTGCCACTTTGTGCATTTGGATTTACATGGGGGAACTGAACCAGGGATTTTAAGCTTTGCAAGCAAGCACCTTAACCTCTGAGCCATCTCTCCAGCTCAAATTACATTTTATTTCTAATAATGTCATATAGATATTCTCATACAGTAACAAGTCAGTAGTTTCCCTTGGGGGAGAGGATTCAGGTTTCTACTGCAGATTCACCTGCAGGTGTTCCATGTGTCAATAGATGGATTTTTTTTCTATTTCTAATGAGTGCTCAATTGCATAAATATGACAGTTTGTTTATTCAATCTCCTGTTCATGAGGTGAATTAGGTTTCAGTGAGCATTACTATGTTACATTTATTGTGGACATTTATTTGTGTTTTTTCTTGAGAAAAGGAATAGAGTTTCTTGACCACATGGCAAGTGTATTTAAACTTCATGAGAAATGATCAAATGATTTTCCAAAGTGGTGACACATTGTTCCTCCTCTCCAGTGACACATGAGCATTCCCCATGTTCCTTGCCAACACGAGCTGTGACCTTTGCCTTTTTAGATTGAGTTCTCCTTTTGTTATCAAGTCGGAGGTAATATTTCTATGCTCTGAATGAACAGAAGAAACCTTTTTTTTTTTTTCCCCAGAAACTCGTCTTGGACATATTTTCTCCAAGTCTGTGCATATGGGTTTGTTTTTTTTATAATGATGACTTTTATTGACTAGTTTTTGCTTGTTTTAACTTTTGAAATCTAATTTATCATTTACTTTAATTTTATTGCCAGGATTTTCTGATTTTGTCTTAGAAATCTTTGTGTATTCCATGACATATTCTCTGGGTGTTTTACAAGTTTAGCTTCTATATGGAAAGCTAAGGTCCACATCTAGTTACATATTGTGGCGTGAGATCAGGGATTGGGTTTGCCTTCTCTCTCCAATACAAATATAGGTTATTCTCTCTACACAATTTGTTGAAAAGACTTCATTGTTTGAATTAGTTTTCTATGCTTATCAAGAAGTAATTTAGAGAGGGACTACAGAGATGGTTCAGTGGTTATAGCATTTGCCTACAAAGCCTAACAACCTGGGTTTGATTTCCTGGTACCCGCATAAAGCCAGATGCACAATGTCACATGCATCTGGAGTTCATTTGCAGTGGCTGGAAGCCCTGGTGTACCCATTCTCTTCTTTTCCCTTCCCTTCTCTTCTCTTCTCTTCTCTTCTCTTCTCTTCTCTTCTCTTCTCTTCTCTTCTCTTTTCTTCTCTTCTCTCTGTCTCTGTCTCTCTCGCTTGCAAACAAAATAATTAAAAATATTTTTAAAAGAATTAGTTCACCATAAATGTGTGTAACTATTTATGTGTCATTTGCTAAGGTGACTGATGTGCTTGTCTTTATACCAGTGCCAAGCCACCTTGATTACTGTAGTTTTTTGTATCTTTATGTCAACTAGTTTGAGTCTTACAGATTTATTATTTTTTATTTACTTATTTACAAGCAGAGAGAGAGAGAGAGAGAGAGAGAGGGAGGGAGGGAGAGAGAGAGGGAGAGAATGGGCACAACAGGGCTTCTAGCCACTGCAAATGAGCTCCAGATACATGCGCCATTGTACATCTGGCTTTACATGGTTACTGGGGAAAGGAACTCCAGTCAGTCTCTAGACTTTGCAGGTAAGCATGTTTTCCACTGAGCCCTCCCCAGCCCCCAAGATTTATTTTTGTTTTTAAGATTGCTATAGCTATTTTATATGATCTGCATGTTTGTGTAAGTTTTAAAATTATCTATCTACTTCCAGCTTTTAAAAGCCCCTTGGATGCTGGAAAGTAGCTGAGTCAGTAAAGAACTTGCCTTGTAAGTGTGAGAACCTCAGTTCAATCTTCAGAACCCATGTAAGAAGGCCTGCTAGTAGTAATGCTTCTAATAACAGTGGTGAGGAAGTGGAGACAGGCAGATCCCTAGAACACGCTACACGGCCAGTCCAGCCTGATTGGTGAGTTCCAGGTCAATGAGAGGCTCTGTCTCAATAAAAAGGAGGATGACTCTATCCCAGATTGTCCTGTGTCCTTCACACTCCTACTCCCCGTACAAACACACGTATGTACATGCATACACATGTACACATGCACATAAACCATCATAAGAAAGCATTTGGGAGCTGGAGAGATGGCTTAGTGGTTAAGGCGGTTTCCTGCAAAGCCAAAGTACCCAGTTTCAATTCTTCAGGACCCACATACGCCAGATGCACAAGGTGGCACATGAGTCTGGAGTTTGTTTCCAGTGGCTGTAGGCAATGGTGTGCTCATTCTCTCTCTCTCTGTCTCTCTCTCTCTCTGTCTCTCTCTCTCTCTGTCTCTCTCTCTCTGTCTCTCTGTCTCTCTGTCTCTCTCTCTCTCTCTCTCTCTCAACTGAATTTTTAAAAAGGCATTTTGAGAAGTGTGATTTGAAATATGTTGAACTGTGGGTCATTGTGGGGCCTTCCACATTTTTATAGCACTGATTTTCCCAGCCTACAAATATATTGTATCTCTCTAGGTAGGTCTTCCACTTTTTTTCTCAGCAAATATTTTGTAATGTCTAAAATTGAGGATTTGTACCTCTTTTGTTAAATAAGATCCCTGAATACTTTATACTTCATGATATTCTGAATAAAAAATTATATTTTATTTTCTCATTGCTTTCTGCAACTACATAGCAATACAGTAGAATTTGCTTAAGCATCTTGTAAGATATTGAGAAACTCATTTCAATAGTTTTAAGAGCTGTCTTTGTTCATTCCTGAGAACTTTCTTATATTGTATGGTCTGTGAATTTGAATTAATGGAATAAATATGTTTTGTTTATATACATAAGTATAATAATCAAATATTTCCTTTTGAACATTTATATTTTTTGTCTTACCTTAGTGATCATGCTATTCATAGTATATTGACTAAAATATTGAAAAGTCTGGCTTTTTCTGACCTTAGGGGAAAAGGCATTCAGTGCTTCATTACTTAAGTAACCACTGCAGGCACTTTGCAGATGATCCTTTATCAGATGGGGGTATTCGTTTTCCAGGAGATAACTATTCCAGTTTACTGAGGATATTTTCATAAACAAGCACTAGATATTGCTAACCACCTTTCCCCATAAATTAAGATGATTATATTATAGCTTTTATACTTTTGTTGATTAATTACACAGATCACATTAATTCTTGAACCTGAAAACCTGTATTCCCTGGATAAACATTCACTTAATCATGCTGTAGTATCCTTGTTACGTTTTTTGAAGACCTGTCTTTATGTTACTAGGAAGTTTTTATCTATGTTAGTGAGGAATATTATGTTTTTGTCATGATGTGATATCAAGGGTCAACTCATAAAATGGATTGAGGCCCATCTCTTCTTCCGCTGCACTCTGGGAGGGCTGTGTGAGATGGAGCTATAGCCTCATATGCCATTGGAATCTAGAGTCCCTTGATCAGCATGTTTTGGTTAAAATATTCAACTTGGGGTCTAAGGAAATGGCTCAGTAAGTGAAAACACTTGCCATGTAAGCATGAGGACCTAATAGGGCCTGAATTAAAAAAAAAAAAATGTTTATTTATTTATTTATTTGTAAGCAGAGAGGAAGAGAGAGAGAGAGACAATGGGAGAGAGAATCAGAGTGCCAGGGTCTCTAGCCACTGCAAACTAACTCCAGATGCACGTACTACTTTGTGTATCTGGTTTTATGTGGGTACTGGGTTATTGAACGCAGTCGTTAGACTTTGCAGGCAAGTACCTTATCCAGTGAGCCATCTCTCCAGCCAAGTGTCTGAGCTTTATTTTCAACACCCATATGAAAAGCTGGGTGTAGCTACCCATGACTGTAACACCAATCCTAGGGTAGCTAGAGACTGGAGCATCACTAGGGCTTGCTGGACAGACAGTATGATTGATTGTAGTGGCTGACTGATTGTAGTGAAACTGGAACAACAGTTCCAGGTTCAATCAGAGACTGTCTCGAGAATATAATACATAACATCCCTCAAGGAAGACACTGGATGTTCTCCTCTGGCCTTCAATCCCTTTACATGGGGTGCATGATCTTCACCCACACATGTATACACTACACACACACACCACATATGTGTATGCTGCACATGACAATAAAATAAAATAATTTTAAAAATAAAGATTCAACTTCATCCATAGGTACAGAGCTATTAAGAATTTCTGGGTTATCCTCTATTACTTTTACAGGTTACAGGGAATTTGTGAGCTAAGCTTTTCAAGGAATGTACTACATTTTATCTTAATTATAAAATTTGTTGTCATAATGTTTTCTTTTTAACCTGTGAAAGTCTGTGCGATCTATACTGGTATTCCTTCATTCCAATTATGATGTCATAGATGATCAGTTTTCTCTATTATTTTGTCTGTTTCAGCTGGCTAGGATTTTACCTATTTTAGTATTTTTGAGGAGGAAGTTACATTTCTTGCTATTCTTCATTTTTTAAAAAATTTCTGCCCAGACCCACAGTACTTTACATACATCTTAGACCTTTACTGCTAAATATTCTGATGTCTATTCTGGAAGTAAGAACATTTCCTTACATAACAAATGAAGTTCTTATTTTTTTGTTATTTTATCTTTATTTTTTATGAGAGAGAGAGTGAGAATGAGAGAATTGGCATGCCAGGGCCTCTAGCCACTACAATCAAACTCCAAATGTGTGTGCCATCTAGCGCACATGTGTGACCATGTGCATTTGCATCACCTTGTGTGCTTGGCTTACTTGTGATCTGGAGAGTTGAATATGGGTCCTTAGGCTTCACAGGCAAGTATGTTAACTGCTAAACCATCTCTCTAGCCCACCATTCTCAATTTTATACACTTATCTTTGTTATACTTTTGTATATACTCATACTATATTTTAATGTATTCTGATTTTGTTGGCCTACCTAATGTTCTCTATTATATCTTTCCTTGCTATAGTATTTGTATAATACAAGTTTTTGTTAGCTTTAGATAATCTATAATGTTCCCACATAGCCATCCTTTATGACAATAAAATTCTGAAGAGCCTAGCCTTCTTACCATCTAACAGAAGTTAGCATCCATTTTGAGTGTTCTGATGTTTCTTTGTAACGAGCTCCAGGTCACACATGGCCTTAGTGTATTATCTAGAGGTACATAATGCTCACCTGGCCCTACTGGAGATGCCAACTTGATTATTTCTGCACAATGTTGTAATCTTTTTAGCATAAAGTTACTAATATTTCCCTAACTTCAACAAACAATAAGTGTGTAGGAGATACTTAAAATCATACATCATTCATCAAAACCTACCCTTTCTAAATTTAGTGTCCATTGATGACAAGATAATTCCAAATTCCAGCACATCCTTCATATTGACCAGCTATCCCTAGCTTCTATCGTCTAGAAATATAAGAAGTCTCCCTTCTGCATTATTTATCATCTATTTATCTATCATCTACCTATCTGTGACCATCTTCTACCTATCTATATTTCTAATTCATGTATCAAATATATTTGTATAGATGATAATTGATGAATACCTATTTGCTTCTATGATTTGTTTGTTACTATTCTCTTTAATTTTAGTGCTCACATTGCCTTAAAATTTGGTCATTTGTAATAGTTTCTAGCTGGCTTCTGTGTCCCTGAGACATCCTCCCACCATTTTTAGCTCCTCTTCACTTTTTCACATAGCAAGTTATTCTTGGCCTGTCTTTTTTCTGCACCTAGCTCCAGCCCTGAAATGAACCATTGCTCCAAGAATCACTAGGGTTTTTTGTTTTTGTTTTTGGTTTTTGGTTGTTCGAGGTAGGGTTTCACTCTAGCCCAGGCTGACCTGGAATTCATTATGGAGTTTCAGGGTGGCCTCGAACTCCCGGCAATCCTCCTACCTCTACCTCCCGAGTGCTGGGATTAAAGGCATGCACCACCACGCCCAGCAAGAAGCACTAGTTTTATTAAGTGTGAAGTGGTAGTAAAGACAAAAATATGAGTGCTACTGATATTTATGATTCCTGGGGTGTATTTGTGCTCTTGGCCTTTTCAACAAGCAGAGCAGGGAAATATATATGAAGATAGATAGATACATAGATACATAGATAGATACATAGAGAGAAAGAAAGTACAGGCATACTCATGTAAATACATATGCACATGAGCCTGCAAATGCTAGCATGACTTAGTAGAATCAAATGCTCACATGCTCAAACATATATATAAATACATAACATATGTTCATACTTCTGAAACATCTTCATTTTCTATCCATCCTCCATGAGGTTCTTGTACAATTCCATGCACCCATTTTGTCTGTTTGCATTCTTTCTTTTAAAATAAGCAGCCTCAGGCTGGAGAGATGACTTAGCGGTTAAGCGCTTGCCTGTGAAGCCTAAGGACCCTGGTTTGAGGCTCAATTCTCCAGGACCCAACATTAGCCAGATGTACAAGGGGGCACACACGTCTGGAGTTCGTTTGCAGTGGCTGGAGGCCCTGGCGTGCCCATTCTCTCTCTCTCTCTGTCTCTTCCTCTCTGTCTGTCGCTGTCAAATAAATAAATAAAAATAATCAAAAAAAAAAACCTTAAAATAAGCAGCCTGATCTTCAATGTCATCAACCTTTTTCCTCCTTTGTGAAATTTTTATTTATTTTGTTTTTTTTAAATTATCTATTTATTCATTTGAGAGAAAAAGAGATAGGGAAAGAAGAAAGAGAGAGAATGGGTACACCAAAGCCTCTAGCTCTTGCAAATGAACTCCAGACACATGTGCCACCTTGTGCATCTGGCTTATGTGAGTACTAGGGACTCAAACCTGGGTTCTTTGGCATTGTAGACAAGATCCTTAACAACTAAACCACCTCTCCAGCCCCTTATTTTGGTTTTATTGAGGCAAGCACTCCTTACATAGCCCAGACTTGCCCTGAACTCACAACCATCCTGCCTCAGTCTTCTGAATGCCAGGATTGCAAGCATGTGTCACCACACCTGGCTTCTTTCATTCAATGTCAACATGTGCAAAACCAATTCAGAGTTGCTTAACTCACACTACTATGATATGCACATCTGCCAAAGAGGGGTCATGAATTATTCTCTGTTCTCCATCACCACAGTTCTTCAGACTGGAGGTACCAGACAGAATGCTCAGAGGCCCTTGGAAGAGCTCCTTCTTTATTCCCTTCAGGCTCATTAATAACGTTACTTGATGTAAAATCAGATTTATCTGTCAGTGTGATTTTAGCCTTAGAGTTCTCTTTAGTAGTCTCTACTCTTTGCATCATTTTGTTTTAATCACATTTTTAGTTATGTTGATATATTATTATTAGCATGCATCCATAAGTCAAACACTGTGAAAGGTATAATTGGCAAATGTCACTCCTTCACACATCTTTCCATCCCATCCCTCCACCTTTGCAAACATACCTAGTTTCATTTTTTGTAATGATAAACAGATCTGTGTATGTTTTCTGACTCACCTTTCTTTCCTGACACTTTGCCATCTGTACTTGCCTTTTTTCACTTAGCAGTATATCTGCAAAATTGCTTTATATTCATTCGCAAAAGTCTTCATCAGTCATTTTTAACAAGGGTATGCCATGCCATGGAGTGAAGGATCTTAACTGTTCCAGCCAAATTTCTCAGCTTTAACTTTTAGGCAGTCCTAAGTAAATATAATTTTATATGATAATACAACAAATACACTATTGTTATAATTTACCCTGCAGTTGTAGCAACTGAGATATTGTATAGTCTTTCCCTGTGTTTCTTATTTGGCACGTGGGTTAGAGATGTACTGTTTCATTTCCAAATACTTACTTTCGTTGATGTCTAAGTTAATTATACCATAAAGAACACTCTCTATAAGACTTCAAACTTTTGAAATGTATTTCAGCCTGCTTATGTTCTACACAGGACCTTGTTGAACACTCTGTGCATGCTGGAAAAGCCTTGCATTCTGCATTGAGTTTACTGTTCTGTAAATGCCAAGTGGGCAAGATGCTTTATTGAATCATTCAGATCACCTACATCGCTGTTGAGAACCTAGCTGTTTTATCAGTGACTGAGATGGCTGTTAGAATCCTCAACTCTAATTGTGGAGATGCCTGTTTTCCCATTTAGGGTTGTGACTATTTTTTGTCTTCATTGTATTTCAAAACTCTGTGGTTAAGTGTGCTCACATTCATTCCTGTTATGTCTTCTGATTTATTGAGCCCTCTGCACACTCAGACATTTTCTCTTTATCTCCAGTACTCTTTATGGTGAAATGTAATTTGTCTGATGTCATTTTAGCGTCTTTGTTTTGTTCCTATAAGATTGTATGAAATCGCTTTCTCTCTCTCATCCTTTTGACTTTCAACCTATTCTGCTTATTGTCAACTTATGTCTGGACATACATATTATTGAGTCCTATCTTTTCCATCTTTTGACAGGCCCTGCAGCTTTCTTTCTTTGTTCTGACCACTTTTATGTTAAGTATTGCCCATGTCAACAACGTAGATAGCTCTAGCTCATACATTTTCACTATAGGTATACACCAAAATCTATGTTTGCATTCTGCTATTGACTGCCACTTAGGATGCTGGTAGTTTTTTAAAGTTTTTATTGACAATATCACATATGAACATAGTGTATCAATAGCCTTCTGGGATCTTCTTTTGTTTCTCTTCCCCTGTGTCCTTCCTCTGCCTCTTATATTCTTTCTGCCTGGTCTTCTACACTCTTCCCAGAGCCTTGGATATTTGTGATAGAGATGTCTCACGTAGCACTTCATAGTCACTAATTCTCATTACTTTGATGTGTTTTGAGTGTCTTCAGTTGTCACTGCCACTTGCAAAAGAAACTAACTTCTCTAGCTAAGGGTGAGAGAAATACTAATATATGGGTATAAATATAAGTATTTAGAGGCCAACTTGTAGATGCAACATCTCTATTTAGCCATAGAGCAGTAGTATCTTTCCCTCTTGGGCCCATGATCTTCCCAACCATAGGATTTTGACTAGGTTTTCAGTGCCAAGCATAAATTTCTTCCATGGAATGGTCCTCAGAAACAATCAGAGACCAGTCAGTTATTCCCATAACAGAAATGTCAGTACTGTGCCCATGAGCACATCTTGCCTGGCTGGTTGTGGAACATGCAAGGTGGAGTCATCATTGGGTAAGACTGCTGATGATTTTTTTCCTTTAGCACCCTGCATAGAACTTTCTAGCACAATTATAGGTAGATTGCAGGGATGAGCTTCCAATTGAGTTCCATTTTGATTATCCTGTTTCCTGCCTATAAGGTCTCACTATCTATTCTAGTGAACAAGCAAGAGTATGGGCAATAAATAGCATATATTGTTTCAGGGGTCTCACAAGCCTCTCTGACCAATCTATCATTGGATGATATCTATTGCAGCCAGGTTCATGTTGCTGGCAGAAAACACCAGAAGCAAGAGCAGCTTGTGGGTAAAAAGGATTTATTTGGGTTTATACATTCTAAGGGAAGCTCCAAGAGGGCTGGAGAAAATGAAGGCATGAGCAGAGGGTGAACTTCAACTCCTGACCAGCATCAGATGGGCAAGAGCAATAGGAGGATGTTCCAAACACTGGCAAGCAGAAGCTGGCTATAATACCCATAAGACTGCTTCCAACATTACATTGCCTTTAGAAGGCCTCAATTACCAAATTGCCATCAGCTGTGGACCTAGCATTCAAAACACCTAAGTTTATGGAGGAAACCTTAATCAAGCCACCACATTCCACTGCTGGACCTCATAAACTAATAACCATGCATGATGTAAAATGTAATGTATTCAGTACAACTTTAAAAGTCCCCATAGTTTTTTTATAAATCCCAATGATGTTCAGACATCCCCATAGTCCAAGATCTTTTCACTGAGCTGAAATACCAAAAAAAAAAAGACCAAAAAAATCCATAATGGTACAGAATAAATATTCACACTACCAAAGATGAGATTGGGCATAGCAAAGAAATATTCAAACAATTCAAGACATAAAACAAACAGGGAAAACATCAAACTCTATAACTCAATGTGTGATAAGTCTAACCAGTGACAAGTATCCAAGTCTGATAATTCTAACCAGTGACAAGTTTCTGGAGTTCCAATTCTGCCCCTCCAGCTAGGCTACTCACAGTTCCAGAAAACGTCCATCCCATAGTCCTGGCAACTCCACTGGGTCTCCACTGCAATCTTCTGTTCATCTTCATGGCTCCATCAGGTCTCCACACAGATAATCCAACAAGCCTGTTTCACACTGCCCATAGCCATTTCCAAAGTATGAAACCATGCTGCTAATTCAATGATCCTCTCTTTCTAGCATTTGGTATACTCTGTAATACCAGATGGGTATTGAACAACAGACCCCATCAAAAGTGTCTGCATTCTTCCTACTGTCCCAATGCAGATCAGCTGACCCGATCTCAAAGGTTGTAATAATCTCTCATGCAATTCCAGCAGAAGACACAGAAGTTTTGGCCTAAGGATTTCATTTCTGTGCCATATCCTTCTGCATACACCAGTCCATTTCTGCACAATGCAACCCAGCACAAGTTCTCAGGACATGGGCATAACAGCAAGCCTCTTATACCAACTGCTTCTAGCCCAGTCCAAAGCAAAGCTCTTTCTCATTTTCATAAGCCAAACCTGACAGTTCATAGTTCTTACTGCATTCATGTCTTTCAACTCTGACCAAAGTAGTCCACCAAGCTGTACTTGCAGCACTGGAAAGCATCTCTTAGGCCAAGATTTCAAATCCTTCCACACTCATCCTGCAAAGCAATTACAAAAGGCCAAAGGCACAGCCAGGTTTCTAAAAGCGAAGATCCCACTTATTGGCACCAATTTTTATGTTGCATTCAGGTTCACATTGCTGGTGGAAAATAACAGAACCAAGATCAGCTTATGGGAAAAAAAGAATTTATTTTGGCTTATAGATTCGAGGGGAAGCTCCATGATGGCAAGGGCAAATAATGACATCATAAGAGGGTGGAAATCACCGCCTGGCCAACATCAGATAGACAACAGCAAGAGGAGAGTGTACCAAACACTGGCAAGAGGAAGCTGGTTACAACACATGTAAGCTTTCTCCCAACAACACACTGCCTCCAGGAGGCTTTGATTCCCAGATTGCCATCAGTTGGGGACCTAGAAATAAGACCACCTAAGTTTATGGGGGGCACCTGAATCAAACCACCATGGTGTCCCACACCTGACACTGGGGTTTTCCTATAACAACCTATGGCTTCTGAGAACAGCACTATCCACCCTTACACTAAGATTTTGCCTATACTGGAGTTTCCTTTTAATTCTGAATATTTTCAACTGGGTTACAAAGAAGTGGGTTTTCCTATGGCTTTTTCATAATACCTTTAGGTTTAGTTAACCCTCCTACCACCTCCTCCCCTCAAAACCAAAATATACACCCCTGTGCATATCTCCTATGTATATGTATGCTATAGGCACATTTTAATGTAAAACTTCTAGGTCTTAGGATATAAGATTCAACTATATTTAGAATGTCACAACTCAGTTATATGATTCAAATAAAAAATAGTTTTGCCAATTTACATTTCAACAACAGTGGATAAGAATTACTGTGGATTAAAAACCTTTCCAATGCTCAGTAATGTCTCTCTCTCTCTCAGACACACACACACATACTGGATTAGATATGCACTGTTTAATTTTCAAAAATTTACCTTTATTGATGTCCAAATTAATTATGCCATTGTGGAAGAATATATATTTGAAATACACATAAAAATCCACACACATCATACTTTCCATATTCCAGGATTCCAGTGAAATCTCACTGCTGTATAAATCTGCATCATTTCATATGTGCATTGCCTTCCTAGCCTTCTGCATCACAGACACTTCATTTAGAGCCTTCACTCTCATTTCTAAGCTAAGAAATGAAAGAACAAATGCATTAAGTAACTTGTGATGGACCAGGCATGAATCTCCTATGTAGGCAAATGAATGTATGTGTGTGTGTATGTATGTGTATATATGTATATGTGTATATATATGTGTGTGTGTGTGTGTATGTATGTGTATATATGTATATGTGTATATATATATATATATATATATATATATATACACACACACACACACACACACACACACACACACACACACACATATATATATATATATATATATACACATACATACATACATATATATGACACATACAGATCTTATGACTGGGTAGATGCATCAACATGTGTCTATGTGTTATGTACATGCTCATATGCATCCACATGAGCATACACAGTGTGATGAGAGGAATAAGGTTTCTAAAACTCACATTTCAGCTTGAGATTTTCAGAGCCATCCCTTGGTAAATATAACATCACAGTCAACATTAAGATCAATCATTTCCAATGTGCCTTTTACCCCTCCCACCCATTTTTTAAGGTAAATGCGAAATGAAATGAATGAAAATCAAAAATAACCTTGCAGAGGCATCCTGAGACGACATTCCCCGATCTTGTATACCTTATGATATAGGTTTATAAGCTGAACAAGTGAATATGGACACAAAGTTATCTCCCAGGATGGTTTTCTCTAGGGTGTTCCCTCAAAGACAATGCCCTGAGTTTAGACAGGACCAGAGCACTGGCTGGTATCACAACCAGGAGAAACTGGGAAAACTGAATTCTCTGGTTGCCCTGGGAAACAGCCCCTCCCAGCCTAGGCACTCTTTGTCCACTAGCCCCTCCCTATCCCCCTGCCTCACTCCTGCTCCACCCTGGGAATGCTCATTAGCCCAGGATTAGCAACTGTGTCAGCAGTGGGCAGACAAAGTCCTGTTGCCCAAGGATGTGGCTGCCGAGTGCTGGCCAGGGAGGGAGAGCTCAGCTGCTGAGTGCCAGGCATATGTCAAATCCAATTTGGGATGGGATCTTGTTAAGCCTCCTTATCAGATGACAAGTCCTCTTTTTTAAAAAAGTATTAGCTAAGAAGATTCTGCAATGTCTACCAGGCACCTATGCTCAGGTCAGATCATGTCTCCTGTCAAGCACATATCTTTTGTATGCCATCAGTCACTGGCTCACGGAGATCTGATTAGTCAGAGAGGACTTGTGTAGAAGACTCGGCAGCCAGTCATCAGACTGTGCCTTTCCAAACCCCGTGACCCTCGCAGTCTAATATCTCCCTAGATGACGAGCACAGGGCTGACTTTCATGGTTAGTCTTCCCAACTCATGAGCATAGGGCTAGGGAGATGGTTCGGTGATTAAAGGCACTTGCTGGTAAAGCCTAATGACCTGGGCTCAATTCCCCAGTACCTTCATAAAGCCAGATTCACAGAGTAACATATGCATCTGGGGTTTGCAGTGGCAGGAGGTCCAGGCACACCCGTGCTCTCTCTTCTCTCTCATTAATAAAAAATAAATAGCGTGAAAAGTAAAAGGACATAGCACTTGGACATCTGTGGCAGTGCAGTATTCACACATTGCTGATGACAACATCTATTGTTCGAACCCTTCGGAAAGGGAATTTTGCAGTAGGTAAAACTCACAAAAGCATATGCACTCTGTCACTCTACTTAGGGACTTTTTCCAAATAGGGTGGAAACTCACTAAATATCTATCAAATCTACTCCTTAGCCTATGGTCCAATGATTTTAGAATGTCATTCGGTATTTCCAGCTGTGGAGACCTTATTGTTCCCATTTCCTGGGGAGCAAACTAGCATGGCAATGGTGAATTGTGGCTATGAGTGAGAACATATCCAAGCCCAACCCATCTGTTTCCAATGCACTGTCTCTTCCCCTACGAAACATTACCCAGGGAAGGACTTCTGGCGTGTACCTCCTCATGGCAGCATTATTCATAGAAGCAAGAACAAGCAAAGTGGCTCATAAAAGGAAAATGTTCTAGGAAGTTAAGGAAAATTAACCCAATGGATTATTTTGCCATCTTACAAGTGAATTGTAAAAACTGTTTAGCAACAATGGGAAAGCATATCATATAATGTTAAGTTGAGAAAATAGAATATGAAGCTATTTCTATGTAATGACTAAGACTGCATGTCATATAAAAAAAATAAGGAACCTTGGAGAAAAGTAAAAATCTTTGGAAGAAGATCATTAGTGATTAAAGGTGGTGTGCCCAAACAATCATACTTATTATGAAGCTGAATTTGAAGAAAAGGCAGTAGGTCTCTTGAACACTATATATTCAGGATGAAGAAGACCATATCTTAAAGAATGTCTCTTATTTTCAATTTGTAAAACTGTAACAATTTCTGTGTAATATCCGAGCCTTGGTCATTTTTATTTGTAAAATGGTGATGAGAATACTAACCTCACAGTTATAGGACCAGGTAAATAAGTTTAAAACATCTACAAATACTGAGTTCACAGTAGCAAATTCATCAATCACAAAATTTTAGAAATGTGCTAACTAAGAATAAATAAACAAACAAACAAACACACAAGATGAGCCATTTCAAACTCCCATGTCTTCTAAATTTTACTACAGGCTTTCAGATGTAAGATAAACCTAGGGCATGGAACAACATCTCAGCTCCACACCTCATGCATGTTCCCAGGCAGCCAAGGGGGATGGGTCATCACAGAATTCACCCTTGCTTGCCTGCCTTAGCTCAAGTCTGCAGCAGTTCTGATGCATCACCCACACCGAGTGCATTCGCTGTGAACCCCTGGGCTCTGCGGCAAAGCCAGCACATGCAACCAACCCTTGGCTGGTCTTCTGAGCATTTACAAGATAAGACCTTGTTACAGGCCAGGCAGAAATGCTCCCTGCAGCCTCAGAGGATAACTGTCCCCTCTCTGTAAGACATGGTGAGCTTGTGTCTGTGGGGATGTTGTAGGATAATGCCTAGGACTGCAATGTGGCTAAGAATAGAGGCTACGCTTGACAGAATGGGACCTACTCAAGTTCCTGCATGATCTTATGGTTGAATAGCTGGGCTCTCTCTGTAACATCAGAGGCTTGGCTCCCTGACAGGTCTCTGTTTCACAAATCAAATGTAGAATCAAGTGGACTGGGAAACAAAAGAAGACATCAGAACCAAACCACTGCCATGGGGGCTAGGCAGGCATTGATGGGCTTCTGTGAAAAATGGTACCCGGATCTGCAGCACCTTGGCTGTTGCATTCTCAACAGACCCTGCGTTAGCTGTGGATGGAGACTCTCTGGCTAGAGTGAACAGTAAGACTCCCAATAAGGGGATCTCCCTGCGTTCAGACACAGCCCGAAGAGAGCAGCGAGGGAAATGTAGAGGAGAGGAGCAAAGAAAGAACAATGTTACCAACGTGCACCAAGTATCAATCACATAAAATAACGTGAGTCAGGGGACTGGCATCTCACCAGCTTCTAGAAAATTATCATCATCCTTCTCATTTGAAAACAAAAAAAGAAATATATTGAGGCTGTAGTCAGAGTTAA